>NW_024543833.1:12642500-12969967 GCF_018167655.1 Microtus oregoni
GACGATAGAAACGGGAGAAGGATGAAGCTAGCTAGCCAGAGAGAGCTGGCAACCATTCATTTCAAAACCCAGCCCTCGGCCATACCACCTGAGATCCCATAAGTTCAGCTGACAGCTATCTTTCGATGTGCTTCACCTGAATTCTTGATCCACATTGTCATGTGATCAACAACCAACTGTTGTCTTAAGCCTCTGAGTATTGGGCTAGTTTGCCAAGCCCGAGGAAAACAGGCTAAGTGCCTGTCTTGTGAAATTTCTATCAATTTTACAAATAATACCTCCAGGCACCCCAGTGAAGGCCCCATACCCATCAACCTGACTGTTCTTATTTCCCCTAAGACAAGTGGGCTTTGAGTCCTTTCTATACTGACGGAGACACTGAAACCTCTTGCAGTTGACATGGGCGTTCACGGGCTTTGGGATCCCAGATCCTCTCGTAACCTAAGAAAGTCAGGTGCAGGAGAGCCATTAAGATCAGCCACTGCTGGCACAGCCCTGGAACACATGTGGCTTAAGCCAACACCGTGCCGCCCCAGCGTTCCAGGGACTTCGTATCACACACAAGCCAGAGCCTGCGCTGTTTCTGTTTGTCTCCTGTTAATCCCTCTGCCTCCCTGAACTCACCAGGCAACTGAACAAGCTGAGTTGAAAGCAGGCATACTAGCCTGAGGGATCACGACACACTCCTACTGATGCTAGATCGTGTGCAGAACAGGGTTGCGGAGCAACTCACCAGCCCAGAGGAGAGGCTCTCAAGATGCCCAGTCCTCATGATCCCTAAGAAACCTGATCTTTTGAGCACAGATTTTCAGGGAATGTTTCTAAGGGCAATACTCTGAGCCCTTTGAGACGACGGTAACACTAGCACATAAAGTCGTCTTGGTGTGTGAGCTTTGAGAATTCAGACATGCTAGGATACTGCATGCTGATTCTCCAGCCTCCCCTGAGTGGATCCAGTGCCCGTCCCGGTCCACCAGAGCCTCTTCTGGACCTGCTGGACCACTGCTTCTCCTGACCCTTCATCCTGACTCTGGCCTCTATAACTTCATCGTCCTCTGCATCACACTTCTTAAGGGACACATGTCCTATGCACTCACGTCCCTCAGCCATTCTCTGGTGGAGCCCTGAGTGTTGCTTCCTGCTGTGGCAGGTGGCCCAGGGGTAACCCCGGGGAGCAGCGGGCTTTCGGAGATAGGATGAGGCAGCCTAAAGACCAGTGGGGAAGGTAAGAGCAATTATTTGCTTAGGAACTTCTTTTAGTCATCCTTTGCCTCTGCCCTAAGGAGGGAGCTTGGAGACCAGCAGGTTACTGGAACGCAAAGTTTTGATGGATACTTTCCTAATTGGTCCCCCCAGAACTGCATAAAAAAGGAGAGATTAACTAAAAGCAGAACTTGAAACAGCAGAACCAGGAAGGGGAACATCATCCAGGAAGACTTCATGTAATGAAGTGACATACCCAGCCAGGCACCTGCACTTGGCTCTGTGTCTAAGGAGCATAGCTTGGCCTGAGGACTCCAAGTAGCCACCAGTTCCCTCTCATAAGCGAGGTTTCCACCAGTCCTTCTGCTCTTCATTGTCCCAACCCTGATCCATGTCCGGCACCTCACTGCTTCCAGCCCACTTCATGGCTGCATTTTCTCCTGGCCTGGCTTGCTTTACCTGACCTGGACGTATGGACCAAGCTCATTTCTGCTCTCCCTGGAGCCTTGTTAACGTGAGAGGATTCTTCATTGCTTTTCATGGCCCCCAGGTGACTTCCAGCTGGCTACCAAGTTTATTTCTCAGGACAAGGACAAGAGAGTAAGCAGTTTCCATCCAACCAGAAGTTGTGTTGTCACCACACAGGGTCACCAGGAGTACTTGGGTTTGTAGGCTTGCTGGGTAAAGGATTTCTACTTTGACAAATTCCTGTAACCTCCCCTCTCCCATGACCAGTGGGTGAATAGGAAACACTCCAACCTCGTCGTGCCAAGTGACGAGCCCGCAGCATCCTGAGCAGGTTTTCCTCATCCAATCTTGGTTTCTTTAGGCTGTGGCCTTTGCTACTATAGAATCTTAACCATTGATTTTGAAACTGGAGTCCAAAATTGGACCTTGGACTTATAGTAAGGATTCACTGACCAAATGACCGAATGCAGCATTGATATTCAAGATGGACTTTTCAATCAACCCTTGGCTTCCTCTTTATTAAAGTATGCGTTTCTAAGAAAGTTCAGCAGCCTTCATGTTTTCTATGTCCACATTCCTGCGGGAGGCCTTGCTTGGTGAAGGCTACTCACTGTGGACTGGCTCCTCTTCAGGTCATCCCGGTCTTCTGTGTCCACATTCCTCCAGGAGGCCTTGCCTTGTGAAGGCCACTCACCTTGGACTGGCTCCATCAGGTCAGCTGAGTCAGCACCTCTGGCTCTCAGAGGTCAGTTTTAGGTGCACAGCAGTAAGCATGAGGTTCTAGAACAATTGACTGGCTCTGTGATGCTGAAAGTACCTGGAGCCCGGCTCCCTGGCTTGTCAGGGGCTTCACATTAAGGACATCTATTGCTGAGACTGTGACATTTTCCCAGAAAAGATTCTTCTCTCTGGTTCTTACACAAATGCTGACACTAAGTAAGAGAAGGGACTTTACAGTGTGCTTTGCATCCAACAGTAGTTTTAGGTCCAGGATTAAACTAACACTCATATTAGGAAAAAAAGTATGTATTTTTCACAGACTTGAACGTCATGAGTTGACTTGCAAGACAGTTTTTGATGTAAAAGTTTTTTAGTTTCTTTGCCAGAACTCTGATGAAATTTGTTCACGCTCCAGTTCTATTTCATAATATCCTATAACTTTAATTTCACGTAGAACAGTTTTTAATGAATCAGGGCTTTGGGGTTGTTAGGGAACCAGAAGGCCTAGTGTTCATTCCTTTTGAACATCATCTTTATGTGTGGCTGTTGTGAGTAGAGGCTGCATTTTATGAGAAGAGAGGGGACAAAAAAAATTACTATAAGTCTAGTCTGAGTTGATTCCTACATTGCAAGTATTTCTAGGAAAGAGTGGGGCATTTCTTAAAACTTTGGTTAAAAAGATAAAAAAAAAAAGAAAGGCATCATATATGTCTTGCTATGGAACTATTGCCCCTGGTGACAAAAGACTTCGCTCACACAGTAAGGACCATAAAGGACATGCAGGTAACTCATCAGAGCTTGCTTCCAAATGCTGTTTCTGTGCTTCAGCAGGTGACGTAGTGGGAAGGAACCACCCACTAGACCCTGGATGAGGACTCTAGACCACAGTAGAAATGAAAAGGCTGCAAGGCAGAGCCCGTTTGACCCAACAAAATGAACATACTGTACATGGACACGTGCATGTATACACGCAGAGAAGGAAATATTCACATGTGAACATGCAAATACCCCACAGAGACATACAACACATAGCCTCATGTATGCCTACACAAACACATACTACAGATACATGTGTGCAAACACATATACAGAGCATACAATCACACACATACATACACACATGCCACAAAGACACACACACATACATATATACAAAACACATAGCAAACAAATATAAATATAGACACATATACATCCCATCCATTCACAGGTATACACACTCTACATAGACACACATGTGTACATACAGAGACACATAATGTGCAGACAAGTGTACACACACTAGATATTAATATATGTGCAAACACACCACACAATCACCACAGATACACATCTGACACACACCACAGTCAGAGACCACGAACACACAAGCCATCTAGATAGACACAGATACACACACCATACGGACACACACATCCATACAGAAGCTGTGGGGAGCAGAGGAAGGCCTGAGTGGATGCGTGTTATCGACAAGGACCCAATTGTCTCGGGTGCATGGGAACCTGCAAAGTCTTCCCCAGGTCAGGCCCAGGCAATTGGCAAAGCCTTCCTCTGTTCCGTGGGTGAATGTTGACAGAGTGTACAGAAAGCATTGACAGAAGTTTCCTCCTCCTGGATGTTGAGAGCCTGAGACTGCTCCCCTGCAGCGGCCTCCCATGGAGAGGAGCTAACCCCTCCTCCTGTGCTGTACTTAATAAAAGAGCTAAGTCTTCCGGTTGTTGCACACTGGCGAGTAGATCTAGTGTCCCCAATTCCAGATTTTCTGTGCATGTGTCTGTGTGACTATCTTTTGCCATTCTTCCATTGCCCTAGTCAGGTTTCCAAACCCAAGCCATGCTGGATGCAGCAATAAACACATTGGGACAGGAACACAAACATACGACACACAGAGACATACAGATGTATAGCTCACACACTGACCAACACATATACCAGGAAGACACTAACACCCTTACACACATAAAACTCAGACATGCACACACACCTGAAGTAGGAGGAGCAGGCATCTCTTTCCCAGCCAGAGAAGAGGCTGGCTTCAAGGAAGGGCTTTTACCAGTCCCTCTGTGAGCAGAGAAAAGTGATCTGAATTAGGAGGATGGGGTGAGGAGGGAGAATGGCCAGAGGGGCTCTTATCTTTCTCTGTCTGCAAGGCTGTCATTTCCTGGGCTTGCTGGGATGGTCTGTGGCTTGTGGAAGTAAGAATTCCCATCTTTAATATTTCTTTGACTCCTAAAACCACTACGTTATGGTCTACTCTGTCTGATCAGGGTTGGCTGGCTAGCCAGAGGGACACAAGAGGAATGGACAGGAGAAGATGCTTATACAGGCTCATGCTCATGGCAGAGCCCCCCGGGAATGGCCACATGAGGACCCTGTATAAACAACAGCAGAAAGACACTTCCTATCCCCTTCCCAAACAGTCCATCTGAGATCTTTAGTGGGTATTTTTAGAAAGCGGGGACCCTTCTGCCTGAACACCACGCGGTAAACGCTTTTGCTTACAAAGCGGTAGAACAGGTTTGGGCTTTAAACCTGGAGCAGCCTAACCAAAACATAATGTCAGGCACACACGCAGCAGCGCTAGCACACTCTGCAGGCAGATGGCATCCCATGGGCATTTATTGACACCTAATAATAGCGTGCCCCAGTCACATGAAAACTCAGAGACAGATAATTAGACTCTCTGAAGGGAGCGAGACCTGGCCTTTATGACTCGTGCAACCAAGAGCCTTGTTCTACCGGTCTGCCTTTTATTAACACATAATAACATCCCACTTTATGGGAAGTTCCTTCAGTTGACTTTCCTAATTAGATTTAACTGAAAGATGAAAGTCAAACTCTGCTACACAAAATCCCTGGGAAAGAGCTCCACGATGGTGAACACAGTAATTCCACATAAAAGCCACACACATCAAAGGTGTGCAAAAATCAGAGAAGTAGGGTTTCCAAAGCTCCATGGGCCAGTGAAGGCTAATTTCAGAGGATTCCAGAGCTGTAAACACCACTGAAAACCCCCACACTTGGGCTGGACCCAGGAAGATATCCTGATTCCATTTCCAAAAGCTATCCAACAGTGACCTCTAGGGCAGCGGGTAGTCTGAAAAGATCATTTTGCCTCCTTCTCCCTGGATAGGAATGGAACACACCAAAATAAACAAGAGCTTGTTCTTTGTTAAATGAGCTCCCCAAGGGATGCAGAGAGACCTCTTCATGCTTGTGGAAACCGTTGCCCTTTTCCAGAGCATCTCATGTCTTTGAGTCTCATGCATTTCTCAATCCTGTTGCTACTTCTCTTCCAGAGAGCTTGGCATTGACTATGGCTCACCTCTCGCTAGAGTTTCCTAGTGGACAGCCTGTCTCAAAGTATACCAAGGCCACATCTGGATTGTTCTTATTTCCGTGGCCTTCCATTCTGGCTGTCCAGATGCACAGAGCTATTTTTATACTGTTTGGTCTTGTTGAGTTGTAGGTATTTCCGTAAGCTGCCTTGAGCCATTTTTGGAATAAAGTTGGATATAAATAAGTAAATAACAAAACACTGATTACACATTGAGGAGCTCAAATGATTTAACCACGCAGCCAAAGCTAGAGCAGGAAGATGGAAGCCAAGAAGGCAGGTCAGTCACTGAGACACAAAAACCAAAGCATGGAGACAAGCAGAAGCTGAGTTGACAGCCTACCCCTCTGCTCCAGGTGGAGCCCTTCCCATCAGACTGGGGTGCTGATCTGAGGAGATGCGCAACTTTCAAATTACTTCATTTTCATGGAAATAACTCCCCCAGCGTCCCTGACTCCAATAGCCTTCTAATAGCACGTATCTTTCCTTGCCGTCTAGATCACTCACTACAGTAAGTACTTTCTGTGATTGTCCACAAGGGCTGAGCCAAAGGTAAAATAGTTAGTAGACATCTTCAAATGGTGTGCGCTTATTTTGTGGATTTCGAACAGTGCAACCCACGAACGCTAGGCATGAGGAGGTAAAACTGGCATTGCTTCCAAATAGCCAATCACAGCTGTGCACGACATCATAACTGCATGCATGATTTTTTTCCTTTTTAAAAAGTTGGAGTCTTCGCAAATTCTTTTTTTAAAGCAAGGAGTGGGGATATGGATATGCCAGGATGGAATGTAAAACTTGGTATATGTGCCGGGCGGTGGTGGCGCACGCCTTTAATCCCAGCACTCGGGAGGCAGAGGCAGGCGGATCTCTGTGAGTTCGAGACCAGCCTGGTCTACAAGAGCTGGTTCCAGGACAAGCTCCAAAACCACAGAGAAACCCTGTCTCGAAAAACCAAAAAAAAAAAAAAAAACAAAAAAAACTTGGTATATGTGAGCGCGTTCTACCATGAGTAGTTACCTCCTTAGCTGAGCCCTCTCAAGGGTTCTTTTTATTATCTATCTATCTATCTATCTATCTATCTATCTATCTATCTTTTTTTTTTTTTTTGAGACAGGATTTTGCTGTAGCTTTGGTGCCTGTCCTGGAACTAGCTCTTGTAGACCAGGCTGGCCTCGAACTCACAGAGATCCGCCTGTCTCTGCCTCCCGAGTGCTGGGATTAAAGGCGTGCACCACCACCGCCCAGTGAACCCTCACTTTTCTATATCACCTTGCATGAAAGAGACAGACTCACTTTTGAAGCTTTAAGGAAAAACAGTTTCTAAATGTAATGTCTTATTTTGGAAACAGCCACTTCTTTATTTCAGTTATTTATCCAGAATTGATCCAGTTCAGGAAAAATGTGTGACTCAGCTTTCTATCGCTACAGCTGACATAATCAACTTCAATAGAGGATCTGATGCTGCTCACAGCTTCAGAGATTTCAACCCATGATCAGGGGCCCATTGCTTTGGCTCTGCAGCAGCCCAGTGTTAGCAAGGACATGTGGCAGAACAAAATGGCTCATTGGCTATCAGGAGGCAAAAGAGATGGAAAACACAGCCACCCCCCCAGCCTGTCCTTTAAAGACTCTGTTGTCCTAACTTTGCTCCTTTTCAGCTCCATTTCCTCAAGATTCCACCACCTCCCAATCTCTCCCTACTGAGGACCCAGGCTTTGCTACACGGACTTTTGGGCTACACTTAATGGCTGGACTCTACAGGGAAGCATGCTGCATTACCAATCTGCACTGCCTCCTGCGCAGTAGGGGTGGGTTATGTAGCACTGTCATAGAAACCTTTCATCTGCCAAACTGTAACTTGAGTTAAAAAACAAAAGCATGGCAGGGATTGGAATCACGGGTGTCCAAGTGGGATTGGGAAAGTGTGAAAGACTGCCCAGAGCTCCGCTTTCAAAGAGATTGGAATAGGAAAGACAGCCCGTTACTTGAAAGCTAACCAAGTGGAAGAAGAGGCTAATATTTGGACAGAACTAGGACCATGGGTAAAAACACGGGTTTCAGCCCATGAGAAGAAAGAGTTTCTTAATAGCTCCAAGTTTCTAAGTGGAATAAGACGCTTCTGAGAGTTGAGTAATGTCCCTGGAAGTGCTCAGCTGGCACTGGCCATCCTCCATCAGTTCCAGTGTCAAACAATCGCTACATTGGGTGTCAGTAGAAACGGATGGAATCGAAGCTCTCTTTATGTGTGCAACCCTATTTCCTACACATTTTCTGCCCTTCAGAAGTGAAAGGGTTAAGCCTCCGTGATCAGTTTACTTCACATTGGTCCTGTAAGAATGGGTGAATAACTGCCGGAATAGGTGTTTAAACTTTAGAATACTTGGCTTAAGCCGGGGCACCTGGGACTCGCCTTCCTGAACCTTAGTTAGCATGTGCTCTGGTAAAACACCAGCTGGACGAGGGCATGGAGGGTAAGGGTGGGACCTCACAGATCTAGCGGCTACAGGGGCGTGGCTGCTTCTGTACTTGCATGCTCAGAGCGTTTTTTAGAGTGGTCAACCCCCACCCTGCAGAGCTGCGCATAAGGTTGTAGAACTGTAGGTTGCGACAACACGGTTCCTTCTCATTATCAAAAGTAACCTCATGATCATAAAGAGTGATGTGCTGTTCCCAGCAGTTGTCATTTTGTGACAGACAGAATATTTAAAAAAATCCCAAAATTCATTCAAACGCCCAGAACTCAAATTTTTTAAGACTCAGTTGAATGGGTAAGCTGATGTACCTTGGAGGCATGCAAGGATTTTCATAAACACAGGAAACAGACCATACTTCTGCACATGTAATGAAGTGGTCATGAAAATTAATTCAGAGGGTTAGCAAGGCCTCAAGTGTTCAGGCCAAGGTAGTTTCTGCATCAGGGATTTTTTTTTCCCTGAGATCAACCGAAGTTATGTTATTCCATACAAAACAGAATCAGAGTTCTAGACAAGATGAAAGAGCCTAGCATAGGTAAATCCAGGGACAGAAAACAGATTGGTGGTTGCTGACTTGTGTGTGCATGTGTGTCCATGTATGTGTGCTTGTGTGTGCACATGTGTGTGCTACACATACATGCAGGTACCCAAGGAGACCAGAAGAGGCTGTTGGGTTCCTTGAAGCTACAGTTCCAGGCAGATATGAGCTTACAGACATAGTGCTGGGAATCGAACTTGGGTTCTCTGTAAGAGTAGCCGGCCTCCCCAACCACCAAGTCATCCCTGCAGCTCCAAGGGTCACTTTCTAAAGAGGACTTTCTGTGTGACAGAATGTTCTGAAAGTAGCTACTAGAGATGGTGGAAGCAGTAGGGCACTGTGTTTCGTGGAATGTACCCTTGAATATGGTTAAAATGGTGTGGTTTTCGGACAGATCTTTACTTAAGAGTTACTTGTAAGTATTGTTTTTATGTAAGTCTGACTCTATGCCACTCTTTCCTGAAAATGCAAGCGAAGATCCACAGGAAACCTTAACTGACATCACCTTATCAATACTCAGAGGGGGGCCTTTAAAAACAAGTCATCAAGTTCACCCCTTTCATTTCTCCTGCTGCCTCTTTCCGTCTCACACCCACGATGGTAAAAGACAGGACACGCACCTCCACTGGCGGCAGATCCCTAGAGACTCAATCATATTCTCCCCCTAGCCTGTGTAGCCATAGAACTTCCCCAGGGGACCTCACTGAAAAGCAGATTCAGGGGGCCTGGACAGAGCACAGAATCATGCTCCTGAGGCAAACCACGGGCGGGAACGGAGTATGGGCACTTTTACATGTGTGTGCAGGTTTTTTTTTCCTTTTTACATCACTCTCTGCCATACTTTTGAGACAAGGTCTCCTGTCATGGATCTAGCTAGACAGGCACAGCTGGGAAGCCCCCCAGTATCATGCAGTCTCTCCCACTAAGTGTTGGAGTCCTATGTCTGCCCCAGTCAAGCGTTTACTTATATTGTTTGATTATTAACTAAAACCTGGGAGTCAGATATCTGGGTAAAAGCCTGGTGGATCAGAGAAGCAGGGGAGAAGCGACTAGTGACCTCCTCTCTCTCTCTCCTTCTCTGATCCAAAAGGGCCCTCAAATCTTTTCAAGTACTACTTCCTGCGTCTCTCTATGTATCCTGGTTCATCCAAAACCTCTATCTCTAATTCTGGTCAGCTAGTAGTTAGCTCTACCTGCTGATTCAAAGTAAACTCCATTAGCAGCCTTGGAGTGTCAGTGTGAACAAACATCCCACAACACACCAGGGATCCGGAATAAGGTGCTCATGGTTGTGCAGCCAGCAAGCTTTTTACCCGCGGAGCCTTCTCTCCAGGCCTCATCTTCTCATTCTGTAAGTGAGGAAGCCCAGCTCAGATGTTGAAGACTTCCACAAGGGTTCATGGACAGCAGGGGGAGCACAAATTCACACAGGTAGTTTGTTATGCTTCTGTTTCAGTGTGTGTGTGTGTGTGTGTGTGTGTGTGTGTGTGCGCCGCGTGCGCGCGCGCGTGCGTGTGTTTTCACACCATAGTACACTGTAGAAGTCAGAGAGTAACTTTGTAGGAGCAGGTTGGTTCTCTCCTTCTACTCTATGAGGGCCTGGGGAATTGAAACTCAGGTAGGTTGTCAAGTCCAACGGCAAGTGCCCTAGCTGGCTGGCCCGTGCCTTCTTGCTTCTACTTCTTCTCTAGGAAGCTAACTGCTCTGAGCATGAAAGATGCTCTACTTAAATGGAGGAAGTGGACCCAGACCTTTTCAGAAAGACCAGTCAGGGGGAAACCATTTCCAGGGCAAGGCCTGGGGTGCTCCCTCCTCCTTATACGTCCTGAGGTCAGCTGAAGGCAGGATCCCTCTGTTGTCCTGACATGTGTTATCTTGGGTTCCCACTTTCTATTTAGCTCCTAATTATTTCAATCACTACCATTTCCTCAAAAACCCTGGTGTTTCTCAAGTGAATTGAAACTGAAAAGTTTACATAGTGGCTCACCGCGGTCTGGAAAAATGATCAGAAACAAAGGCCATTTCAGTGAAAAATTTGGTCTGATATAAGGTCCAATTTTTGTGTCTGTGTTGTTCCCTTGGAGAGCGCTTGCTCAGGAGCAGGAAGGATTGCTGGTTTTAAACCCGGCTGATCATTTGCATCCATAGGCCCTGCTTATTTATGCTAACATGCACACAACTTCCTTGGATATTTGGCTCAAACATCACTTTGATGTTTTATTTATTGATGCAAAAAAAATGCGCTTGCCTTTCAAGTATGTTATCTCTCATTTCAATGGAATTTTTCAAAGTATTAAGAAGCGAGATGCCCGGTTCTGTCTACTCAGTTTTAAATTGGCATGAGATTCTGAAGTGTTATTGGTGCCCCTGGGTGTTTCCTGCCGTTTAGTTTCAGGCTAATAAGGAAGCACAGAGGTTGGCTAAATTCTGCTAAGAATACCGGAGTGCGCTGGAATACACTCAAAGACAGCTCTTTTGAGAACGCATTTTATCATCCCAGGGACTTTGTTTTCTTGGCTATTGAAAGCCTTTGTGTGAGAAATCAGAATATTTCTCATCTCTTAGCAAATCTTTCACGAGGTCTAAACTTCTGTGTTTACAAAACCCTCTGTGACATCATTAAGTGGTTTTCATGATAAATAAACAATAGGCAGGGAAGGGGCCAATAGAAAATGCCATATATTTTAGAAAGAAATGTCTTTAAAGTCCTTTATTTATTTTTCTGCAATTTGTGCCTTTTACTGCGCTCCAAGACATCCCTATTTGTTTGCATAACCCAGAAATCTGTTACTGCAGCTGAATAAAGCAGATCTGCTCAGTTCCCTGCTACACAGCTCCTTTTTTTCAGGAACATAAAACACCCCCCAAAGTGTTTTAGCATCTCCTTGTCTTTTGCGGCTTGCTGAATCAAAATCACTGAATTTGAGGCAAGTTCAAGATCATTTCTTTCAAGGATTCATTCTTTCTTCTGGGCTTGAGAAAGAGACCAGACAATACTTGTTCCCACCCAAATCCTGGGCAGGGGTCCTTTTCACCCAAGAAATTTCAGATTTTACCAGGGGAGCCCAGAGTCATGCTCTTGACTGTGGTCTGGGCCTGCCTAGACGGTGCGCATCATTACAAAGGAGCAGTAGCTGGTTCCTTTTTACTTTCCCACCAGCTGTCAACCTGCAGCCTCCTTTTCTTTCCAAGGGAACAGCGTTTTGATCTCTGTTCCCTGATCCCAGGGAAGTTTCTGTCACACCACTCCCAGCCTGTGAGAATCTGATCTGCTTGCTTAGAAGACAGGAAGAGAATTTGTAAAGAACCTCTAGGCATACACCTGTTCACCATAACTCTGGCTTTCTGAAGACCCGGTTTCAATGGTCGTACTCAATTTGTCCTATTAGCTGCAGAAAGACCAGGAGCTCTATGCCTAAAGTCCCTGGAAAATACAAATTCCTGGTGAATTCACTGTCATTGATTTTAAAATAAGCCTTACTTTTACTTCCTTATTTATTTATTTATTTAGTTAGTTAGTTAGTTATTGGGGGGGGGATGTAGACAAACCTTGGCACGTGTGTGGGGAGGTAGTTGATTCTCTCCTTCTACCGTGTGGGTCCCAGGATCAAATTCAGGTCATCAGGCATGGCAGCAAGTCCCTTATATTGAGCCATCTCCCTGCCCCTCAAATATTGCCAATGCACCCTCAACTCAGTGGGTATCCGTGGCTTTATTTTTTCTGCTACTGGGGACTGAACCCAGAAGGACTCTATACAAGCTGGTCAAGCACACTACTACTGAATTACATCCCTCAGCTGTTTCTTTCTTCCCTTCCCCCTCCCTCCCTCCCTCCTTCCTTCCTTGTTTCTTGTTTTTGTTTTTTTTTTTTTTCAAGACAAAGTTTCTTGTGTAGCCCTGACTATCCTGGAACTAGCTCTGTAGACCAGGCTGAATTAGATTCACCAGCCTCTGCCTCCCAAAGGCAGGCATGAAAGGTGTGAGCTACCATCACCCGCTGTTTTATTTTTTGACTGAATGAGAAAAAGTCTAAAACAATTTCCTGTTTGGTGGCAGGGGCAAATGTGGCCATTGCCCCCACAGCTCAGTTAGTGAATGCTAAGCTGGTGTGTTGGGTGGTAGAGTCAGGGAAGCCAGGATGCCCTTGGTGCTCACAAACTCCATTGGTGCCAAATCACAGTTCTGTGGTTAAATGGAAGGGGTCAAAATCCCCCCATAGTGGTATTTAGAGAGTGTAGGACTGTGGAGTCCATGTACAATAGAGATCAGAAACAGAGATGAGACAGAGTTATGAAAACTGTAGGTTTGGTTTGGGAAAGAGAAGCCACCAGCCAGGCCCTCCAACTGGCTTTAAAGAAGGGAGCAGGTTGGAGAACAGACGTAGGGGTGTGTGTGTGGTAGGGCATCTTCTTAACTAGTTATTGAGAGTGAGGGCCCGGTCCATGGTGAGCAGTGACATCTCTGGGCTAGTGGTTCTAGATTCTATAAGAAAGCAGGCTGAGCAAGCCAGGGGAAGCAAGCCAGTAAGCAAGCAGCATCCTTCCATGACCTCTACATCAGCTCCTGCCTCCAGGTTCCTGCCCGGTTTGAGTTCCTATTCTGATGTCCTTCAGTGATGAACAGCAATGCTGAAGTGTAAGTCAAATAAACCCTTTCCTCCCCAAATTGCTTTTCAGTCATGGTGTTTCATCCCAGCAACAGACACCGTAACTAAGACAGTGTGTCTGGATTCATACATACCTTTGGTGATGCATCACTTCTCCTATTAGGTTATCTGGACTTGAACTCAGTATAAAATGTCAATATGATCACATACCAGGGATGGAGAAGTGAGAAGCCACAGCTTCCCCTATGGTCTTCTTTCTAAGATTGGATTATTTCTGCCCGCTGAAGCTTCATGTAAGTGGGGCAATGCGTGAAAAGGAGTTACCTTCATAATCAGTGACTGTCCCACGGGCCAGCGACACTCTTGGCCCACTGTAGAGATTTTAGGACATGTGGTTTCATAGGTAAAGGAGGAATGCTCACGAATTTCCTCTAGAATCTACATGTCTGTAGGCAGTATTTGCCCAAACTGCCTTCATTTTTTCTTGGTGTAGACAAAGTCTTATGGGAGCTGTCTGGATCTCTGAAAGCTTGGGTGTCTACGTAAAGGCTGGGGGTACTGCATGGGCTCTGCTCACTCTTGTCTCCATCCCACCCTCTAGCACCCTATGCCTGACTAGAGTCCTTCTTGGATTCTGAGTCTCCGTGCCATGTGCTTAGAACTCTGGAGGGATTGGATGTAGCATTCAGAATGAAACACTGAAGGTCTGTGTGGGCAGCCATGAAAACCATGCGTCCAGGATAAGCTGAAAGAGATGGTGGAGACCAGATGTCCCTTTTACTGAAGCATCTCCCTCAGCCAGAAGCCACAAGACCCACAGGTTGTTTCTGCAGGCCATCGTGGACATGCCGGAACGCCAACACTAGTTGTGGCTCTTGATGTTGGCCACTGCTGAGTTGCCCCATGTCTGAGAAAATAGACCCTTTGTTCTGTGGCGCATGAAGGAGAGAACTCCAACATTTTCCTTTTTGAACCGGGGTAAGGAGGGCAAATTGATTTTTAGGGTTTGAAGTCTTGATTACATCCAGATTTTATTGTCAACTCGAGGGACTGTTTTCTGACCCTTCCCAGCATGCTCCTCAGTAAGCAAAGAAGCCCAATGCTATGCTTTGACTGTGTCTTGCTGAATTTATGATTGGGAACCTAATTCCTCTACATGGCAGGGTCGGGATATGGAGCCAATAGATGTGGGGGTCAATGATGGAACCATGATGAATGGTTCTTGGCAGTTCTCAATCTCATGGAGTTGGATTTATTGCCAGGAGAACAGGTTAGATAAAGCAAGTTCACCCTTCATGCTTTGCGTAGAATACACATGCTGCTTGCTGCCAAGTCAGAGCTGCAGGGGCCTTCCTCAGATGCAGTTGTCTGATTTCAGACTCCCAGAACTGCAAGCCAACATAAACCCGCATTCTTTACACACCATCCTGTCTCATGCTCTGTTCCAGCAATGGCTTAAAGCCTAGCTAGCTGCAGCTGACCAACACGGTCTGCAAGAACCTTCCATGATCTCTGACTTTCCCCAGATCTAGAATTTACAAGCAGAATCATGCATCACTGACTGAGAGGGAGACTTGCTGGGCCCTGAGGACTTAACTACAGTGTACTTCAAACTTGTTATATAAACGGAATATTCTAGGTTTCCTCAGAAAACATCTTGTTCCAGGCCAGGCACAGTAGACCTGGCCTGTCAGCCCAGCATTTAGAGGGTAAAGGTGGAAGGAGCAGGAATTCAAGGCCAACCTGAGACACGTAGTAAAACGCTGCCTTAAATGACACAGGAGCTGGGGTGGGGTGGGGGAGTTAAACCGTGCACTACTCTTGCAGAGAAGTAGAGTTTGGTTCCTCTCACCCACACTGGGTGTCTCACAGCCCCCTGGATCTCTGTGCACTCCGTGGGCATGTGTGCCCCACTACCCGCTCCACTATATGCACATAATCAAAGCAAGGCAAATTTAACAAACAATAAACGAACAGAGCATCTTGGTCTTGACTTGTCGGTTTTGTCCTTGAGCCTGGAGGCCCTAGAAATCCTTTGAGCATTCAAGGTCACTGGGAATTCCCTATCAGCGTGGGTTGTGTGACCTTGTTCTAGTGACAGTGAATCTGCTATAACCAAGCTGAGATGAATGCCCATGGGAAATACATTAACACACTTTAGTGTGCTGGTGAATCGTGAATAAATGGATTTCTTTTCTCTGTAAAGACTTATATTACATTAGAAAGTGATCACGCAAACTTCACATAGACTCATCATTCATGCATTTGGGGTGGTATATGTAACATATTTAAAAAGCAGAAATAGGTGAGTCTAGAAGGAAGGCAGGGAACTAAGTGGCTATAAACCCAACTCCTGGACAATCCCTGAATTGTGTCTTAGAGTCAGTAATGGTTTTCACTTTGAAGACAGTATCAGTATCAATTAAATTGTCAAATAAGACATATTTCGTGGGATTTCTTCCAAATTCTTTGTTTATTAAACTTAGTAGACATTAAGTTAGTATTTTCATTTTGGATAAAACCCCTCAAGTATGCACCGCGACTTAAAATATAATCTACATATAAAGCACTCTGGTACTCCATGCCATCGTTATAACTTAACACCACACGGAACGCTACTGCTCCATAAAGTGAATTCTTAAATACAGGACCGACTGCTCCTGGATCATGGCCTCCATGTCTGCTTCTCTCTGTGTCTCGGCGCCTGCCTGCATGGGTCCCCGTGAGCAATAGCACTTGGTGTCTATAGCATCAGTTGCGATAACACAAAGGAATGGGCGGCCATCCCCTCCTCCTTCCTAAGGACCGTGAAGCAGCTAACCCTGAAAAAGATGGCCCTGGAGCTCACAGCTGGGGCAGAACCAAGTAAATGCAGAGAGGAAGCCGAATCAAACCAGTCTAATAATACAGTGGCTTCTCATAAAGACTCCATGTTGCACAGAAACGGCCTCCAGCAGGTCCCCAGTGAGGACGAGTCCCACCCAGGCCTCTTTCACCAGTGAGCCACTGGAGTATTGAAAAGCTGTCTCCGTGTGTGAGGATAGCATGGCGGAGGTGGGGTTCTTCTTCCCACTCCAACCACAGTGTGAGCCAGGAGACGGATGCCTCACCTGGAGAAAACCGCCACAGATGTTATCACTCCCGTGGCACTTAACACACCCTAGGTGCCCTTAGCACCGCTGCTTCTGACTGTCTGGGAAATGGGGCCCTTCTGAATTCTCCAACTGGACCAGTCTACTCCAGGGGTTAAGCAAGCAGCAGGCTATAATCTGAGTCACCAAAGCAAGTACATGGCACCCATCTTCGCTCAACAATTGAAAACTAGTGCTAGTAAACCCGGTCTAAATGACTTTGAAGATTTATAAACACCTCTCTCCTCGACATTCTGAAAGTGGTGATTGGCATTAAGGCTGGACCAATGATTTAGCTGAACCTTGCACCCCCTCTTACGTACACATTGATAGCCATATCTCTTCTGTATTAATACACAGGGTCTTGATGGCAGTCCCAAGCCAACTCTTCACTGGATTCCAGTGCCGAAAACTTGGAGTGTGGAAGGGGATTGGAGAAATAAGAGAAGCGATGGCAGAGAAAGCTGCAGCTTGACATGTCTATGTTTAAAGCTCAGCTCAGAGATACACAGGGAAGCGGGAGGGCCAGAGTTAAGAAGCTAGCTACTATCCTCGCTGCGGCTCCGACACACACTAGCTCCGACTTTCTGCAGATTTAAAGTGCAATCACTGCTATGAAGTTCTCAGGCCAGGGATCAGGCTGGAAGAAATTCAAAGCCGAAACTTCAAACACACTGCTCAGGACTCAGAGGCTGGAAGAGGGGACAGGGGAGAGACAATGGCAGATCTCAGGCATTCAAGTGCATCAAAAGAATCAATGTCTGTTCTCTGTGTGAAGAAAAGTCATAAACGGTAGAGTCTTGCTTTAGAAAATATCTCCTATCGGAGGATGCTCCAATGCGGTAGAGTCCAAATGCAGGCAAAGAATGTAAGCACCAGGGGCCCAGCTGTCCTCCCTGCTGCCCTGCCAAACAGATGGGCCCGACTGTCGTCCAAGTCTTCAGCCCTTGGGGAGGAAGAGGCACACTGGACCAAGGGCATCTGGTATGAGGTTGCCCTCTTCTCAGGCCTGTCTGGACTGGAGCCATCACTGGGCCTCTGGCCATTGAACAGCAGGTAGCGGCCCCGGGCATCTTGCTCCATTTTGAAGATCTCATATTCTGTGTGAGGTAGTTTGATGCCCAAAGCCACACAGCCATTGGTGTGTGTCACGTCCTGCTGGATACCCACTTGCCAGGAGCCCTCAGCCCCACACTCATTCCCGCTGAAGACATTCAGGAGGGAAGCTGTGGCTGCATCCATGGGCGTGACCTTCATATGATTCACTGTGGACAAGAGAGATATCCGTGACTCTCGGGGGACAACTGGGGAGGCAGACACTTCCAGCAAATGCTGGGGAACACTGTCTCAACAAAGCTTTCTTTTTAAAACAGTCTGATTGCTTGCCCCCACTGACCACAGTAATCACAAGAGCAAGCTCAGGTGGGAAGTTTCATATGCTGATCTGAATGGTGGTCACACCAAACAGAGTCAGTCAACTCATAGTATCACACACTCTGAAGCCACAGCTTAACTACACAGCCTCATGGGGCTACTGCAGCAGATATCAGAAGCAACCCAGACATGGTGTAAGGTATAAGGAGTGTGTGCCTTGGTGTTGTGCAAGGCTCCTCATTTCACAGAAAGGACTAGAGAAACTTTGAGTTTTGGTATATCCAGGGAGTCCTAGACTTAATTCCCCATGAACACATAGGGATGGAAGTAGATTTGTGCAGAAAACATGGGTGACATTTGATGAGCCCATTTGTGAGTGTGATATATAAAGTATTCCTCTAAAGTGTTCTTTGGGATACACCCTCACAAAATGTTGAATAAACTCAGGTTTTATTTCTAAGAAGAGGTCTTGAAGCATCCGATGGTCTCATATCAAACATGTATCTGCATTAGCATCTTCACAGACTAATATGAACCCATCAGCTGCGCATCTAAATGCAGCTATGCTGCGAACAAGAACAATATGGAGGAATAACTACAAGCCTCAGTTCTTTGTGGACCCTTGGGGTCCTCCCAAGGGGCTACACTTTGCATACAGCACAGTGGGATTTGGGGTGAGCAGACATTTTCTCCTTGGTTAAGTTTACAAGGCTAGTGTACAAGAGCAAAGTTCCTCATCAAAGGAGAGCAGCCAGACAGTTCAGACTGCTGCCCTGGAGGAGTCACCCAGTGACTTAGCTTCCCTCATTGTTTGGTATTATAGGATTGGCACTGCATTACAGACATTCAGACTTAACACTAAAGCAGCAAGACCTCCCTTGTGGTAGGGGCAGGCGCCTCCTGACCCCAGCTTCCCTGCTTGGGTGAGCAGTGCACAGCACGACCTTTCCCCCATGATGCTCTCGTCTTCAAGCCTGGGACAAGCACTTGTGTGCAGCCCCAGCTCAGATCAGAAGTACCGACTCTGAGCATCAAGTCGTAACTGACACCTGCTTCAGATTCCTCATTTAGGAAAAGTACCCAGCACACAGTAAGCCTGATGCTACCAGAGAGGCTGTTAGGCTCCACTGCAGACACATTCTTGACTCTCGCATTACAGAGGCCCGCATGATGGTTTGGGTCCCATTGTACCTGACTGTCACATGGATGCCTGGTACTAGCCTGCTTGAATAGGAAGGAGATCAGATGTTATCACCAAGGATGCTGCGAGGCAGTCATGGCTCTAGTCTCATCCCCAGCATCTCAAGCAGCAAAGACGCCCTCTCGCTGAGGTTTTGCCCTAACAAATGTCCCAGAGCTGCTCTTGAGCCGTGCTGTGAGAAGCAGTGACAGCAGACTTACCTTTGAACACAAACTCTGTGCCTCCCATGACCCTCGAGGAGAGCACACCGCGGCTGTAGCGGCCTCGAGCGTAGATGGTGAAGGTGGGGTGCTTGCAGACAGGGTCCGAGTAGTGGTAGTAATGGCCCTCCCAGGTATTATTGTTGTCGTGGAAGATGAAGTGGCGGGTGAGGAAGAGGACTTCAGGCCGCACCTCACAACGCTGGCTCACCCATTCCCCATGTAGGCCGATGGTCAGGTCTGCCTTGGGGGGCAGGATGGGGGGGTGGTGTTCGTCAGAGCGGTAAATGATCCGGCAGGCTATGCAGGCATGGTTGTGGTTCTGCAGCAAAGAAACCAAGACATTTGGAGACTTCAGTTTTCCCATGAGCTCAGTATGCATACACATCCCTGAAAATGGGAGCAGGGAGGTTCACCAAGATTAGGACTGGACACTCAGGACACCATCACTTAACCCCCAAAGCAAATGGTTGTGAACCAGCATGTGTTTGTTGGAAATTGAACTCGGGACCTCTGGAAGAGCAGTCAGTGCTCTTAACCACTGAGCCATCTCTCCAGCCCCACAATTACATTTTGTAAAGCAAGAAACTGCAAAATATGCTAAGGAAAACAGAGCTGTGACTATAGATGAGCGGAATCTCTGGGTCCCTTTGCTAAAGTGAATGAGGGAGGTACAGGAAGCAGACAGGAGGAAGTGGGGAGGTCTCTGGAGCATGTGCACGAGCTGTCCATGTGTGCCACGAGCCTGAGGTTCAGAGCTTCTTAGCTTTCGAAATGTCTGCTTTTCCAACCTTCTGCAGCTAAAGGTCCACAGAGAAGCCATGCTCTCACTTCCAGGAGGCGTGCCCTGTGGGTGGTGTTTTCGCTGGTGTTCATATATATCACAGATGTGAGCTCTGATTACCCTACTTGCCTGGAGGCTTCAGAGCTGACAACCAAAATCTCTGGCTATAAATCAGGAGAACTGGTCCTGGGCACAGCACCATGAGCCTGCCACCTAATCCAACACACAGGATAACTGTAATCCAGGGGTCTTCTCCAAGTTTCTACTCCCTCAAAGTCAGTACAAATCATCGTGTCCGTGCCCCCCCCACCCCCCCCCCACCCCCCCCCGCGCGTGAACAGAACATGGGCCAGGGCCTTTGATCTCAGTCCTCTTACCAGCAAGGCACATCTCACGGGGACCTGCAGCCCCACACTCCCAGCCCATCTGTATCCAGGCCCATAATCACACCTTGATCCCTCCCAGGACAGGAAAACACTTGTTCTCAGCATTTTTCCTGCAGTCAAAAATTCACCTCCTTCACCAAGGTAGGCTTGTTGCCCTCGTACCTGTGACTTGGCAATGGTGGCAAGCTTGCCTTTCCGGAAGACTGTGGTAAGGGTGGGAGGGTAGGCAGCTGCCACCTGCCTCTTCCACAGCCCCACCAAGGGGAAACCCTGTACTCACTTGACCCCTTCATCCATTAGATGAGCTCAATTACAGCCTATAGCAGAGAATGTGTCCTTTGTTCGGGTGATGTGTGGTTTGTAGATGGCGAGATAACTAGGGGTGCAGAGTGAAGGGGAAGGCCAAGCCGTCCCTGTCCCAGAGTCCAGGTGCATTTTCTGGCCAGGGTTCCCTGCAGAGAACCTCTGGGCACACAGGAGCATCTAAACTGAGCTCTAGTCTGTGATCAGCAGACCATGGGGAGATAACAAGTACACAGCCCAAGGGAAACGAGTGCTGATTCTGGGCAGATAAGGGTAGCTCTGGCCAGACCCTGAAGGCCGAAGCCAGCCCCACTGCCTGCCTCACAGCTGGAGGCCATGACAAGTCATTTATTTCTCTCTCCTTCAGCTTCCTCACTTACACACTTGGTGTCTATCACAAGGTACACTCTGGGACTCCTGTACAGAGCAGAGTATGGCAGAATATTATTACCACATTCACCACGACGCCAATTCACAATGGCACCAAGGCCCTGTCCAAGCATGGCGGTCTAAAGCACCTGCAGGTGGCCTGCATGCTCCAGAAAGGGGAGGCATCAGAAGCTGATGTTCAGGCAGGGTCAGAAATATGGACCCACAGGGTCTCCAATGGTCCACACAGAGCTGGGGCCCCTCCTTGCCACCATCTCCACAGCAAAGATGCTTGCTGCCTACTGTGCCCGCTCCCCAGCAGGCCCTACCAGGTTCTGTGGGCTGAATCACTTACTTTCACCCATCCCAACATCCACTTCTTCTCCATCCCACTCTTCACAACTTGAATTTCTGCATCGGCTGGGAATTTAGGGACATCCACTGTGCCTCCTTCACTTAAGGCCTTTCAAGAAAGTTAATTCTCAATCCCCGAGAAGATGTGATTTTTCCCTTCAGCACTAGTCTTGGTTCAAGGAAAGCTCAGTGCTGATGGGAGAACATTGAAGATCAAGGCTTTTTAGTTCAACGGGAAAAGACTGTGTGAGGGGAGGGCACAGCTGTCACCCAGGCTGCTCCACAGTGCACCATGAGAGGCAGGTTGGATATTCATGAGGAACACTTCTTTAAGAAAAGGAGGCAGAAGTCTGGGACTCCACAAGGATTCTGCTGCCCTGTGGCTCCTCCAGATGAATGGCATCCCTGAGATAAACAGTTTCAGTTGGGCAGAAGAAAAAAGCAGGCTGGGCGTGTTTGAACCCGCGAGCCTATGGGATCTGGGTTTGTGTGCAGTGACCAGAAAGAGCCTGGCTCTTAAGCACGAGTGTTACCAAATTCTTAATCTGATTGTTTTTGTTTTATTATATATATATATATATATATATATATATATATATGCGCTAGAGTACTGATCATCTTAGTAAATTTTAAGTGCATAGTACTGTGGCATTAAGTACAGTCACATGGTTAGGTGGCCACCACCACTGCCTATTTCTAGAACCTTCTCATCTTCCCTAACTGAAATGACTTTCCATCCTTCCCTTTCTTAGCCCCGGCAACCACCCTTCTACTTTCTGTCTTTGAATATGACTGGTTACAAGGAGACCACACAGTATTTGCCATTTTGTGACTGGCCAATGTCATTAGCAAATGTACTGTAGGTTCAAACATGCTGTGGCATATTTCAGAAAGCCCTTCCTTTCTAAGGCCTAATCATTCCATGCAGAGACACAGACCATGTAGAGACACATGCTGTAGCATGTTTCAGAAAGTCCTTCCCTGCTAAGGCCTAGTCATTCCATGTAGAGACGCATTTTGCTTATCAGTTACTCTGTTCGGAGACACATAAACTGTTTCCCACCTTTTCGCTTCTGTGAATAACACCATGAACGTGGTTGAATGCCTATGTATTTGCATTTCTCTTTCAATCTTTTTGAGTATCTGCCTAGACGTAAAAGAACCACAGTGTATGGTAATCCAGTGTTTACTTTTCAGAGGAACAAGCCTGTGTCCCACAGTCGTTGCACCATCTGACCCTTCTATCAGCAAACTAGAAGAGTTCCAATTCCCCTACATCCTTGCCAACATTTATTTTCCACTTTCCCCCCCTTTGGTAACAGCTGTCCCAATGGGCAACTTGGTATCCTATTGTGGTTTAAATTTATACTTCCTTAACTATTCGATAAAGAACATACCTGTTATTTGTATGAATTCTTCAGAGGAAAGCCTGGTTTGCTCCCCCAGTCCCGTTTAAAACAACTTTGCCGTTACCATTAAGCGACCAAAGATGTCATAAGCAGAGGCAGTGTTTTTGGCCTCCATGGAGAGAGATCAACAAGGTGACAGTTTTAGTCATGGGTGTGTAAGGAGATACTTTTGTTTGTGAATTAAACTTTAACAGTGCTTTTCATAAATTCTCGTACTCTTCGGCATGAATAAAAATTAAAGGCAGCTATAGCAGTAATTTCACAGGAGCAGGGTGCAAAGCCTACCTGCTGTGATGTTCTACAGCCCCTTTTCTAGGGTGGTTTAATGAGAGAGCCTTTAAAGATGAGCAGATAAGAACTGCATTTGGAGACTTTTTCAAGTGAAAGTTGATTTACACCCCTGACTTGCTGTACACTTGAGAAGTATCTTTTCCTGAGCTCGCGGGCTTGGCTGTGTACCGCTCCATTTCCCTCCAGGCTAGCAAGGGCTATTTAAAGTCAGGGATTCTGTGAGCACATGATATGAAGGTTCAAATCAGAGGAGCCAGGAGATGTTTCCTGGCTGCTATTCTTTACACCCACTATGAAAAGCTTTAATCTAGGGACCTAGGGCACTGTGGAGAGGCAGAGTACTTGTCCGGCATGTAAGTGATTCTGGGTTCCGTGCTCAGCATCAGGGCTGGGGTGTAGACTTAACTCAAGAGGGCTGGAGCTAGAAATAAGCCCCGGGCAAGTGTTCTCTGAAAAGAGGAACTGGTGTTAAAAATGGGAATTGACCTCGTAGCCCCCAAGTACACCACACTGCTGGCAGGGAGCAGGGTTTGCCTCGTCTGCACGCTGTTCCTGGGCAGCAGGTTCAAGAATTGTAGCCTGTGCATATGGACACGGGATTTGGAGCTTCTTAAGCTTTCCACCATCCCAGTGGGAACCTCAGTGCAGCTAACCAAGGTGCAGAGAGAGAATGACTTAGGCCAGATGACCCTCATGAACTTGGCTCTCTAATTTGGTCCTGGGGCTTGTGGAGTGTGGCCTTCATCTCCTTCAGCTCTTAGGCCTGAGGTTCCGCAAACAGCAAATGTCCCCTCGACAAGAACTACAGCCCCATGGAAAAGGGCTCTGGGGCTGATGACTGATGGGGGCTCTTGAGGCTTCTCCTGTTTCCTGCCAACATTTATTTCGGGAGGGTTGGTCAAGAGCATCTGCTGACAGTGCCCACTTGTTTCCACGGACTTCCCGGAATGGAAGAAATTACTTGAGAAGAGCTTGTGAAAGATCAATCAGAGAAGCAGGCTGGACACAGCACAAGCCTTCAAAGCAGCAATTCTTGGCTAAAAGTTTTTTGTTCAAGGAGAGAAATGGGAGTAGATGATGGAAACTTCCTTTCCATTGGAGCAAACTTCCTTTGCTCCATTGCATTAAAAAAAAAAGTATTCATGATTCTCATACAGAATAACCATAAGTAAGCGACAGCAGCCATAGTCTCCGGTGAAAGCTCTGCTTGCAACGACAATTTGCAGTGGGCTGGGTGACATTTCTGTTGCGTACAGTCTCATATGAAGACCCTCCCTGGCGTCCGCTCTCAGGCCAAGCCCAGAGAGCTCTCCCTCACATTTCCCAGGTTAACTGATGAGGCTCCAGATGGACAGACTGACAGGGAGAACGCTGTCACAGGTTAGGTGAGAAGGAGCTGAATGACAGAAGTCACATTTGTCCACCTGGAGAGATGCTGTCTGTGGGGGCAACATCAACATCCCGCAGTGCTTCCTGGGTCTGGATTCAGAGTCAGGGACATGGTCAGGGATAAGGACACTCGCTGCACTTGAATTTGAATTTCTCAATTTCTGTATGTGTGCACACACATGAAATCAATAAATGTAATGAATAAATCTAGATTCAGATTCTAGACCATGACCCCTGGTTCATTTAGATCCCTTAAAGGGGGGCAAGATGACGCCGCTGTCCACAGAGGAAGCATCTTTGCCTGCTCCCCCTCCTGTCTCCCCTAGCTGCTGAGACATACTTTTCAAATGGCCAATTTCCTGCTTCTTGGGGGTTTCACTCTGGCCTCTCAGTGTTCTTGCCTTTTAAGGGATGAAATGTTTACCGCTTGCATTGTCCCTGACAACAAATCTTTCCTAGCCTGCGAGCTCCTTAAATAAAGCAACCCTGCATGCCTGTTTGTCTGCCAAAAAATCTTCCGGAGGAGTCAAGAAATAACAAGATCCGTATCGGCAACCAGGGCGTGGCCGCAGCCCTGCAGCATAACCACAGTGTGACCCTCACCATGGTCAGAAGCCCCAATGGCCAGTTCTGGGTCTGTATCTACTGTCAAGCATCTGCCACAGAGTGAACACCTTGGCCCAATAGGGGGAAGAATTTTCTTTAGGAAAATTTACCTAAGAATGGCCGGGGAAACTATCTCAGGCCATGACTCTCCAGATCTGAAGCTTTGCACCATATCCATCTCCCATCATCTCTGCAAGGCCTTCCACAAGTACCTGGCTCCTTCCCTGAGCTAGTGTTGATGTGGGATGGCCTTCTGTATGTGTTACTTTTATTGACTAATGAATAAAGCTGTTTGGCCAGTGGCTTAGCAGAGTAAAGCCAGGTGGGAAATCTGAGCAGAGATATAGAGAAAAAGAAGGCGGAGTCAGGTGAGCTGCCAGCCAGCCACAGAGAAAACAAGACATATAGAAAATGAGGTAATGCCATGACCACGTGCCATGTGGCAACGCATAGACTAATAAAAATTATTAATTTAAGATGTAAGAGCTAGCTAGAAATATGCCTGAGCCATCGGCCATATAGTGTCGTAATTAATATAGTTTCTGTGTGATTATTCAGGTCTGGGTGCCTGGGAAATGAAAGTGCAGTCTCCGTTTACATAGTGTCCTGTCTTCTCGCCCAGTAATCTCACTGCAAGGATTCAGGGTCCTAACAACTATCCTAGCCTGCAGCAGCAATGGGCTGAGAAAGTCTCCTGCCCATAGAGTCCGCTCCAGGCCCTCTGATGTCATCAATACCAGGAAGTTTCATGGATCGCCTGTCCTTTTCACACACAGTCAGCCCTCTTCATGCACGAGCTTTTATCTGAGGATACATTCAAATGCAGACCAAAACACTGCAGGGGAAACACTGCACCCGTACTGTTTCTGCTTGCTGAATCCTGAAGGATAGTTTATATATACTCGCATCATCTCAGAGACTGTAAGTCCACCAGTGATGGTTTAAAGTCTAAGAGAGGTATATAGAACATCTATGCACACACACTCCATGTCACAGGAACTGTGCTGTCTTGGAACCAATGCCGTGCAGACAAAAGTCAGCGCCTTGTAGAAAGCCACGATTCTCAAAGGAGACTGAATTACAACGTGATGCTGGTTCCCAGCCTGACTTCTGTAGAACTGGAGAGTGTGTCAGAGCTCTAGCCCTTTTCTTCCTCTGTAGGGGCCAGGAGCTGTGAAGGCCTGATGCCGCCCTCTCTCCCACCCCTAGGTAGCTACACGGTTAGAATATGTAAGACAAGCAATGCTTGGGGGTTGCTTTTAGACAGCCCCTTTGATTTACAATCCTATGGATGAATCCATGGAGAATTCTGGAGAATGATCAGTTCCATCTGCTTAAAAGTCTTGCCCTTTCTAAGGCTCCTGGCAATGATTTGCTTTTCGGAGTCTATCACTGTATTTGAACTTGGGTGTACATTCCAACTACATGGCTCTAGTGAATCGAGGCGGAGGGCGGCGCTGTGCTGAGGTTAAACTCCCACTTGGAGCATCTTTTTAGGGGTTATTTTAGGCCACCTTGATTTTTCTTAATGAAGAGTAGCCAATTCCCTGCTGACAGAACTCCCCACACACCTGAGTCCGCAAATGGCATTGATTTGCCAGAGGACTCAGAGCCTCAGCGAAGCTGTGTAAAGCCTAGGAAAACAAGTTGACTTGAAGTTTCTATTTTTACATGGTGTCCTGTTTCCACAGGGGCTAAGACCAGTGGTTTCAAACTCAATTTAGCATTAAACTAATTTTCAGCCAGGTCTCCATGGGCCAGCAATTAGGGGGAGACAGAGAATTCAAAGCTAGAGATTCCAGGGTCCCCCTGCACACAGACGTGTGTGTGTGTGTGTGTGTGTGTGTGTGTGTGTGTGTGTACTCTTTGAAGACACTCACTCCAGGCTACTTCCTGTCCTGGGCCAGACAGCCACAACCAGCCCAGACAACCTGCTGCTGGAATGTCCCATGGGCACAAGCAACTGGGCTTTACCACGTCCAGAGACTAGAATAATACCGGCCAAGTCCATTCACTTTTCCTCTTGGGGAAGGATCTAAAAACTTCCTGAGGGGCATCACTGTGCACTGAGGCCAAGAGGCACAAGGCAAGGGACAACAAGAAAAGAATGGGCCCTTTCAGCTGCTCAAGCCTGAGGCCTTTCACAGCCTTGCAACCATTCTGGCTGGGCAGCCACAGTGGTCCCACAGCATAGGTCTTCCTGGGCTTCCAGCGAAGCCTAAGCCTTTCTCTCAGTGGGCTACAGTTATTTATCCATGGCTTCACCATTCCTTAAACTTCTAGCAGGGCTTTTTCTTTATTTGAATTTTAATTTTGCATGGCAGTGGTGTTTAGGTTCTACAAGACCATGGAACAAATTACAGAAGGCAGCTAAAGGAAGCCTCAGACCCCCACCTCCACCTGTCTTCAGAATTCATCGCTAGGTTCCCCTTCCTCACACCCTCTGCTCCTCCCTTTCTTCAATTATTAGTTTCATACAAATGACATCACCTGAAACATGCTACTCCTCCCCTTCCTTATCCCTGTTATGAATTACATTCTGGATAAACATCACTTCCTCAAGATCTTCCACCCTTCACGTTTCTGGAATCTTGGACCCGGACCTGGGGTTTGAGGAGCCTGATTCTTGGGAATCTGGAGAAATTCTCCCACAGCTGCCTCATCAGAAAGGAAGAAGACAGGAGGAAGTGTCTCATGGCGGGCATCAGAGAGCGCTTGCACATTCTCAGGCCAACAAAGCCTCATTTCTCCAGGAGCTGCCAAACCAGCAGGGCTCCTCTCTCCAGCCCAAGGAGACAGGATAGACAGCATCCTTACAGTTCCTCCACAGCACAGGAAAGAAGTGCAGGGCTTCTAGAGGGTCAGGTAAAGAGCGCTCACCCCGACTGATGCCAGCAAGACATCTGTGTTCTAGGACTGGCTCCCATTTCCAAATTCCACATGCTTGCCAATTTATCCAGAGTTCAAGAAAATATTTTAACTCTTTAGAAATAAAAACTCCCCTAAAGAAGGTCAGCATCGTGCCTGTCACCCTGAAATCGCATGCCAGGGCTGGATGACGGGCTCTGAAGGACCCCCCCCCCCCCACACACACACACACAGGAGCCACAGCCAGATAGACCCTGACCAGGGAGGAGCATTGACCAAACGAAGGGTCCTCCTCAAGCATAGACCGCAGCCAGTAGGTAAGAGGTTCACCCAGAGACCTCCACAGCCTGAAGGCACAGCAGAGAAAGTAGGAGGAAGAGATTCAGGTAAGAGAGGTGGGGGGGGGCAGGAAACAAAAAGCAATTCTCCTTCTGACATTCAAAAGGAGCTTAAGACATCAAAGAGCGAAAGTGGGCACATGCTGGCAAGGAAACAGAACCAGGCCCTGGGTGTGCAAACAGTGGCATGGGGTCAGATGGGGGGCAGACAGCCTGACCTGACTCTACCCCTCACTACTGATGGGATGGGATTGCCTGACCTGACTCTACCCCTCACTACTGATGGGATGGGATTGCTGCTGTTACTTTGGGCCTTTGCTTGTTTTCCAGATAACTTAGCCTTATACTGTAGCTTAGACTGGCTCTGGTACTCAATATCCCACCATGTCGCCCAGGCAGACCCCTCCACTCTCCTGCCTCAGCCTCTTGAGTGCTAGGATTAGTCATGAGCCGACACACTCGGCACGCAGCTGCTCTTCTGCTCTCTGGAAAGCCCATGGCAGGGATGAGGGAGCTGACAATGGCTCTGCCTGCTTGGCAGATTGCCACCATGGTTTGGAGTAACAGACCAGACACATGGTCTGTTAGCGTGGGGTTAGTGGACACCCCGGGCCACTTACAGTAATGATGCATAATGGCAAGTCGGTTCATTTTCACTCTAAGGACATCTCACAGGTAGGTGTGACGTTCCCTTCCCTGCCCCTATTTCTAATGCGGTTCTAAGCAAGATGGTGTGCACTTGTGAGGCCTGATGCAGTGTATAGATAAGGCTACCAGCCAGCCAGGACTCAGAACAGGGCTGGAAGCTAGCAGTTCATCTCCACGTCCCTTAAAGATCTGCTGAAGCCTGGCCTAGGAAGACACCTCCAGCAGCTGGCAGCACCCTGGTAATCAGCTCCTCCCCGCGCCACCTGTACTGTGGCTCCCACACACAGAAGGGGCAGAGCTTCAGGCCCCTCGCTCATCACCGTAAGAGAATCCCAGACATTCCTCAACTACAGGCTTCCCTTGCCTCTTGGGTGCTCCTGAACACTAAGGGTGGAGCCCAGGAGACCTGCTTCCTCTTCCTTAAGGGAAGGAGGCTGCAGGAGCCCCACCGAGTCCTGGTGTGGAATTGTCCACAGCACGACAGCACAGCCCCAGAGAGTCTTGCACATAGCTCGCACACAGGGCAGAATTTTCAGTTTTTATAACAAAACTCCATGACGTGAGCTGACAGTGACAGACGGAAAGACAGGTGGCGCTGCCACATCTCCAGCGGAGAAGATCCTGGGATGACTGATGAGAGGTGAGTAAACTCTATGAATACCATGAAGAAGACCTTAGACAATGAGTAAAAGCCAGCCCGAGCTCCGTGTTTAGACCCGCCGTTCTCAGCACTGTTCCACCGAGGCTGATTCGCATGACTGGGGGACCCTATAGAGTAAAACCCCTGACGCCTCCACCAGGCTTGAATCTGTCTGCTCCTCCCAGCCCAGAACTCCACAAATGTCTGAGTGGAAACGAAGGAGTTATTTATTGACTGACATGATTTGGAGCTTAGGGGAGGAGACAGCTTGTGAATCCCAAATATTACTAGACCACAACTCAATAAAGGAGCATTCTAAGGCTTAATGGCTTCCTACCCTCCTCAGTCCACCTTCTAACCACAGCAGCTTCCCAAGTCATTTAAAAAAAATGGGAAGAACTTGGGTCTAGAAAGAAGAGATTTGGTTCGAATGTTGGCACTGAAATCCATGTGACCCCTTAGGACCTTAGAGGGCCATGGTAGCGTGTCTCAGGAGGCTTCTAGTGCTAGGATGTGTGGTGTTGATGGGAGTCTTTTGTGGCATGTTGTCATGGTACCCGTCATGTTCCTCATGGTGTCCTCTGGGCTGCAGTTCTGAGATTGTTAGAGTTATTTGTTATGAGCACCCCAACTACCCCCCAGAACACAAAACAAGTGGGTGGCAGTTCCAGGACTCCCTGCTACAGGTCACTTCCCAGCATCCCACACTTCATTTACTTTCCTGAAATACCTCCTCTGCGAGATAGAACCCTACATTCCTCAGGTCCCCTGGGATCTCCCTGACTTGCCCCATGGGCCACCTGTTTTCCTTAGTCCAGGGAATGCAGACTCTGCAGGACTCTGTGGTTAGGTGGGTGGATACCTTGGCATTCTGCAGGGGAGGCTGGTAACTGGACGGCCGGTAGAACACCCGCTGGGTAGCATCGGTGTGGATGTCGCCCAGGAAGAGCTCCTCCACCAGGTGGTCCAGGTTGTGGTGGGGATATTGTTTCTCCACACGGATGAGCTGCAGTTCGTGCATGGCAAAGTTCACAGCCTTGGTGCACTCGTGGCTACTTTCCTCTTGCCACAGGTCATAGGCTGTGTCCTGTACCCAGAGACTACCAGGAGCCAGGAAGCCTGGGCAAGTTCGGTTCACCAGTCGGCTGAGTTGTTCAGCAACTGCCTCCGTATGGCAGATGACTTGCACGCCGTGAAGCTGATAGTCGGCCTCGGTGCCCCCGCGGATGATCCAGGATGCCTGGCGCAGGCGGATCTTGCCTCGGATGATAAGCGTATAGGTGGGGTTGGTACAGCGGTTGCTGCCATAGTAAAACTGGTAGGCCTTGAAGGTGTTATTGTTGTAGAATCTGTAAGACCTTGTGATGAACTCTGGCCCCGACCTCACTTCACAGCTGTTGAAGAAAAGAACAGGTAAATTTTGAGTAAATCCAAGGGCACGTGGAAGAGAGTAAGCCCGCGAAAAGTCAATCTATTGAACATTCACAACAACTTAGGTATCCTGTCTGATGACCATCCACATCTGAGGAAACTGAGGCAAAAGAAACATGTTCAAGATCACACACACACACATATGCACACACACGTGCACACACATACACACACACACACACACACACACACACACGCGCACACTCACAAAAAGCCAAGTGCTAGAGCCTGACCAGGAATCTAGACAATTCAGCCTCTGCAACTGACCCTAACTATTCTCATCTAAAGGTTTCTCACTCTTTGTATGTGAGGAGAAACAGGGACCTCACAGAGAAGTTCCCTTCTTACTGGATAAGAGGGGACAGCGTGCTGCTGGTCTGTATAAAGAACAGCTACCTGGTAGACCAAAAGGATTCAAGAACATTTCAAATGACGGACCTTGTCTAGGCTGGTATGAGATGCCCTTTGTCCTGAAATGGAGACTTGGCAGTACTGGAAGTTTGCTCTTCTAGCCACTCAAAAGTATTATTCTCTTGGTGGGGGAAACAATAAGGCAACTAAGTGGGAACAAAGCTAACATAATAAGAGAGACCAGGATTCCTTGGGTTTGTGTTGGTTGACAAGGAGAACTGCCCCTAGATAAAAGCTAAGCTCCCAAGCCAGAAACTTGTGACTGGGTCTACGGAGCAAAATAGCTCATGGGCTCAAGGATATTTTAACATGGTTTGTCCTCAGTCCATATAGACACAGCAGAACCTGCATCAGTGGGGGGAGGGGATTCCTTTATTTATTGCCCAGAGTTTGACTATGAAGTGGGTCAGACCTGGTCTTTCCAGTGCCGACTCAGCTCATCAGAATCCTGCCTCTGCACATCAAGAACTCTGAGCCGAGTTGACAGACAGCATGGCTAAACCAAGCAACCGGGATAAAATCCCAAACACAGGTGCTTCTTAAAATCGTCAACAGTTTAGACTTTGAATTGGCAGACCGATGAGCAGTAACTAGTACTTAATATGGGTACTTCTGTTGTGTAAATATATCCATTGATGTTGAATAATGCCTTGTGGATATAAAACACATAATTCTTTGAGCACTGGCCACTGGAGGCAAAAGAAAGAGGCAAAGACTACTCTAGGCTTTTGACCCCAAGAAACTGGAGTTTAGTGTGAGCTGTGCTGGGGGTCAGTGGAGGCAGAAGTGGGAGGACCTCTTCTTTTTCATTTTGTTCTCTTAACCTCAGCATCAACAGCCTGTGGAGTCTCCCTCCTGAACTCAGTGTATCTCAGACCAACCATCTCTCCATTGCTCCCCCATCCCTTCATTTAAGCCATCGCTTAAATGCTTAATGCTCTAGCAAACATGCGCAAGGCTCTCACTAGTCAGTCCTGGCTTATGGCTGCTCCCATTCATTTGCCACAAAACAGCTGGCGTACCCTTTAATAAAGCCAAATCTCATTTTAAGCATGGTCCAGGCATGACATCATTCAATCACTTTCGAGTTTTCCTGGATTAGAAGACCTGTTAGCTGGATACAGGGGCACACACCTGCATGTAGTCCCAGCTACTTCCGAGGCTTAAGCAAGAGGATCACCTGAACTCAGGAGTTCAAGCTTAGCCTGGATAACACAATGCAATGTTGTCTCAAAAAAAAAAAAAAAAACCCAACACAACACCACAACGAGAAACAGCCTACCCCAGATCAAAAACAGTAACAAAAAGACCTATTCTGAAAGATAGTTCAGAGCCACCTGCAAGGAGCTAGGTTGCAGGTCTGGGCTCAGTGAGGTCTCCAAGGTGGTCAGGCCATGCTTACTCTGCATCCAGCCATAGCTTGGCTTGTTTCTCTACATAGATAATTCTTCCTGCAGGAAGAGACTAGATGTTCAAGGCCCATCCTTACCCTAAAATAAGGCTCTCTCACATTCTCCTGTACCTGCTGTCATTCCCCCCTGCCTCCCTGGGTCACTCTGTAAAACCTCTGATAATAGAGACAAAGTCTGTCTGAGTCACCACTATATACACAAAATACACACAACTGCTTGGCCCACACAGCCACCTAGTAAATAACTACTTTTGGATCATAATTTTACAGTTAAAATTTATATGCAAAGAATTTATCATAGTTATTTTAAGAGACACATTTTTAGCGGGGGGGGGGGAAGCTCAATGTCATCATTTAATTGAATTTCTTTTGTCTTACATCCATTCGTGTTTGGTTATTTTCCCCAAGGTCTCTGGAGGCTGCTATCCATATCCCAGGAACTGAGTATAGGGAGGAGTCATCAGATCCCAGTTAGTCTTATAAATGCTCAACAATTTAATGGGTAGAAAGAAAATCGCTGATCTGCCTCTGGGCTATTTTTAAAAGCTCTAATGGAAGATAAGCCAGAGCTCAAACTGGGATTAATCTCAGCTTCACAACACAGTGAAGAATCTAAGAACTGGCTAGCGGAGGCGGCTCTTAGCTTACTCCCAGCGCCCTGAAGCCATAGATTAAGTTACCAGAATATGGCGAGAATATTTAGACCATAAGAAGCTTTGCAGTCATGTTTCAGGGCTGGTGAAACACAGACGCTTAATTTCACTTGCTAATGGTTTCTCTTTATATGCAAGTGGTCCCACCGAGTTCAGTAAACAAGGATCTATTCACTCGTGCTGTGCAGTTAGCAGTGCTATGATACCACTGCTGCTTTTGGCGTAAGATTTCTACAGCTCGTAGTTCTGTTTGCTTAACCAACCATCATTTCCAAGGGTTTCCTGGTTCTTAGTTTCTGCATATTGCACGAAGCCAGCATCTAAACCCACCAGAGGGTCTTCCATAGACCCCACTCCCAGACTGCCCTCTCCCCTTCCTATCTCAGCTCCAGCTCTTACCCTGTGGACACCCAGTGGCCCTCAATGGTTGGCGGCATCTGCACAGTGATCCGTGCACCATTGTGGAGGTGCTTGAGCATATGGTGGCACTGTGACTCCTTGAAAGCCCTCCAGGCACTTTTCTCTAAGGACCGAGGATGTGATCTGCTGTCTGGATGAAGGAGGGCAGAACCCTCTCCCAGCCCTGAAAAACAAAAGCAGAAAGTAAGCAAAAGAGGCAGCAGCAGGCCTGAGTAAGGTAGACAGTCGTGTCTATAGTTGGGAGTGATGGCTGGGGCAAAAGCATGCTTACTCCCCCAGGCTGCACACGGGGCTCATGCCAAAGTAGGGAACATACTAGGAGATCATTTCCCAGGTAAAAACAGAGCCTGTGAGCACCATAACAGAGCTTGCTTGGGGCCACCCAGTGAGCTCTTTGCAAAGCCAGAGTTCAGGTGTATTCACCTAGGTTTCTTGGTCTTCACAAGCACCTGCGTGGTAGAGCCATGAGTAGACCTTAGGAGGTCAAATTAAGAGAGGCACATTCCAGAACAATGATTCTCTGACTTCCCAATGCTGTGACCCTTTAACATACTTCCTCGTGCTGTGGTGACCCCTCAACCACAAAACTATTTTCATTGCTACTTCATAACTGTAATTTTGCTACTGTTATGAACCATAATGTAAATATCTGTGTTTCCTGTTGGTCTTAGGTGAACCCTGTGAAAGGGTTGTTCCACCCTCCAAAGGGGTCTCGACCCACAGGTTGAGGAACACTCTTCTAGAGGCACTGAGAAAAGCGGTGGGGTTGAAGGGAAGCGGCGGGAAGGGGTGTCAAGAAGGGAGCCTTCACAAACTGACAAATTTAGGTGCAGGACTAGAAAAAGCAAAGAGACCAACACTGGTGAAAACATAGCCTGGAAGATGTGGAAAGAGAAGGGGCCAGGGGACAGCTCTGAATCCTGGCAGGGATCTGCTCCTTGGCCAGCCTCCCATATGCTATACTGAGTCACATATTATCTGGCCACCACAGACTCCAGATGGATGCCCTTGTTATGGTTTGTCTAAAGGCTTATGAATTAGAATCTTGGCTTTCAGATTCGATGTTAAGAGATGGCCAGACCTTTCAAGAGGTAAAGTCCAACAAGGGGTGTCAAGGTCATTGTGGGTGCCACTCTTGAAACCAGCAGGCTGCTCACATTCAGATAGCTGCTATCCGTGGGTCCAGCGCTCAGAGGATGGGGTGAACTCTCAGGGCACAGTCCCAGCAGTTAGAAGATATAGGCCTCTGTATATGAACTCTCAGGTTTTTCTTTGTAAAATCCTGCACTGTTGACAGAGCAACTGCTTCTACGCCCCAGCTCTCTTCAAACACAGTTGGGAGCCACAATGTGGAGGCTCCTAGGGGCACTAGTCAACTAATAGAAACCTGAGTGGGAGATTCCTGACCTAAGCTGGTGGCAATATGTCATGGTTTGAATATGGAATGTCTCCCTAAAGGCTTATGGTTTGAATTGTTTTCTCCCCAGCGGGTGGCATTATTTTGGGAAGCTGTGGAACCTTCAGGAGGTTGAGCCTATCAGGGAGATGTAGGTCACTGGGGATAGGCATTGGAAGGTTACAGGCTGAGCCCTGGTGTCATTGCTTTCTGCCTTCTAGTCAGCCCCTGCTCCCACCACCATGAACTGCGCTTCTCTTCTTTACTTTCCCTGCCATGAAGGATGGAGCCTCTCTGACAGAAGGAGCCAGAACGAAAGCATTCTCCTTTGCTGTTGTCAGGCATGGTGATTACAATGGGGCAAATGCTACTAGTACAGGCTAAGGCCAACACCACTGCTAGGGCCTGAGCTGCTTGCAGCGATAATAAAAAACAGGCAATTGTTTATAGTGACATCATTATTTACAGTCATAGTCATGAGTCAAGGGCCTCCATTTCTATGTTTTCATGGAGGGAAGGTGCTTCTTCTAGCGATGCTCCTAGCACCACTTTCCATCTCACTTGTCATCTCCCAGATGGGTGACCTGGGCAATGGAGGAAGAATCATGCTGCCTAAACTCAGACATTGCTGTCTTTCACTAACCAACCTGTTAACAAAACATCACACACACACACACATACACACACACACACACACACACACACACACACACAGCTGCTGCTCAGATGTGGCACTGAGCCAGGTAGGAAGTCTGATGAGTCAGGAGTGAACCGCTGACAATGCTGAACTCTGTGATGGACACCATCTACACTGTGTGCACTCATGGAGTATTTACCACAATTCTGATCATTCAGTCCTGATCATCCATATTGATCTTTCATTTGGTTGTGAACTGTAGGATGCAAAAGTGCCATGCGTCATACCTCCACCAACTTCAACAGTTAGAGTTAACCCAATGGCATTAAACATTCCTACATGTCCCTTGTTAGGCAATCAAAGAATGAAATGTAATATAATCTGCTATCTGGTGGGCCAATAATATGATCAATTATAACGCGACTAGCTTCAAATAGATCTTAATCAAAGTCCCGAGGCATGAGAGCTGGAGAGGATTCTATTTGAAATGTGACTCCAGCATTCAATAAAAATGCCAACATCTCAGTGGTGACCAAATTATGTTCTAAAATTTGATTTTCAAACTCCTTTACACTCTATGCATGCTTTATCATAAACTCCTGGCTAATAAAAGCCAGGAGTGCAAGGGATGGGGGTGAAGTTGCCTGAGCTGGACAGCTTAGTTTAAAACTAGGTTTGATGCTTACAGAATTTTATTCAACTCAAGACTTCAATGGCAGTTGAGATGCATTATTATTTATTACCAGAGACAAAACACTTGCATTTAACAATGACATAATGCTTCAACAATGCCCATGAATCATTCACAGGAGCCTCAGATGGCTTCAACATTTATCTGTTCAAGGAGACTTGAAATTTTCCTTTGGCCTTTTGGGGGCAAATGTTTATTTGTCAAGTGTCTATATACAAAACACAAACACAGCCTTATATTTTTGCGGCATTCTCATTTTCAAGCCACCAAATACATTGGGTGAGAAAATATGGAATTGTAGTTATTCTCCCCATGATAAATGTTTGCCCCATTGAGGACAAATTAACACCCTTCACGGTGGTTTCCTCCTCATGCTCTGAGAGTTAATTATCAGCAGCTTATAAGAGAGAGAGTGTGCATGCTGACTCAATAGTTTACCTTCTGATTTTCAAAACCAACCTACTAGCAACTAAATTCAAAACAAGGAATACACGATACCTACACAGGAAACAAGAATGGGGGAAAAGGGAATACTTCTGTCCAAGTCACCACAGGCAAAAACAATGTCATGGATCAGGAGTTTAGCCCAGTGGCAGAGTCTACCACTCTTCCTAACTGATACCTATAGACCAAAGAGACTGTGACCCCCATCAGCAGTAAGATGCACACTCGCCACACAGATCTTAAAGCAGAACAAAGGGAGGGAGGGCATCTTGCAATTGAAATACACTTTAGGTTGAGGAACTCGCACAAATTACTCAACCCCTCTGAGCTTCGGCCCACTTATGTGTAATGAGCACACAATGCCACTCCTCTTGGACTTGGTCTAATTTAGCACAGTGCATGTTATGCACTGTTAGCACTGCTACTCCAGGTAATAATAGCACTCTCAAGCCAATCTCAAAATCTCTCTCCTAACAAACAGTTAATGGTGGTCCAGAGCTGGCCTCCCTTTGAGCTCTGAGGAGAACCAAGTACTCAGAACTAAGCCTGCGCTGGCAGACACCATTCTATGATGATTCTACAGAAGGGAGCAAAGGGTGGGGCTGGCAGCCTGTGTTCTATAACGATTCCAAAGAAGACATCAGGGAGTGGAACACACGGCACCACGCACATGGTTGTTGACAAGTTCTACCCAGCTTAACAAATACCTATTAACTATTTGTATATTTTAGAGTCAGGAAGTACAGTATGAATTAAGGTAAGTTTTGTTGACTTGGAGGTCTGGATAGGAGATGGTAGAGGTGACTAAGGGGTGCTCTGGGAATAAAGCCAGGGGTTCAAAGGCAGAGGCAGCAGTGATGGTTGGTCATTAGATGGGTCATTCAAAAGAACGGACTCACATAAGGAAGGAGAGTTATGGTTGTGTTTTTAGTCAGCAGTAAATGAAGTAAAATCCATTATGCAAATAATTGGAAAGTAGGAGACAAATGCCAACCTACTATATAACTCTCGGTCATGGGCACAGCTTAGCAACCTGCTGAAGCAGCCAGTTCGGCCAGGGAACAGACGGCCAGCAGGTGTAGAAGACTCAACAAGTGCAACAGTGAGTTTATAGTGTGTGTGTGTGTGTGTGTGTGTGTGTGTGTTAATAGTTGTATAAATTTACTTCCCATAACAAGCTACCTGAGGCTAGAAATTGTTTAAATTAAGTTTATTTTTGAATGTAGAGTATGGTATTGACTTTTGCTTAGCTCTGCTGGGGTTGTGGCTTCTCACACTGTGGTGGCTCATAGCATCCTTGATAGCACTGTGAAGGGGACACACTCAAGAACAGGTAAGGGCTTCAGGTGATCTGTTAAGGCAACTTGCTTTTGAAAGAACGTAACTCATTCCCTGAGACCAGCATTAGTTCTTCCCAAGGGCAATGCCTCTAGTGATTTAATCCCTAACCACCAGGCCTCACCTTGGGGACCACCTAGCAAGAGGAGCAGTCCTGGGGGCTGACCAAACCTGGAACTGTGTGCATGCTAAGACCAAGCCTAGAGATTTGGGCATGCTAAGCAAGTACTCGATTGCTGAGCATCCCCACCCTCAGCCCCTCTTCTCACTTCTTTACAGGGTCTCACTAAGTGGCCCGGCTGTCCTTGAACTCACTCTATAACATTCCTCAGGTTGGCCATGATCTTTGGAGTCTTCAAGAAACTGTGATTATAGGCATGTATCAACACAGCCTGGCTTAGGTCACCCTTTAAAGGTTCCACTACCTGACTTCACCACACAGGTTCGTATGCATGAACCCTTAAAAGGCACACCATGCCTTAAATATGTTAGTGTCTGTCTTCTTTCTCTTTGTAGGTGGATAACACTGTCTCTGGATTTTTTGGCTGATGTGGAAACTATGGATGACCTTATTTCTGATGCTGCTTCTGTTTAAGGTCCAGGAATTAGAAGCTCTATTGATGGAGCCTTTTCAGTTTTGGGAGAAGCGAAAGTCAACATCGTTACACCTCACCACTTCTTTTTCAAGGATCTGAGCCCTGGACTTCCGGCCAACCCAGGGGCCTCCATGGTCATACACCACTTGACAACTCACTTTTCACGTGGTCTCATTTGGTCAATCGCTAGCTACCACTTAGATAGGGAGACACTGAAGGAAATTTCTGAACAGTTGGCCACAGTGCCCACTGACAGAGATGCTCCCACCACTGTCCCCAGTCCAGGGGAATTCTGAGTAAGTCAACCATCAAACAACTTCTCCAGAAAATGATCTCAAGAATGGCCTGGACCCAAATAAAATCATTATGGCAAAAGGGTGGTGTTTCTTTTTTCTTATTATTTTGAGGGAATGCAAGGATAGGAGTAACGTGGAAGTCTGGAAGGCAACTGTTCACCTATTGAAAACAAATTAAGTTCTGTGAGGTTAAGCATTTATAGATTATCACTTTCCAAATATTACACAAATCCCGGAACTGTGCTCACATGTATGCATAGGGGCAGACGTGTGAGTGACACACTCCCACGGGCGGGAGAGTGACTGCATCCAGCACTCTTAGATTTTGCTGTGATCATCTCTACCAACATACTCAACAGCAGCCTGCTGCTCAGAATAGCCAACACCACCAGTAACTAAGACCCAGATTTGCTTGAATCAGGGTAAAGCACAAGGTCGACTTTTACACTGAACTTTGTATCCCAAATAACAAGCCTAAGTGCCCAGCTGTTCGTATCACTTGAAGACACAGGTGATGCTCTTGGAAGGTGGTACCTAGCAGAGCTTTCCAAAGGACGGCACTGGGACTTCTACTGCTACCCACACATCTCCTTCCTAGACCTGTGGTGCTCTCAGGAGCAAGCCAGGCTACTGAGAAACCAAAAAAAGACCCCTGAAGAGATGGGAAGGGAAGAGAAGGGAAAGGAAGGGAAGGGAAGGGAGGGGAGGGGAGGGGAGGGGAGGGGAGGGGAGGGGAGGGGAGGGAAGGGGGCAGTGGTTGCAACATTCATTTGCTCAACAAAGGGCAAAATAACTACCATGTGTTTGGTTCTTCCTTATGCAAAGTCCCTGGTTGAGTATATGGGTCCAAATCCTTGATTTTTCAATAACATTTTAAGAACTAAATTATCTAGATAGGTTCTGGTTTCCAAATGCCTATGTAAAACCTATTGGGAAGTAAAATCTTCTAAGCCAGTTTTTAGATAACACCATGCAAAATTCACTGAAAAACAGTACTTATCAAGCACGCTTGGAACTGCATAAATTTTCGGTCAGACCAGCCTCTAGAGACAAACTCTAATACTTAAAACACAATATTAAAAAGTAAATAAATGCAATGTCAACACATTAGAGATACTGTCTCTGAGCGGAGGGTTTTGAAGAATCCTTTCCTCAAAACTCATTCTGCAGCTTTCCCTACTTTACATAATGTGTGTGCCTCGATAATCAGAGGGGTGCAGTATCTCAAGTCAGCACTAGTGCTGATACAGAAAATGAGACTGATTAGCTTAACTACAGGTAATTACTTAGCCATGAAATCGCCCTGTCCAATTAAACAAGCAGTCATTACTGTAAAGCATGCTTTGAAGTGGATGCGGAGAGATAAGCTCCAACATCACTCCCAGGTCCTGGAATAAGGGCTTGTGTGCCGCAGATGGTACCACGGCTGAACACCATCGGGGCCCTGGTGCACACCACACTCTCTTGTGTTTTTAATTCCAAGTTTCTTTCTAATGACAAGCAAAAATTAAGAGAAATGTTCGCATAATCTGTGAACCTTTATACAGAAAATATGTATCCCTTAGAAAAAATAATAAAGTGAAGATTCCACATTTCTGGCTGCAATGATTTGATTAGTGGGCATCTTTTAATACCTACAAAGACCTTTGGACTGGATGTAGGCTGAAATGAGATGGCCAAGTCCTCTGTATGTATGTGGTGTGTGTGTATGTATGTATGTATGTATGTATGTATATATATATATATCTGTATATATGTATACCACATATAAATGATAAATGCCTATGTAACATATATGTATGTGCTATGTACAGTATATGTCTATTTATAATATATCTTCTTGTGTGGTGTTTGTGGTGTAGGTGGGTGATGTTTATGTGATATGATATCTGTACCATCTATACATGTGTGGGTATGTGTGTCTTTGTAGCTGTGTGTGATATGATCTTTGTCCCGCATATGTTGTTTGTGTGTGAGATGTACATGTGTGTTTTATTACACATGAACCATGTTTGTGGGGGACATGGATGCACACTGTCTACATGTACATGGCATGTGTGTATTTGTATGTATGTATGTGTGTATTTGTATTTGTATGGTACATGTGTGGGATTCCCCAAATCAGACTAGTACAATGACTCACAATGGGCCATCCTCCTGGATCTGGGGTTCTCGGAGTCATTTCTTCACTACCACTAGATACTCATCAGGAATTCCCAAGAAAAGAGAAAGCCCCTCCTCAGCCCTGCACCGAGCAAGCAGTGGGCTCATGGACAAACCTTCTGAACAGTGGCTCACTGAATGACTAAAACTGGAGAGCACTTACAGAACGGAGAACACCTACAGACTCCCATACAGAGCCTTTCTCATAATTAGGTAGCTGCCACTCTCTTTTCCAGAACAATTCACCCTGGAGCTGGGGAGAACCCATAGTCCACATGCCTACGGTCATGACACAGAAGCACCAGGTCCTGGTAGAGGCTGGCAGGTGTTTTTCCTAAGGCTCCTGTGTGATCGCTGCAGACCTGCTGAAGGCACACCTGCTCCATGTGTCCTGTGCCTCCACACCTCACGAGCGCCATGCCAGCACCTATCAATACGGTCACATGACCCAGCTGTGTTCAGTTCTTTTATCTTTTAGGGGCAAAGAATGCCCATGGTTACCACTGAACTCCTCAGCCACATGTGATGTAAGTCAATCTATTTAACAAGCGAACACTTAACATCTGTCCAAGGTCCTTGTCCCCGACTGTGCAAAAATAAGTTATGATCCTTTTCACGATGACAAAGAGGGGAAAGGAACAGGGAAGAAAATGTTTTGTTTGTTTCAAAAACGATTGTCAGGAAAATGACATTTTGAAGATCTCTAGTGTGTTCCATTCGAATGTTTTCTTGAAGCTTGTTGGTGAAGCACTGATTTGGCAATTGGCAGTTTTTAAAAGTCCACCCACTTCACTCCTCCCCGTGTGTGTGTGTGTGTGTGTGTAAGTTCACGCGGGTGTGTATTCCTGTGTGTGAAGGCCAGAGCACAACTTCAGGTGTCAGGCCTCAGACATAACCTACCTCTGCCTTTTTTTTTTCTTCTTCTTCTTTAGACAGGCTCTCACTGGCCCACTGTTCAAGCAGACTAGCCTGGCTGACCAGGAATATGCCTGCCTCCACCTTCCCAGCACTAGAGTTACAAGTGTGCTTATGCAGGTTCTTGGGATAAAACTCAGGTCCTGTTGCTTGTAAGGCAAGCAAGCCCTTTACCAACTGAGCCAATCCTGCAGCCCCGAACGTCTGATAGAATGAATGAAATCCAAGGGAAGGCTTACAAAGGTCTTCACTTCTCTGAGACGTCAAAGGAGTCTACAAAAGTAAACAGGGTTGGAGGAACAGCCTTCTCCCAACATCTGCTCCATGGTGGAAGTGTGCTGGCTGCACTGTCAGGGGAGCCCCGTGTATTCCACACACCTTCGCTAGCCTGTGTCTGGAGCTGAATGAGTTCTGAAGTGTGACATGAGAATCTCACCGCCTTTTCATCTCGGCAGAGAAAACGGTGATAATGGATAGCTGCCAGCTGTGCACCTCTGTGACACTCAGGAGGTTTTGTTTGGATTAAGAAGGGCAGTTGTTTGCAGACTCTGAGGGGGAGGGAAGCAGACTGATGGGCACACTTCCATGCACACTTTGAACTTGGGTCTCGAGCTACATGTACAGTTGTATGAAAGAGTAAAGGTCCAAAGCTCCGGGTCCCGTGAGAGCTAATTTACTCACTGATAGGATCTGGGGGTGATTTATGACTTCTAGTGAATTGAAATCGAAGTGGCTACGCAACAGAACAAAGACTGGGTCCCATACAAAATGGCACTGCCACCAGTATCCTCGCTTGAGTCCTTCAGAAAGCCTCCTGTGTTTTTCTCATTAACCTCGCTTGTCTGTGCAGCAAATCTATACATGCAGTCGGAAATGTTTTAAAGTGGCTACAAGTATATTTAGAACCATATAACACTTGCTTTTATCTACAAAATTGCTATCTATCATGGCAGTTAGTAAAGCATGCCTACGTATCGGGAAAGAAAGCATTAACCCATTCAGGGATTTCCTTCTGACTTGTGTCTTCTACTGAAATGATTAAGCAGACTCCAGCTTTTGCTACAGAACTTTTCGGAAGCCTATAAAACCCCTATCTCTCAATGGTACAGCTCACCAAGCCACTCTCTTTGGTTACGTTGATTAATACCTGTTTTCTCTTAAAATACTTCAGACACATAAAAATTCGGGTAGGGAGGGATTTCAAACCCTTTCTGGCACCTTATACTTATATCCTAACTAGTTATAGCCAAGCTTTCTTAGAGCCTGAGCATTTGTAACTCGAATAACTACTCCGTGCGTTAACTTCTTGCATGGAATCCCACAACCCCCTCCCTGGATCTAAGTAGATCTTGGGGTAACTTTTGTTTTAATAATTGCATCACTGAAGTCTCAATGTGAAGTTGCATTGCTTTGTGAAGGTTTATCCAGCCTGTCCATTGAAGCTTTTCCAACTTCCCCTTTTATCTTCAGTGTTCGTCATGAACACACACACACACACACACACACACACACACACACACTCTGGCCTTGTTCCTGTTCACAGCTCAGACTGCCTCCTGCACTTACTCCTTCTGTCTTGTTCATCTCCTGGCACTGCTGGAGAGACTTCCCCAAAACCCAAGGAGGAATCACAGACTCCTGACTTAGTGTGGGAGATTTCTGGCTACATCGGACCGAATGATACATGCGGATATGCCTGCTCTTGCTTTCTGCCAGCTATAACTATCTCAGCTGGATTAATAAGTGGGCATATCATTACAGCCTGTTTCTCAAGAATTGGAAAAAAGGCTCAGAGTGGGGCCATAGTGTATTTCTGGGGGTGGGCCCTGAAGCTCAGCAGGTAATGATTTTGTGCAAGATAGTCTACGGACATGAAACTTCTAAGCACCTCTTCATTTGACAGTACTACTATCTCCTTCCGCAGACAGTATAACAGTTTTTTTTTTTTAAACAAGGGGGCAATTTTGCCTGTTTCATCCTCTCTTTTTTTTTCTTGTGTGTGTGGCAGCTGCTGTTTGATCTGCTCATTGGCTCTGATTTGTTTCATGTTTCAGCCAAAGATTAAAACTGCTCTGTAATTCTAAGCAGATGGGCCTAGAAGTCCAACCCTATAATTATACCTTCTCTCTTTTGCCCTGGAACTGCAAGCGTTCCATCCTGACTTTTAAGACACTGGGGTGGCTGGGACTTGGTGTACACCTTGGCAATCAATCGGGCAGGCAGGTTCACAAAGCCTTCGGGGGAACTTCGAAATCTGTTCCGGCAGGACTACAAAGAAGCCTGTGGCTCCCTTCCCTTCTCTTGATTCTCTGGGGGGAAGGGGGGCGTGCGACCCCACAGTCCTGGTTCCCGAAGGGTCAGCAGCAAGCTTGTTGAGTGTCTTCAGTGGGTGCTGAGAAAGGACAGCAGTTGAAATCACTTGGCTGTTTGAAATGTCAGGTGTCTGACCACTGCTCTGGACAACAGAATGACCAAGCATCACTGCCTGCCACAATTATCAACAACCACCTGTCATAAAACACACCTTTTCCACCCCAATGCAATCGTCTTATTTTGCCCAGTGCAATTTCTAGAACCCCTTTCGAGCGCAGATGTCTGGCGAAGGTTTTTTCTACAGCCTGGGGAACCAGCGCTAGCAGCAGCACAGGAAGACTCGCTCCACACCAGTGCGAGGGATCCGGGCGTCCAGCTCCTTCCGTCTAGCTTTCACGACCCGCTACCAAGAATCCCCTAGCGCCGGGAGAACTCAGCAGCACACACTAAATTTCAACGCGGAGCCAAGGTGCAGGCAGACTACAAACACTGGTCCTCAGACAGCAGACAAACACCCGCGAGACGTGTCCTCCCCATAAACCATCACAGCTTTCTCTTTACAGTCTCATAAAGGCCAGGACCTCACCGAGCGCCCTTGCTGCGCTCTGACAGCGGTGGAAAAGGGACCGCAAAGCCTGCGATTTCGTGACAGTTTACAGCTGGAAAGGCCCACAGAGTGGACACAAAAGTTTTCCGTCGCCATGCAGCTACGGATGTGAGAGATAAAATGTGTCTGGGCGAGGTTCGCATCCTTCCAGAAAGGACACTGCCTGTTGCAGCAAAAAGCACTGTAAGCGCCGCTGGGGGAAGGGGTTCTGCGCACCGGCCGGATCGGGCAAGCGGACGCATCGTGTCCCGGGCGACGGAACTCGACTCCCACCGTCGTCTCTGGGCCATAGGGAAGACGCGACCCTCTACCCACCCCAGGACTCACCGTGCAACAGGAGGGCTGGGAACAGATATCCGAGCAGGATGCGGAGCACGCGCGACATCTCCGGGTTCCTCGGGGCCTCGCTGTCCCCTTCTTGCTCGCGCGCGGGTCGCTCCGGTGCGGGGCGCGCTCGGCTCCTCGGCCGCAGCCCCCGGAGGGCGCCCGCCAGGCCCAGCCTCAGGCGGTGGCGCGCCCCATTGCTGGTGGGCGCAGCGCGGGACTTCGGGGCCCGCGCTCCCTCGGCGCCGTCGGGCCCCGGTCCGCGTGGGGTTCCGGACTACAGCCCGACCTCTCCGCGTCCGACCCCGATCCCTTGGCTCCCAGCCCCAGTCCCGAGGCCCGCCCCGGCGCACACAGCTCGGAGATGCAGTGGCCGCTACTGCCGCCGCCGCAGAGTCTCTTCATATTTGCAGAGCGCCGCGAAAGGCTCGGAGGCGGGGCCAGGGAGGGGCGGGGTATCCACGAAACCACGCCCCCACATCCCGCCCCTTCTCCCTCTCTCCTAGCCCTCCCTTCTGCCTAAGGGCTCCCAGTCTCTCCTCCGCCCACTCGCTATCTCCTCCCACTCCTCTCCCACTTCCTCCAGGGCTCCAGCTCTTTAGCCTTGTCTCTCTCCTCCCTCAAGGGCCCGCCTTTCCCCCTCTGCCTGAGCACACCTCCATCTCTTCACCCCTTTATCTGCGCTTCTGCTCCGTTACCGCCCACTCTGTGAAAGATGAGACCCTTGGACCAAGGAGGGAATTGCAGCTTGTAAGCACCGTCACCTTCTAGCTAGGAAGGCCGTGTAGTGAGCCATTCATCCTCTCGGTCTCCAACCTGGACAGCTCTGGATCCATTCCGCTCCGTACCACTAGTAGAAGGCATTTATTTGTGAGGGAGTAGTGAGGAGGGTCGTCAGGGCTTAGGTTTTCATCAGCGAAGCGTAATTTAAAAATTTGGGGGTTGGATGTGAACTTGAGTGCGAACTTATGAAAGAGAGTGGAGGGAGCTGAGTTCTGGAAAACTATTGGAGCTCTAGGCTCCCGAGGACACAGTGTTCTTTGCTGCCTACTACCAGTCTATGCCTAGGCGCCTCGGGGAAGCACCAAAGCCTTGTAGCTGGCCCCTACGTGTCCAGCGCAAGGTTTAGACTGCGAGAGTCCTTTCTTTTTGCCACCCCTTTCCTGTTAGGCTTGTTGAAACTGGAGAAATTTCGTAGAAACTTGCATGGCCCTTTCCGAGTCTTCTCCAGCGTGAATAACCACTACTACGAAGCTGTTTTTATTTGTGGTCTGTGGTCTGCTCAAGTTCACTTTGAACTTTATATCCCAGGACAGGGCGGCTTCTTCTCTTTTACTCCTCCCATTCCGGGCAGTCCTGTAGCTGACTTACCTGGGAAGCCTTTCCTCTGCAAAGGCCTTGCCTGGGCCTCCTCTTCTCCCTGGAAAATTTTTTTTTACCAGATCCCAAAGATGACCATCAGGTCCCCTTCTCCTCAAATTGGGATAGAGAGCAGACATGAGACCAGATGGAGTGGAAAACATTTCTTGACTCAACTCTGCTGGTGATTTTCCTAAATAAAACACTTGAGCTAAATGCTTGATTTCCCAAGAGGGTTTTCTGCCCCTTTGAACAATGCAATAATTCAACTCCTTAGGCATTAGACTTTCAAAACTAGCTGGATCGTAGCATTAGCGGAACAGAAAACAGATGAGGATGCCTCGGACAGTTCCCACTCTTCCAGGCTTCTTTCCTTGGGCTGGCCACGGGTGTTTTGATGTGATGCTACTGATAGCCTTTGATGTGTTTTCATTCTTGTCATCAGTATCCTCCCACCATTAATAGTGGATCATAATGCGCAGCAGCTGCCCAGTGCTCAAGGATCTTGAAAGATTTACCAGTGCCACTGTTTGCAGATCCTGCAGACGAAAGAATCTCCGTGTGGGCAAGCATGAAGACCTCAGAAAGGGCATCCGAGGAGCAAACTGTAGTTTGTCTTTCTTGCTCTACCCAGGTTTGCCAGGCGTTGATCAACCTGGTGCTTAGTCTTGAGGAGCTGATGATGACTTTGGGGCTCTGAATGTCTCCCAAGGATCAATTAGATTTTCATCTTAAACCTTGACCTTGATTCCCTCATAGATGTTGGGCAGTTGGCAATGGCGCGAACAGTGCACTTAAGAAGAATAATGGCTTTGTCACCAGGAGCATGTGTTAGATCGTACTGAATTATTCTACATCTTTTAATCACCCGAGGATTAAACACCTATTAGAGAATATTCGAAATGAGCAAGGGTGGTGGTGTGTTTTGTATAAGCAAAACTGTGGAGGTCATTCAACACCTATCAGCAGAAAAATTAGGCAACACACTGTACTTCAGTAATGATTTGATTGTGTTATTTAAATAAAAGAGAATAATACTAAGAGGCTCGCTGTAATTTGGCATCATTTTGACAGTCAAGTTCTTTCAGCTTTTGTTTTTCTAGCTGGTCTTTCTGATGTGGCATAAACAAAGCCTGAATGATGTCAGCAGTTTGAAATCTGTTTGGTCAGTTGATTTTCCCCCATGCACTCTCGGAGATCTAAGTGCTGGACCATCTCAACATGATTGTACCCAGACATGTCCCAGTGGACTCCTGCCTACTGAGATCTAGATCCATCCCAACAATGGAGCTCATTGTCTTCATTATCCTCCCTCCTTTCCTCTTTTCTGCCTTTTCTCCTCCTCCCCCTTCTCACCTCTTCTTCTTCTTCTTCTTCTTCTTCTTCTTCTTCTTCTTCTTCTTCTTCTTCTTCTTCTCCCCCTCCTCCTCCTCCTTCTCCTTCTCCTCCTCCTCCTCCACCTCCTTTTCCTCCTCCTCCTCCCCTCCTCCTCTTTCCCTCCCCTTCTCCTCTTCATCCTTTCTACTCTAGACCATATTGAACATATTCAAGGTGTTGCCTAAGCTGCTCTTGGACTCCTAGAGTTAAAGGATCCTCTGGCTTCATTCCCAAGTTAACTGGTACTGCAGCTGCACCACCAGCACTTTGAGTAGGGAGTAGCATTTAACATCCATTATTAGCTTGCCTACTTTTAGAGAACAATCATGAAAAAGCAGAGTATAAATCTGTCCTGGAGTGATTGTGGTGGGCTCTGTGCCCCGAGGAACAGAATTGGGGAAAACATCCCTAAGGAGACGAAAGGGCAATTATTGAATCCAGAATCCCCAGAGCAATGAGTGAGAGCCAGGTGGTTCAGGTCTTGGTAATGATGGGAAAGCTGAACAGGATTCTCTAAGTAGAATCAACAAGTGGGTTGGAATATTTGAGCTCCTCACAAATTCTTTGACTCTGTTGATGGAGAAGTTGTGTAAAGACCTGTGTTCTCAGCCACGTGGCACTCTCCAAATTCCCAGGATTTGTGCAGTTTCCAACTCTTCTTGAGCATTCAAACTGTTGACATCATTCAGACTGTGTTTATGCCACATCAGTAAGACCAGCTAGGAAAACAGCTATTATTCACCATTCTATTCTTGAGTCTCCCATCTGTTGGGAATTCTGAGCAGGAATTGGTGTCGTAGGGGATGTGGTACAGCCCACAGCATTCAGGGTTCAATTTGGCTTGATTTGCAATCGTTGTTTGAGGCGTCCTCCATAAATCTCTGGCATTTGAATGCTTGGTCCATTGTTGGTAGCCGTATGGAGAGGATTAGGATATGTGGCTTTGCTGGAGGGAGTATGTCACTGAAAGCAAGATCTGCATAGTCGAAAGATCAGAACATTTCCTATTTGTGTTCTGCTACCTGTTTGTAGTTTTGAGATGCGAGCTTTCTTTCAGCTGCTGCTCCAGCCACCTGCCACCTCCTGTCTCCTGTCTCCACTCTGAGATGCAAATAACAGCCACAATGACAACAACCCAAATGTGAAGGAACCAGGTCATTGGGCTCCAACCTCTTGGCTGTGTGACTTTAGGCATGTTACCCTGACCAGACTCCGGTATTCATATTTTACCAGATGCTTTCACATAGTTAAGCATTAGATAAATGGATCATAAAACTCATTGACAAGAATGAATTTAGACTACACCATGTATTCTCAACCGTGGCAAAATCAATCCCCAGAGGGTGAAATGCTGCTTTGCTATTCATTGTTATTTATAACTTTTGAAGAGTATTTTATTTGCTACGGTGGGTCATAAAATACAAACAATTCAAAATGAACTATAGTTATGACATGCCCTACAACCCATTGTTTTAGTTTGACATTATATAAATTTTCATTAACCTAGGCTTAGCTTGAAGGATGTAATTCTGAAGGTGGTAAAGAGATCTAGGTAATGTGTGTTATTTATACTTGTATTGGTTGCTAATATGATTCATATTTAATGAACTAGAAATGTAAGTTTATGGACAATGAAAATCATTTTATTATTCCTCAAGTTCAGCACCCTACACTTGTCATATGCAACTGCAACTTGAGACAACTTGGCAGATTTTCAACATATTTATTTGAAGGGAATATTTATTTGAAAATTAATTTAGAGAGCTGAAGGCTGACATTCAGACAGAATAAATTCAAGGACATGTTTGTATGTGTTAACATGGTTATTGATTCCACATAGAATCTAATTTTCCGGAGATACAGTTAAGCATCTTTCTGCCATGTGAGTACCCATCCAAATACCAAAGTCAATGTCAAGAAGAAAGTTCTGATCTGAATTGCATGGCAAGGACCAATGGGGCTTTTCACAGCAATATCAGGGGTGCCTGTCTCCTTACATGCTCAGCAGCTCAGTTGGAGCTTGTTTGTCTTTCGTTGTGCTAGCTCAACTGTCTATCTTTGCAGATGGGAAACTGAAGCCAAAGAGAGCAAATGGTCTATCCAAAGTTACAGCTTCATAGTATTTCCTCCATGAGTTTTCCAATAGTTACATGCCACATGTAGCTCTAGAGCTCTATCATGCATCTCCTAACCCCCCATTAAAAATGTTACATGTTTGTAGACATTTACATACTTATTGCCATTGTTAGCATCATAGTTTAATGTGTGAAGAAGTATACACTTAATTTTAGATTGGATAACACCATCTGTAAAGTGAGCAGGTGGGTCCACCTGATGACTTTAAAAGATCGCTTGCTGCTCTCAAGCCCTGAATATTGGGGATGCAAGTAGTCCACACCTTTGTGCAGCTGTGTTTTTAACTGTGTATAGAAATAGAAATGAATTATGTAGGAAAAGCCCTGGCCAATAGCATTCCATCTCTCTGAATCCTGGATCTTTTGAAAGAGGTCAGTATCAGCACCAGATCCAACACAGTCAGTAGTGATGCTTAATCTCAGCCTTGTGTGACACTTTCTAATTCTCAAAATACATTCAAATTTCTTAATTTTCATGTAATTTGGAGACGTCCAGAGAACATCGGGGCCATTCTGAGGGGAAAAGAAAGACTATCCTTAATCTAGAGGCTTCTCTGAAGAATCTGATGATTCTGATACTCTCGTCCTTATGGAGAAAACAAGACCTTCTTGAATAGACACAAGCTCTGAGAACCACCAGTGTTCTGATCATGTAGAAGGAAAATGAGCTAACCCTATGAACATAGGAAACTCTCATATTCTTATAGTTCATTTTTCATATTTGTCTTCAAATTTTTAACAGGCTATAGCAAGCACCTAAATTATTAGTTATTCACAGATTCTCAGTGGATGAGATAAAACCAAATATTTAACCGCTATGGACATACTGAATCAATTGAAAAACAACAGAATTCTGGCAAATGAGATTGTGAAAGCAGACAGAGAAGTAAGACACTCATCAAGTACACACTGAGCCCTTAGGGAGTTCCTGGACCAAGAGTCAGACATGGTGACAAGTTCACCCAGAACAAGCCAAAGGGAGGACTCTCTAAGAGTGGACTAAGCGGGCCCAGATGGCTGGTTTTGCTTCCTAGGGGAGGCCACACAGTTATGAGGACAAGAATAGCCCACAGGGAGGATAAGTGTCCCAAAGTACAGCTTCTACCAGATGCCCAGGAGACACAGCAGAAAGTCACACCACAGAGCTGCACCACCCTCAGTTCTTTTGTTCTCTTGGAGTTCGAGAATGTTAACTCTAAAACAATCAGTAGATGCAGATAGAAGAAAATGCTGCAGTGATAGCTTTAACCTGGGGAGGCAGCATCTTACTTGCGGTGAGTAGTGAGAGTGGGGGCAGCCAGCCAGGAGGATGAAAGCCAGGAGGACACCAAGGCCCTTCAAAGTCAGAGTTGTAGATTTCAGACCTGGGAATCCGGCTATCTTCCCCTCCACCTTTTACTTCCAGATTTTCCTTTATAACAATCAAAAAAATTGGAAACCACAGACCTAATGACATATTGCTTGCTAAATTGTTTAGTCAATTGTGTATATTCTTTTAACCATGTACTGTTAGCCTTAACTATTACAGATTCAACCAATAGCCAATGGAACACTTGGGGGAGAGGTTGTACTGGAAATGAACAAGCACAGGCTTTTTTATTATCTCTATTCCACCGAACTAGGGTACACCAACTACTTATATATCATTTATGTTGTAAAATCATCTAGAGATGATTTAATGGCTACAGGGAAAGATATGCATATAGCATGTGTATGTACCATGTTGTATGGAAAGTTGTATTGTGTCATGAATTGAGCCTCTAAGGATTTTCTTATCTATAAGGGTCCTATAACTAAGTCCTTTGTAAAAATTAAGGGACCCAAGTCTTTCCTCTACATCTTCTTGTTGATGTTGGTACTTCTGAAACTAAGTTGGACTCTCCTGTCCAGGCACCCAAATAGTGTTTTACTTTACCGTAAGCTCCTGGTTTTTAATCATTGGGTATATAGATAAGAGATGTAGTCTTGTTTTGTCTTTATTGTTTGGCAGGGTCTTACTATATAACTCATGATGGCTGTAAACTCACAGTCCTGCTCAGCTTCCTGAGTGCTAGGATTACGGGCACACACCACCGTGCGTGTTTCTCATTGTATGAGTTTTTAACAGTGTGACTATCTGTGTTACTCCTGGTTTTGCTTTGTCTTCTCTGTAGGTTAGTTTCCATGCCCCCTTTCTTGTGATAGGGAGTTATGCTTTTGGTAAGGGGGACTATGAAGAACTATGAAGAACTATGTAAACCAGATAAACCATCTCCTTCCCAATTTGATTTTGGTCATGGCCATCATAGCAATATAAATCCTGAGACAGACAGTCTTAGAATAAAACACTTGTCTAAGGAGAAGAATCTCTTCTTGATCTGACAAATATTCACTGAGAATAATCCTTTTTCTCCTTGTATTCACTTATTTTTGAAATACATACTTTCTACTGTGGTAAGTCTAAGCAAATGTGTATGCCGAGGGCTATACACATTATATCTGCTATATATATAGCAGATAGACTCATTTGAAAGCCACTGGTTTTCCTGACTTTTCCAAGAGCATTCATTTCATTATTTCTGCCTCCTTTCAAAATACATGAGACAAGAGAAAGAATCATAACGACACACCTGTCAAAGTACTTTCAACAAGAAAGGTAGCATCCCCTGTGATAGGCATGTAGGTCCTGGGATCCGTCAAGTGGGATAAAACTTGGCTCTTGGTTTACCATCCGAGAGCCCTTGTGCGATGTAACAGGAACGTTGGTGATGAAGTCACTTGTGAGGGTGGACAGTGGGTTAAGAAATGAGATTGCAGGGAGAAAGGCTTCTTCCTTTCCTCTGACGGCGGCCATCAAGTGAGCCAAGATGGACGCGTACAAGTACATCCAGGAGCTGTGGCCGAAGAAGCAGTCAGACGTGATGCGCTTCCTGCTGAGGGTCCGCTGCTGGCAGTACCGCCAGCTGTCCTCGCTGCACCGGGCTCCCCGCCCCACCCGGCCGGAAAAAGCGCGGAGGCTGGGCTACAAGGCCAAGCAAGGTTACGTCATATACAGGATTCGCGTCCGCCGTGGTGGCCTCAAATGCCCAGTGCCCAAGGGTGCGACCTACGGCAAGCCAGTCCATCATGGTGTGAACCAGCTAAAGTTTGCCCGAAGTCTTCAGTCTGTTGCTGAGGAGAGAGCTGGACGCCACTGTGGGGCTCTGAGAGTCCTGAATTCTTACTGGGTTGGCGAAGATTCCACATACAATTTTTTTGAGGTTATCCTCATCGATCCATTCCATAAAGCTATCAGAAGAAACCCTGACACCCAATGGATCACCAAACCGGTCCACAAGCACAGAGAGATGCGTGGGCTGACATCTGCAGGCCGCAAGAGCCGTGGCCTTGGAAAGGGCCACAAGTTCCACCACACTATGGGTGGCTCTCGCCGTGCAGCCTGCAGAAGGTGCAACACTCTGCAGCTCCACTGTTACCGCTAATAGAAGTAATGTTTGTACAATTCATAACCAATAAACAATTTAGGACCGTCAAAGAAAAAAGAAAAAAAGAAATGAGATTGGGTATTTGCTACAGTGCTTGGTCCCTGCAGGAAATTCAGCAATGGCAAAGGCTGTCAACAAAGAAAAGGGTGCCCAGGAGGCCACAGTTCTCAGTCATACCCCCACCCCGCCCTCACAACTGGGGCTTTGTGCTGTTGTCATTTCTTGGAAAATAACAAGAACCTTGTGAGTCTATGAGAAGTCATCATGAGGCACATAGTCAACACTACCCTGTTTCAGACATGGTTTACGTGCTCAGAAGGACAGTTTCATCAGAAGAATACAGAAGACTATCAGACTCAGATATGGATTACTGGTGAAAAATCTTTCTTTTCTTCTCCTGCTGCTACTCTGGCTTGGTCTCCACTTCCCCTTGCTCAAAATGCAGTTCTTTTGATCGTTCCTCCTAGTAAGAGGTGCCGAGTGGAGCGATGTCATGGTCTTTTCCCTTCCTTTTAGAAAGACTGAGTTTGCTCTCAGTTCCTTGTCTTATTGCTGCAACATGAAGGAAGAGACTGTGTTGCTCATATTTGATGGAGCAGTACACCATGGTGAAGTTCTGCTGATGGAGTCCTGAGGGACCTGATCTGTCTACATCTCAAGTCAGGAGCTGGGTTGAGAAGCTGGCTTAGCCTCCTTTCTCCTTTCTATGTAGTGTAGGACCCAGGCCATGGAAATGGTACCTCCGATATTTAAGGTTGATCTTCTCACCACAATGAATATAATCTAGATCACCTCTTACAGATATGCATAGAGATCTGTTTCCGTGCTATCATAAACTCCATAAAGATGAGCCAGGACCATCTCATATAGTCATATGCTAAGATATAAATAATCCATAAATCCTAAGCCATTAACCTTCATCAAAGTTTTTCCTTTGAAATGGTGGTGAAGCCTTGAGCCTGATCTGTGAAGATAGAATTGGCTGGCATTCACACAAGGCCCTGTCTCCTATACAGCCCCCAACCCCTGAGCATCTTCCCAGCACTGAACACTTGGTCTGAGACTCTGCCTGCCTTTCTCTTTGGGGAGAGTGGAGATGTGTGGGCGAGGTTTGCATTTGCTGTGTTTGTTTTGGGTTTACAGGAAGACAGATTTTCCTTTCCTTCGCATTATATAGCTCCAGTCCTTTTATTTATTATTTTTAGCTGGAGAGTTTGGTAATGCTGTTGGGTGTTGACTTTCGGTTCTGTTCTGACTTGTAAATGTTATCTAGTTCTCGTCTGTTTTCCACCTTGTGTGATATAGATCCCATATCTCAATTATCTGAGCATTCGGTTGAGTTTCAAAGCCTTTTCCCACAGAGCATGAAGAGAAAAGAAGAGAAGCGAAGAGAAGAAAAGAGAAGAGAAGAGAAGAGAAGAGGAAAGGGACTAGCGACAGGTAGTTCCCCACATTTAGGTAGATTTCAGGGTTTTTTCTTTCATTTGTTGTTCTTCTCCCTCCTTCTCAGGGTCCTAGGGCCAGTAACAATATTGTAAAAACCCACGGGCTTACTGACAAAGTACAAAAGTCTCTGCCTGCTTTTCATTCTAAACCTTGCCCTAAGGTGCCTTGTTTCTCTGCCTTACTTTTTTGCTGATGATCCCCCACTATCATCCAGCTGAGGGTCTAAGCTTCTCAGTCTCTCTTTGATGAGATAGTAGCCTTGTCCTTGAGCTCCTCTACACCGGAAGGACATGGATTCATTCAAGAGCTGGCAACATTGCATCACTAAACCATACGTTGATGACCCCGCACATCATATGAGAATACTACCCAATATGAAGATGCCAGAGACACATGAGAGTAGCAGCATATACCATTATGGACTTTGCAGACTCCAGATGAATCTCAAGATAGATGGGCGTTCCCCCAAGTGATGATAGTGGTGTGGGGCTGGATGGAGTGAGTTATGGCTGGCCCAAGGCCCAAGAAAATGACTTTGGCATCTCAGTATCACCTGAGGAAAAGTTAAGTCATTTTCATAATGGACGGACGGACACACACACACACACACACACACACTTCATTATGAAGATGAGCCTCTTGACATGTAAATATGTGGACAGACTTGAGTATCTTAGGATATCCGTTTGTATTGCAGAAAAAAACCCTCAGTGTTCTGAAAGAGGCGAGCAGGGGTATTTTCTTACCAGACTTCTGAAGAAATTTCCCCCCTTTGCATTCCATCGGATTCAAAATGCTTTGAAGTTAAAATTAACAGAAACAAAGGGACAGAAAAGAAACAGTAAACTTCAAAACATCCCTCTGCCCTTGGTAAGCTTAGCAGTCTCCTAAGTGTTGGGAAACTGAGAGAAAAGCTTCCTTCTGTTCCACGACAGAGCGCATTGTCTGTGTTTATTTAAAAGTTCTCCTCTGTGTATTTTCTTCTTCCAAACTAGAACAACTTCTTTTAGACATATGAAGACATGGCATCTTCAAACTATTAAGTTAATTTCATTTCAAGTGGAGAAGTTACAAAAGCAGAAATGGATGACTTAGCTTTAATTAGTTTTCTGTTTGGGGCGCTCTTCAACTCACAGTCCATAAAATACACAGAGCAGCTAAAGCTGTACATGAATCCACCAACAATGAAAAATAATAACTAGTGCTAAACGGTATTGTATTTTATCTTATTATCCATCTTCAGGAGGCTGCTAGGCAACCAAGTGTTCTCACTGGCTCTCCCTCCCTTCCCAGTCCTCCCTCCCGCCCTCGCTCTCCTCCTCTCTATGTGGTGCCTTCTTCATGTTTACAAAATACACATGGTAATGGAATACACTGGAGGGAAACAGAGCAGAATGGACAAAGTTAATGCCACCAGCCGCACTAGTCTTCTTTGAGAATTTTAACGTGAATGTGCACACAAAGGAGGAACATATTAAAACCATAGAGCCCCAAACTAACTTCTTTTATGTATGAAGTGTAGACAGTGTCACCGGATTACAAAACATTGCTTTGTCAAGCTAAAGCAAACCATCTGTTCAAAAAGACAAGTGCACGGGGAGTCAGTACTGGGGCTCCTAGCTACCCTGAATGGGCATTTAGTACTCTGATTTTCTCTTGTCCAAGCACCATGAGGACTTAGTCCAATCCTGACACACAACAGAGACACTGGGCTATGTAACACTGATGCGTTACGTTCTAGCAGGGATGAGAAGAGATGCCAACAGCACTTGGAGCAAATATGCGACGCGGCTCCTCCAGCTGCTAGCTTAGTGAGGAGTAGCTAGCCTCAGAAACGGCCCTCAACATCAGGTTCCCACGGGTGGGTACCACAGCTTGCCAAGGGGTGGAAACCATTGTCTATTCTCTTCCTTCATACTAGGGACTTGGCATTGCTTTAAACAAGTTGTTGTTGTTGTTGTTTTGCTTTGTTTTCCTTTAGTTATATTGAAGCAATGGCCAATTATGACTGGCTTGACTTGGCCGTTTTGGTAGCCATTTTCACGTTTGCTCTGTTGGCAGCTAAGACCTGAAGACCTAGGTTAAAAACTATTTTTTTTTTTGGTTTTGTGAAAACTGGATTATGGTGGATTTGGAATGAGCTTCTGGAGGCATGGAAACAAATGCCTGAATATCTGTGCATGGGAATGGGGGTGGGTGGGCAGAGGGTAGGGCGGAAGAGTTCCAGTAGTTAAGGGTGCCGATGGTAGCTGACTGGCCTCATTTCAAACCTTTACTGTGTCATGTGACATCAACATATTCCTCAAATCTCCCCAAACCTTGTGTGTGCCTTCATGAAATAGCAGAAAAGGTAAGGAACACAAGGAAGGTCTGAAGAGAAAAGCTTGGGTGTGCCGTGCCAGTGCCTGGTGAACCAGCAGCCTTTGGTTCAGGGGCATTACTTAGTGATGGCCAGCAGGCCTTGAAGCCACCTGAGAGTAGTCAAGCTAGACATGACCTTGGTAGCAAAGCCGCAGACCAGCCTAGTGTTAGGAATTCCTAACACCTAGGTTGATTGAAACAAAACCAAGAGCTCATGTTGGTGAAGAGAAAACTGCACGACCCTTGGTCCAAACCATGCAGACAGCGGAGTAGACCGTGCCCACTAGACCCTGGAGAAGGCCAGAAAACCCGCCCTAGAAGATGGTGCCCGGCTGCTTCTGCTGCCCCACGTTGGTCAGAATCGATTCTAAAGGTCCTTTCTCCTGTCATCAGCAGCTTCAGCCCTAAATTCAAGGTACGTGAATTGGTTGGGTCATATCGTTGTCACATGCCTAAACCTCCGCCTTTCAAAGAGGTTGGCATTCAAAGTTTCTCAGAGGAGGTGGCTTCTACAGTAGACATATGAATGGTATGTGTGTTCTTGGGGGAGGGGTACAACAAAAATGACAGGTGTCCCTTACAAGGTTCCCCAGCAGATATCTTTAGGGTCCCCTCTAATCTTTCACTGTTTAGCACTCTTAAAATAAAATGTTTCAAAAACCTAAAGCATTTCTGAGTGCTGAGTACAATGCCACAAGTAGAAAAATCCCATAAATTGAAGAATTCCATGTACAAGATTATTGAATACTTTATAAAAGTAACTTCATACTTTCTATATAAAGCACACATGAGACACTAATTTTGTGTTTAGAATTCACTCCCCTCTCCAAGCTAACTCATCTTTTTACATAGATATTTTAACATCTGAAAACTCCACAATCCACAAATCCAAAATCCTTATTATCCCTGGCATTTTTTTAAAAAAAAAAAAATTGGCTGAGGACTATTTAGCCGGTTATAATGAACTGGTTTTCCTACAGGCTAATGGCAGATGGAAAACAGGCTTTCTGAGTAGGGAACAGGGCAAGGCATTTTTTCTTATACCCTGGATTATGTTAACTGCTTTCATGTTCAGAAAGGATGCTCACTTATCACAGCCTTAAAACTGAGCTCAGTTCATGGAAGGTCTTCTGCGGTTCTGCATCTTCGGGCAGGCTCGTGGGCAGGGAGAGGGGCCTGTAGTCAGAGCACACGGAGTCATTTTGTTTTTCTATGCCAGAGCTGGAACCCAGGGACTTCACATGTGAGGAAAGCTACTCTGCCCGCCGGACGACAAGCCGGTGCTTTGGCAAGGCCTTGGCAGTCTTTTATTAGCTTTGTGACTTGGGATTAGTCACAGCACATCTCGGGATGTCAGTGTCTTAATTGGAAAAAACAGGCAGAGCCAGCAGGGTAACTGTCTAATGGGGATGTGAAAAAAAGAAAGCCAGTGAATTCCATGATGGATCCTGGAATGCAGACAGTGTTTGATGCCCCTCAGTGATCTGGTCCTTGCTCTCTGGCTACCCCAGAGGCTGTGGTGTAGCCACCCTCCAGGCCCTATAGCCCTCCATGTCTCTTCTTAGATTTTAAGTAGCAGCACTGAGGAATAGATCTTGCCTGGGAGCCCAGTGATCTGAGTCTGGGCTTGTAGTGTCAAACAGGAACCCGGAGTTTCTTTGATCATGAGAGAGCACACATCTTGAGTCTGGCAGGAAGCCAAGGACAGAAGACAAAGACAACGAGAGGCACAGGAGTGGGAACAGAAGCATCAGTGCTGAACACCACCACCACCCCCCCGGGCTCAGGCACAGGCAAGTCTCCACTACCACTCTAGGCAATACTCCAACAAAAGTTCTATTCCTGAGATTTCGCCCAGGGAACCGATTCTGTGTCGTGAATATTTTGCACCCTGGGGTGCTGTCTGCACTGCTGCCCTGTGGGCCTGCCTGATCCTACTGCTAAAGCCCACAGGTCCACAGGTAGTGACCTAGCTCCTGTGAGGTTCCCGATCTAAAAGTCACCATGTACTGAGTAGAACCAGATCCTGCACCTTCAGCTACTACAGCAGGAAGATTGCAAGTACAAGGTCTATCTGGGCCTTCAAGGTCAAAGCTGGCCTGGGTCACTTGGCAAAACCCTGTCTCAAAATGAAAATCAAAAACTGGGCTAGGGCTTGAGCATCAGTGACAGAGTGACTGCCTGGACCGCAGACAGTCTTAGGTTTGTCTCTTAGAACTGCCAAGGAAAGAAAGGAAGCTTCAGTGGGTAAGGGAAATCTGGTACCCAGCCCCTGAAAACCCCCAGGTTCTGCAAACCTGCCTGGTTCTGCTGTGGAGCTCAGAGGGAGACTAGAGTCTCCTGAGAGAGAGTGGGAGCTTGTGGGAGAGAGACCGACAGCCAGGACAGGATGAATGTCTGAGGAAGTGGGTAGAAAAAGAGGTCCTTGGGCAGTAGTAAGGTCAAGTCAGAGAACTGACCTCGAGTCCTCAACACCTTGGCCCTGAGGTCTCAAAAACGGCCAGGAGGTGAGGTCAGCATCTCTCATTGGGAGTCCCGAATCCTCACTGCACTGAGGCCCAACCTGACTATGGGTGAGGTGAGAAAGCTCTCTGGCCTGTCCTCTTTGCTCAGGGAGCGTTGATCCCCAGGTACGTTTGGGAGGTATTGATACTCTTCCCATGGTGGTGTGTCTCTCACTAGGGAGAGGTCAGGCTGCCCAACTTCTCAGGATGTAGCTGGCTTATGGAGATTTTGCACCAGTCCCAGTGTGTACGTGGTGGCCTCTGCCCCAGCCATAGATTTGAGAGTGGAGGCCAGAACCACACGCAAGCAAACACAACCATGACAGCCAAGAGGGTAAAGATTGGTTTCCGAAACAGCATCAGTGTAAATCTCTCACCTCTCAGGAGGCAGGGGTCAGAAAGAACACAGTAGGATGTCTTTTTACTGCTACTCTGGCAATAATAATAACAATAATAACTAAATTTAATAAAACATAACTAAATCAACATTTCTTTTTAATTCACAAGGTAGCAGGCTATCGTCTGTATATCCGGAAGTTCCAAGTTGCAAATCACATGCTAGGTCCCATGGGGTTTGCAAAGTTTTGGAGGGACGGAGGCATCTTTCTTCCCAGCTCCCTGCTTCCTGTGCTCGGGGCTTAGCCGTTGGCTCTCACCATGGCTAGAAGCTTTGCAACAAGACTGTGAGTCATGAGAAGCTGCTGTACCATCCAGTGCTTCCTGTTCTCTTATGGGAAACACTCTGAAAGGTTGCACAGTGTATACACTCATGAGAGAGAGAGAGAGAGAGAGAGAGAGAGAGAGAGAGAGAGATTATTAATGAGTGAGGAGGACTGTGGAAGGGAGAAGGCTGGTCACTAACTAGCTCAGAGAAAGTTCTGACTATAGCAATCATACTTTCTAGTTTTCAAAATGTTGAGATAAGGAGTACAGATATTGTCACTATCAAGAAATGATACGTGTTTAAGGACGTAACCGAATTCCAATGGGCAATGTGTGTGCTTTCTGAAATGTCACTGTGAGACTTACAGACATGCATACTTTGATATTTGTATATATGAGTTAAAGCAAATTTAATATAGAAAATCCTCTATTCTAAAAAATAAAAGGCAACATACTTCAGAAATTCTAGTTCATTTTTTCTGGATAATAATTGCACGCTAGTGGAGAACCATGTAGCAGGGCTCTGGGGGTGGGGAAGGCTGTGGCTGGAAGCTCTGTCTTGGGGGAGAAAACCCATCTCTATTGGATCTATAACGGGCCGACCATGATCTTAGCGTCTTAGCAAATGAGTAAACAAGTCGGTGAATGTGCTCCACAGATCCTTCTTATGTGTGGAACTTCTCCAGGACCAACAGCATTGTAGCTAGTGACACAATTGTGCGGACCTTTACTTGGTGTCTGTTCCGCAATACTGGGACAGCTCAGTGGTTTTAATGAACACGAGTGATGTAGACAAACAAACTGTAAACAAAACCCAAACTCTGTTATTAACAGCTTTCAGATAATTTTAAATAAATCTCCCAAGTTATTGCATTAACAACTATTTTGCTTAATGCTGGGCCTTCAGTTCTCTAAGTGATTCAGAAATGCAAGACCCTGGACAGACTTTGCCTCCTATTGAATAGCAGGGATTTCTGTCCCTAATTGCTTGCAGGTGTCTCTGCAGCACCCCTCCCAGCTCTTCCAGAACGTGTGCCCTCTCTCAAGGATGGCAGTTTCCTCCTGAGTTACAGTCTGTGTTTGCAGCGCTAGTTCACGGAGCCCGGCTGCTAAAAGTCAGGCGTTTGATGTGGTCAGCATCCCATTTCTCCTCGTGTGTTTGATGGATGTTAATTAGTCGTTTTAGGTTCCCTCCTAATGATTTCCTTTTTAAAGTCACCCTGATCGCATACTCTCTAAAGACAATACCATATAAAGCACACATCTGAAGTGTCACATGTGACTCATTGCAAACAATTATGTTTCTTCATCTCATGGTCTCCCCGCCCACCCCCTGGCTTCTTTTTCATTAGTTTCACTGACTTTAAATGCCAAGTAAAAATGTTAGAAAAAAACCAGTTAAATTATATTCACATGAACAAGTTTCCTCAGAAGGCAGAACTATTTGTTTGACCAAAACATATAAATATCTCTATCAATATTCCAGGACATATGTGTGAGTATATGCATACATATGGGTATGTTTAGATCCATATCTTAGGACACCAAATGGCAATCATAAGCTTTGAAGATTAACTCCATTTTAAAAAACAAAAAGAGGGCAGCGCAAAGAGAAGTAAGCTTGGAAATACGTCTGTATGCCATGTGAGATGCATTTAGGTTTTTCAAAGGGAATCAAAGGCTTTCAATTTCAACAGAAGTAAATTGCTGTCATTATTAATAGCAGACATGTGGCGGTGTTTTTAATTGAGACCAAAAGTGGGGGGTTCTTCCCAGTACAGACAGTACAAGCTGGGAGTTAGTTAGATGCTCAGAGACGACCTTGAATCCTTGGAGCTACTGGTCTCTCTTTCTTTTTGCAATGCCCACAAAATTCCACATCCAGCCTTAGAGTTCATGAGGGAAGCTGCTTTGAAAACTGGAGCCATGCTTAGATCAAGAAATGATGCCTCCATCCTGGCACCCCAATATTAGGTGGGGGCAGCCAAGCCAATATCCTTGAAGAAGAATTAGGGCAAACTTGACCCACAGAGGTGCTCAGAGGCCGTCTCAGAGAGCCTTCTTTGCCTTCTCTGACATTCCTTTTCCTAGGATTACATATTTCTCTCCAACGTGATTCAACTTATGAAGCTAAATATAGCTTAATAAGTCTGTTCTCTTTATAAAAGGCCCAATAAAACTGCCACAGCAGTATAAACATAGATTGATCTCACCTGAACAACTGCAGCACGTAGCCATGTGGCCTTCAAAAAATTTATCATTGGGTTGTGGAAAGACCTGTCTGAAAAGGAGGGTGGTGGTGGTGGTGGTGGTGGGGAGACAATCAGGGCAATAGGAAACAAACCAGGGTAAATCAAAGATGAGGGGGAAGATCTTGGAGGAGATGGGTGAGGGGGAACTGTGATCAGAATTTATGGTATAAAAAAATTCTTTTAAAAACTGATGGCGATAGGAGGTAGGTCCATCCGTCCTGTATGAAAGGGCTAGGGTGCTGACTGTGGGAGGGGGTCATGGCTCTGGCTTTCTGGGATTAGTGATCTGGGGGAGGGGAAGAATGCATCACAACCTGCAGGAAGATTGATGAAGCATGAAGTCCTGGGTCCCACTCCTCAGAGTCCGACTCTGTAAGTTTGAGGTCACATGGAAGGATTTCTAGACGCATCTAGAAAATTCCCGGGGGATATGCATGTGCTTTGTTGGGAGCTGACTGTTCTGTCCACTGCTCTAGACAGATCCTGGGGATGCTGATGTCCTACAAAAGGACATGGTTGGGTGAGTTTTGTAGAAGAATAAAGAAGAGGGTCACTACGAGTATGTAAGTGCTTGTGGGGGCCACAGAGTGAGCCTTGTAGAATGAGGAATACCCTTAGGACTGGAAAGGAGGCCTGTGGCAGGGAGCTCCATCCTTTCATTTGCCAGGGACTGAGAAGTTTAGTCCAGAACCTGAACTAAAACCAGAACAGGCCTGGACAAAGCAGTCAATCAGTGGAGGATCTGTGACCACAATCTTGTGATTGATTGCCTTTTGCATTCTTTAGGGTATGTTCTGTCATTCTCTACTGTCTCCCAGCTGTTGCCTAGGCATAGCTCTCACCCAATGCACCCAGTCGTGGCTGTGCATTGTTTGGTACCCAGAGAGTCTTCTCAGTCCTTCGCTTTCCTTAAGGGAGTGTCAAGCCTTTCCACTGGAGAGTCACCCTTGACTTCACTGTAGTTGTGGCCTTTTGTTCCTGGTCCCCCTTTCTGCATGCCTGTTTTCCTAGTCTTTGTCCCAAGCTCCCCATTAGCGGTGTGTGCATTCTTGGCCTTTTGTCAGTCTTTGGGCGTAATGGCATTGTCTTTAAAGTGACTCACATGGGTTGGTAAGTGAATTCCTATGGCTCAAACTCAATCCCCTCTTGAGTTTTGGCCCATGGTGCGTGGGTGCTGCCAACACAATCTTTGTGAACCCTGTTGACACAAGGGGAGGGTTTCAGGGCTTCCCAGGGAGTACTTTCTACCAAACAGCATTACTAATTGGAAGTAAATCCAGGTTTCAGCATGAGTCGACGGGCTTAAGAGAGCGGCATGCAATTGCTGTGACACTCCAGTGCAAATAGGCTCTTCAGCGTTCCGCCTGTGGTGAGGCTTTCCCAGCTTAGCGTTCAGAAGCAGGTAAACAGCTTGGAAACTATAGTTGGCAGAGTGAACGGCACAGGTATGGCCTTACTCTGAGCAGAGAAAAATAGCTGCTTGTGGCCTGAATAGAAACCTTTTCAATGGACTCTTCAAGTACCTGGGCTGCACTTTATTGTAAGGACTGTGTCCTGTAGCTTCATCGGGGCTGAGGCCAGTTAGCTGAAAGGGGACATGGGGAATGCGACATTGGCCACCTTTTTCAAGGTTGGGATCTGAATCTCTTAGGGGTCTGAGGATAGTTGGAGAACTCATCCACAGTGTTCATTTCGCATTCTCTGAGATCAAGTTATTTTTCTTTATTATTTTTTTTTTTTTGCAAAACAAGTCATAGTTGTTATAAAAATTCAAAGAGTGCAGAAAAGATACAAAGGAAAGAGGGTAAGGGGAGAACCACTTAAAATCAGAAAGAATTGAATGTCATTAGTTGTGAGAAAATTCCTAGCCATCTTTCTATGAAGACACAAATAAAATAACTGCCAGGCTTATAACATGAAATGTTCTTAGTCTGATGTCCTGCTATGAAACATATTGTTTTTGTTCTTGTTGCTTTGTTTTCTGTTTGTTTTTGTTTTATCTGTTTATTTGGTTTTTTTGAGACAGGGTTTCTCCAAAGCTTTAGAGTCTGTGCTGGAACTCACTCTATAGATCAGGTTAGCCTTGAACTCATGGAGATCAGCATGCCTCTGCCTCCTGAGTGCTGGGTTTAAAGGAGTGTGCCACCATTGTCCAAGACTATTTCTTACATTAAGAAGAAATTTACGTAAAAATAAAGAGATTGAATGACTGTAGATCAGTATTTTTTCTACCATGAAAGGTTCTTTCCATCTGTCCAAGAGCAGTTTCCAAGTGCTTGTCTTTTCAGCTCTGGATGGGACAGGTTCGTGCCTGTTGAGAAAATGGGACATTTTTGTACTTTTTCTCATTTAACTTTCTTCTGTTATTATTTTCCCATTGAGCGTTACATTTCTACTTCATTTTGTAGCCACTGGTTGTTTAGCTTTGGTCCTACTGGCAGAGGACCTCTGTGTTGTTCTTTCACTATGTTGGTTTCTTTATTTTGATTTATCACTTGCTTGACTACGTTTCATTCTTAAATGCCAGAAAGGAAAACTTGGCTGAGTGTCAAATTCCTGGATCTTCCCTCAGACTCTCTGGTTAGGAATATGAGTCCCTAGTTTCTCCATTTGGCCCTTGGCTAGCTTGATGTTCATATGCACTGTTTTAAATAAGGACCTGGGTATTATATTTCTTGAGTTCTTTCACACTTGGGGTATCAGACCTGTTGTCTTTGTACTTGAATGACACATTGATTGGGTGCAACATTCTTGGATTCTGTTTTTTTTTTTTCTTTCTCTCTTTCATCACGTTGGTCTAGTGGATTTTGGCTACGAATATTGTTATGAACAAGTCTGAGGCTAGTCAGCCAGAGCCCACAAGCTTCTTTCTGTAGATACTGAAGAACTCTTGATTATCTGCCTTAAAGGTTGATAATGATAAGCAAACATCTCAATATTCATCATCTGGAAGTCCCTCTGTCTCTACATCTCAGGATATATATTTTTCCTGATATAAATATTTTCAGGATTTTTATTCTGCTGCCGTTTTGAGTGTACTCCTTTTATCTGCACTCACGATCTCTTTACATTTAATCTAATTATTTGGAGCCATGCTTTTATGGGAGTGGTTGATTGCTTACCCTGTTTTCTTCCCTGGTGTTTCTAATCTTTGTTTTCATTTGGCAATGATTTTACTTTGATGCTCAGTTTAACTCCTTCCCTCTGCAATTTACTCCGGTGTGCCTATTTACAACTCCTATTTCCCCCATACTTTTATAGAACTCTTTTTGTTAAAGACTGGGTCAATGATTTTATGTGCTGGAAAGTTTATTTATGGGATATTTGGCTTCAGATGAGTACTTCACCAATTAAACTTGCAAATCTTAAAATCTAGTTTTAGGAGTATAAGTTTAACTCACAATCCTTATTGTTCTATTTATAAATATAAATTTGGCACAGATAATCACCCTTGTAAGCTTCAAGGACTTTATCTCCATATTTATGTTGAAGGGTCCTGTGCAAGTGGATTGAGGCTTCCCCAGCCAAAAATTCTAGGCTTAGGTGGAGTTGTTTATCAACCAATGGAGCTGAGCCCAGGATGAGGAATGGGGCTGCGTACTTGGAGGATGATGGTTCTGGTCAACAAAGGACGTCAAGTCAGTTCCATGGGTCATGTTCTGGACAAGGCAACTGCAAGAAGGCGTTCTGGGAACTGAATTCCAGTTGGCCTTAAGCCAAGATCAGGCCCTACCACGGATGTGTGGGACCAGTCAAAGGACACTTGTATTAGGAGTTCTTCCCAGAGAAGCTGCCTTTTTAAAGAGTAGTGCAGCATCTTTTTACATGCCAACTTAAATTGCTACAGCTGATGTCCATGTCTGATTTACACAAGGGCACCCTCACAGTGGCCAAGTGCTGGTGACGGCTCCAAGCCATCGACAACTATTCAACATCCCCATCGTCAGCACTGGCTGCTGAGCGCATGCTCACTGACAGGGGAGAGTCAGTGTTACCTGTCAGCCCATGGTGGTTTCATGGGAAGGTCTATGGTTCTGTCCACAGGTTTGAGATCTCTGATTTGCAAATAGGTCATATGATACCCACGTCACTGCCATGATGAATTGTGATAGGAGAGACTCGGTATCCCTCTCTACTGCCTTTGTGAGGTTGTGTGCTATTTTGAATTTTTCTTAGAAAGATATCAGTCACATTACAGTTGTTCATGAATACATGCTTTAAAAATTCTACACTGTAAAGCTCTGGAGAGTTGTTAACTTTTCTTAAGTTATATACAAGTTTCTTCCATTTTGTAATTCTATTTTTCTGATGGGGTCTATTGTCCTGTAATGTTCTCACTTCCTTTTCTTCCTCACTTTATTGCTGAAGATTTCATTGCGGTTAAGAAGTCCCCTCCTCTTCTGCTAACTAATAGATTACTTAGAATGACAGAGTCAGGAAAGTCTGTGTCCCAAAGGCATCAGGATGGTGAAGACAAGGTCAGAAAGTTCTCTCTCCTCACAGAATCTGTGACTCTTTGCTAAAGACAGCTGTCAGGAGGATTTCCTTGCACCTGCGGCTTCCTCACCCACCCACACCTGCATGGACCTGGGATGCCATAGCTCCATCCCTGCAGAAAGACACAGTTGTCTGTTGCCAACTTCGTTTGTGCTTTTGCTCATTCGACAGAAATATATGAACATATCGCATCCTGTGAATGTTGGAGCCAGAAAACGAGAAAGGTCTTGCTTCAGCTGACGGTTCCTGATCAAAAGATGTACCTATCTGCACCACCATTTTCCTGATTTTGGAAAAAAAAAACAAAAAAAAAACCAGTGTTCAATAAAAGATACTCAGTTCTTTGGCCCTGAAAAGTAAAGTGTTTTCCTGACTTAAGATAAAAGAGAGACAAAAAGTCATAGAAATGTAGGAAAGCCGCAAGGAGGTTCCTGGGCAGAGCTCTGACTATGTGTTTGTCCCTTCCTGCCACTATAAAGTTGGCTTCTAGAGAACAATAATTTTTATATGTCAAGCTGGTGCATAGAGTAAGCTCAGCTCTCGTAAAGCACTTTGTTTTTCATCCCGGATTCCTCAAATAAAAACTATCAGAGGGATGTTGTCAAATGCAATGACTTGGGCAAGTGCCTGCGCTTGACATCAGAGCATGTTGGACAGCCTCCTTGCTGTGTGTCAGGAGTTCTGGTGGAGGTCACAGCTAAGGAAGCAGGAAATCAAAACAGCAGCGTGGAGCTAGCTAAGTTTGGAAATCTTGCCAAGATATAGCCTTCCAGCCACGTGCAACTGAAGCGAGCCAGTCAGTTTGCTCAGTCATGAAATCCACACTTTTTCTGAAGCTTGCTGACTTGTCTCAAACATTTACAAGCTCTGAGATGGTGTGCTTATTTGGGGGTTGACTTTTCCAGAGTATGTTCCTCCTTGCTGGTGTGACTCGCCTGTGATTCCAGTGTGTTTTCTAATCTGCCGTATGTATATGTAAGAAGACTGATTTAAAAATTGATTTTATGTATGGACACTTGTCACTGATCTAGACCCTACTGTAGAGCTATTGCAGAAGAGCATGTGCTCTGGTCTAGGACACAGAGAAATGTAACTGAGTTGGAGGTTTTCTCATGGCAGACCAGCCAATAGCAGTCTTAGTAGGCTGTGGGCTTTGTCTACAAAATTGTTGACAGTTAAGAAAGATGTGCCCATTGGTTCAATAGTGGCAAGTTTGATATTCAGGTAACCAAATGATTTCTGATTAGGTTTAAGGCCTATTCTACAGAAGGACATTCACATCTAGTACTGTAAATCAGCTCAAAAGCCTGTGCATAGGGAACTCATAGGCCTTGGTAAGGTAGCTATTTCAGTGGTTGTTTTTATAAGTAGACACGAAGAGCTCATCAAATTGCTTTCTGAATAATTATGTTTATGACTATAGACTGTTGTTGCCAGATTTTGTCAAGAACTTTTTCCCCCAGAGGTCAATGTTAACTACAGAGACATATAACTAACAGGTCAAAGGGCTGACAGAATGTTCCACCCTAGCTAGGACATGTACATTTCTCCCTCAAGGCACAAGGGACATCTCAGAAAAGTGACCAGAAAGATGGTAAGAGACAGAGGGTGAAGTGTTGGGAAAAGCTGTCTTCCAGGAGCGATGTGGCCTTTGCACTAGGGAGCTTAGAGCAACTACGATGACCTATACAAGATGGAGCTTGCTATCCCCTGTCACAGGACAGACAAGGGTTCCCAAGGTCTGAATATCTAAAGGCAGTTAATAGTTACTAAAGAGGGAGAGGCATTTTCTTCAGTGATACTGTCACTAGTAAGGTGCCCATGCTCCTGGAAGTGGTCCCTGACCCGTACTTCTGTAAGCAACCACAATGAAACTCCTTGGGTCGCCAAAATCAAAACAACACCATGAAAACATAAGGGAGACTAGATGGAAAGGAGGAAATTAGTGAAAATGGAGGGGTGACAAGAGGTGATAATGGGGTTGGATATGATCAAAATACATGTATAGACATGTAGGGAAATGTCATTGTGAAACCAATTATTGTGTTTCATTACTATATGCTAGCACAAATTTAAAATAGCTTTAAAATCAAAGGAACTTTTCAGTAATAAGAAAACTTGCTTAAAAAATTCCATTTCCAAGTCTATGAAAAAAAGCAAGCTAACACTGAGAAGAGAGACACTGACCTTAGGCACCCTGTTTAACTGCCGGACGGTGTCTCCCAGGTTGAGGTAGCAGCAGTGAACCGCAGGCTAGAGAACCTGGCTCGAGGGTGACTCCTGCTTTCTTCTGGCTCCTGAAGCAAGGAGCTCACCCTGTAACCTGAAGTCACCCCCTTCAGGGTCTTCTTGGTCAATTCTCTCACTTTCCTAAGCTAAGGTGGCATAAGTGCATTGTAAAATGTCTGCAGCTAATGGCACTTCTTCACGGCTCTCAGATGGACGCCTCTTCACAAATGCGAAGCTCTTGGGAATTCTGCCTTGTTTCTGGCTTCATACACCCACGGAGGATAGGGTTCTCTGGGAGGTCCGTGTGCAGCTCTCAGAAGCCAGTGAACATGTGATGTTACGTGACAGCAGGGAAGCAGTGCTTCAGGAGAGAGCTGCTGACCTGAATAGGAAGACTCCATCTTGAACGTTCAGATGGACCTAGTTTCACCACAGAAGCCTGTGAGAAGGATTCTGGAGCCAGAGCTCGGCAGTGAGAGTCAGCCTCCATCGCCATCGCTGACTTCAGTGGGAAAGGCTCACAGCTGCCTTCACTTCTGGGCAAGGAGGACAGGAGTTCTCTCCCTACAGTAACTCAGAAGAACACCTCATTTTTAGAGCCCAGGGATTTTTTGCATTCAGCTTCAAAACCTACAAAAGAATAAGCTCCTGTCATTTTAAGTCATGAGTTTGTGGCAACTTGCTCTGACAGCAAGCAGCAATGAGGAGCTGAAGATCTGATAGCAAACTAACAGGAATGGTAATACCCAGCCACCACCAAAACTTTGCCTCAGTTGCTACCCACCGATCCTATCTCACCCACACAACTGACCTGAGATTGAAAACATAACGGGGGCAAAGACTCATCTTCACTTACAGGGGCAAAGACTCATCTTCACTTTCAGGGGCAAAAACTGCATCTTTACTGACCACTTAGTGACTTGATTTTTGTTATAAGGGGTCCTGGAATTGGTTGCCCTTTGGAGCCCAGGATGCAGTGTGGTTTATTATAGCATCATTAGGAACTAGTTTGCAGCTTAGCTACCACTCTCTGCAATCTTTCCGGACCCTATGAACTCACCCCTGCCACTCAGAGCTTCTGGATCTTTTCAGACTGTGGGTTTTCCACATCTCTCAGTCCCTGGGCAAATGTCACCTCCTTCAGGGAACCCTTCCATGCTCCCCTTAAAGTGGCTACAGACCCCCCAGAGCACATCTCAGTACACCTCTGTTCCAGATTATAGTCTAGTATTTGCAGAAATGTCTCTTCTGATGGACTGGAAATTACACAAGGAGGGGAACAACGATCCCCGAGTTATTTTAGTACCCCCCCCCCCCACAGTTCAGAATTCAGAGATCTGAGCACTGCAACTTCCAATTGCGAAAATAGCATGGATTTAATTCAAAGGACATTTCCCACAGAAGCTGCTATATTTGTTGCAGTTCTGCAGTCATGAGAGCCAATAGCGCACATGTGCAATGTGGAGCCGGCTTGGGCAATGATAGAGACTGAGAAGTTCCACGGTATAGCATCTGCAAATGGGAGACCCAAAGAGACAAAGGCAAAATTCAGTCCAAATCCAAAGGCCCTAGGACCAGCACAGAAAAGAAAACCTCCGTCTAAGACAAGAAAACGTGAGATGAAAAGAGAAGTCTGAGCTCCAGGAGTGAGGCAGAAAGAAAAAGAGGGCTCTTGTCTCCATGCTGTGCAGGCCCTGGAAGGCCTGGAGGATGCCCGCCCACACATGGACACACTCTGCTTTAAAGCCCAGGAGTCAGATGCTAATCTCATTGGAAAATGCCTTCACAGACGCATTTGGGGATGTGGCATAGGATTAATCATTCTCTTGAAGACCCCCTCCCCACACTGACAAGAGGCATGTGTGCAAGGAGGCCTAGAGACTCTGCCTCTCCTGCCCCTTGCCATCATCCCCCTGCCTGGAATATAAGCTCATTGCATTTTTATCTCAGAGCAAACTTATGCAGTGTGTTCTCTCCATCACGGCTTTTATATCAGACTTCTTTCTTAGTTTTTGATGCAAAGTTCTTCCTTTGTTAAAGTCACTTGGTATGCATCAGGAAGTCCTGAACCAGGAGGCAGAAAGACTACACACGATGGACTCGTAGATCATTGTTGGGATGATTTCCCGTGTTAAATTTCTGTAGTTCTAAAATTCTTTGAGGAGAGTGCTTGAAAGGGTAGCCCAGCACAAACTGGCAGGAATCTATAACGCTGCTAGGCTTCGGTATATTTGTCCTCTCTGTGACGGCAGGAAAAGAAAATCAACTAGGACACGTGTTCCTGTGGTCAGAGCCTGATCAGGAAGCATCCCGAGCAGACATAGAAGAGCAGAGTGTGGCGTGCGCGTTGTGGCTGTTCCTGTTATTGTGTGCCGGTTCTCTTGAGATCACGGCTTCTCACTGCACGTTTCCATTGTAGGGATGCAATACAATGTCAGTGTGGAGAGGTTTCCAAACACACAGTGACAAAAGTTAATTCAAAATCAAAGGGAAAATAAACTCAAGGTGTTTTGGCAGCACTCCGTCAGATCGCGGTTCAGGACTTCATGGCAGTTCGGGTTCTGAACCCCTCACAGGTACAGCTAGTGCGCTGCATGCCATCACACCACAAAGTGCCGATAAATACTGCTTGAAACCCGCTGACTCATGCTTGAGACTGTCGTGTGCTATGAACTAGAGCGTTTTTACTGTGCATTCTACTCTTAGGAAAACATAATGGTTTAATTATAGAAAATAAAGACTTAATCTTTTCCTATCATCCTTCCCCAGCAAGAAACTTCATACTAGCATCTTTTTGGATTGTACTAGAATATTTGATTTTTTAAAAAAAAATTTCTATTTTGAATGCCGAGTATGATGATACACGCCTTTGATCCCAGTGCCCAGGAGGTAGAGGTGGGCAGATCTCTCTGAATTCCAGGCCAGCCAAGTTACACAGTGGAACCTTGCCTTAAACAAAACAAGATGCCTCAATTGCTGCTTGAGTTTCTGACTTGAGTTTCATGAAGTAGAAAATCATTAAATGAGTTTTATCTTGGAGTTAGGAAAGGATTTCTAACAATGTCTGCAATAAACAGAGTTCTGCTATTTTGTACTTGGATGCAAACTTTCATGCCTAGCATTAATTATTATAAATCAGAATATCTATCAACTATGAAAAAGTGATCAGGATATTCTTCATCCTGAAGTATCGAACATCCTGGCAAGACTTAATTCTTTATGTAAAAATAAGCACCTTCATCTCATTGGTATGTAATTTTGCTTTAAGCTTTAATAAACTGTAAAATTTTATGTATGTCAAGGAATTATTTTCAAATACATTGCTTATGATTCATCATTGGTTGTTTGATTTGTATACTTACTTTTATATCTGTATGCCCAGAGTTGTGCAAAGTTTTATTAGGTGAAAAGGGTCACATGCAGAGAAAGCTTTGGTCTAGGTAAGCACCCTTTGAGACCTTTGAGGTCAAGCTAGACTTGGGGCCTCCTGACCCCAATATGCTGACCCAAGAATCGGTTAACTATGGAAAGGAGATGTATTCAATGTGAACTAATTGAGAAGAGTAACAAATAAAGGGGCTCGGTGACCCTAAAATCGATCTTTGGAGGGCGCTGATAAGGTTTTATCTTAAATAGAGGGTGGGTAAAAGGTTTGTATAAATAAACAGCCCTGGTCAAGTGTGGGGTCCTTGTCTTTGCTCATTGGTGACTCATCATTGGCTCTGGTCCAGCCTACAGAGCAGTTAGATAAGTTGGGAGAGTCCTGGAAATCTCATCTTGAGATGTAAGGTCTGCCTTTGAAAGGTACCAGAGCTTCAGGCTTTTCTTCCCCATAGTGTGAGATTCCAGGGGAAATTAACCCACAGAGTCTGTTAGTTCAGTAGTCTATCAGAAGAGAAGGGCATGTCTGTTATCTCTTTTAGATGCTCTGCCCTCCTGACAACAAGGCTTACAGCATTGTTGCAAAGCCATCCAGAGGCACTGCAGACAAGCAATTTTGCACCCTATGAGTGAGACGACATGTCTTTTGCTTAAGGAAGAAAAACAGTAGGCATTGCATTTTACATTATAACTTAGACGCCATCTGATGTCTAATTAAACTGAACGCTCTCCAGGGCCAGCTTTACTACATCTAAATGCACATTGTTAATATCCTGTGTTCCCTGTCTTGAACCACCAGATCCTCTGCTACCCTTCAGAAGACCTTGGCCTTGAACATATTCTTACGACTTCTGGAATCCTCCATGTTTGGTCATTGCTATTTCTCTGTGCTGTGGCTTCCAGTCTGGATTTCTCCCATGGGCCTGCCCTCTACCATTTCACCTCTTCTTCAGGAGGATGGCTTAGCTTTTGACTTAGGTTTCTACATAAGTGGTTTTCTCTTGCCTTGCTCCCTTGTCTCCAAGCATCATAGCCCAGGGATAAACCCTACCTGAAGCACTCCGCCTCGTCTGGGCATGTAGACTCCACCTAGCCCCGCTCAGGTGCAGTGCCTCAGGTTCTTAACTGCGTGGGAGGAAGGATCAGACAAAGTGACATTGCTCAGGGCTGAAAACCTGGGACTGCAGTTGGCACTCCCTGAGTCAGCCTCTAGCCAACTTCACCCCCCTGAGCCCAACCCTGGCTCCCTTCCTGGGGTCCTGGACTCTGGCCAAAGACAGAGAGGCATAAAGGTACTTCTGAGTGACCCAGGTGAGCTGATTGCCACATTGGTTGAGCCAACTTCATTGTATTGTATGCCAGTTTTAGGATTCACGCAGCCCTGTCCATTATGGTTTACTTTTCTTTGGGGGGAATATTTGATTTCCGGCTACTTGCAAGTTTTCATTTTCTGCTGACTGATCTGTGTGTAAAGTTACTGTGTGAGGGTGTAGCTGTCTTCCAGCTCAGTATATGCTGGCTGGACATGGCTGGGGTCATCTGCATCCCAGCACCGAGTGCTCATTTTCAAACCATCCCCCAGTTAATACTACTTGTGAAGTTCATTACTTGTGGCTTTGTTAAACCTTGTTAAATTAGAAAAAAAATTGTCATTTGTCATTGGTCCAGATTCCTCTGCATTTGTAAAAAACTCCCATTTGGGTTCTAGGGCTTGTGTACTGAAAACTAAAACTATCAATTTCACTATAAATGTATATAGCCTTGGCCTTGACAGAACTTTGAAATTGGATTTCTGTTTTCATTTCCTTCTCTTTATACATGGCCTTTCCTCCGTATGTGAAGCTTTAATGCTCGAAGTGGTATTATGACACTGACCTTGGAGCCATTGAGGATGGACACTTGGCTGTTGAGGGCTGGTGAGGCAGTGTGGTCCCCATGTCAGTTGTTGAAATTTACTGCTCACCTACTCAATTTCAGTCCCCTCAAATTCCAATAAAACTGTCCACAAGCTTCTTTCTCCATCAGTTTCTAAATTCTTTTGTTAGTGAGACTAAAAAGCCAAGAATGGAACCTCAATTTCCCCAGAAACAGTGTCATTTAGAAAAAAATGTGTGAATATGTAGATTGTTTTTGGTAAAATTGCCATTTTTACTGTTAATTCTGTCTATCCAAGAGCATGGGAGATCTTTCCATTTTCTAGTATCTTCTTCAACTTCTTTTTTCAAAGATTTAAAGTTCTTGTCATACAGTCTTCCACTTGTTTGGTTAGAGTTACTCCGAGATATTTTATGCTATTTGTGCCTATTGTGAAGGGTGTTGCTTCTCTGATTTCTTCCCCAGCCCTTTTATCATCTGTGTACAGAAGGGTTACTGACTTCTTTTTAGTTAATCTTGTATCCTGCTACATTACTGAAAGTGTTTATGAGTTGTAAATTCCTTGGTAGAATTTTTGGGATTGCTTATGTAAACTATCATATCATCAGCAAACAGTGAGAGTTTGACTTCTTGTTTTCCGATTTGTATCCCCTTGATCTCAGCCTACAGAATGGGGATTCACCAATCCCACATCAGACAGAGGGTTGATCTCCAAAATATACAAAGAACTCAAGAAATTGGTCATCAAAAGAACAAATAATCCAAAAAAAAATGGAGTACAGACCTGAACAGAGACCTCTCAACAGAGGAATATAAAATGGCTGAAAGACACTTAAGGAAATGTTCAACATCCTTAGTCATCAGAGAAATGCAAATCAAAACAACTCTGAGATTCCATTTTACACCCGTAAGAATGGCCAAGATCAAAAACACTGATGACAACTTATGCTGGAGAGGATGTGGGGAAAAGGGAACACTCCTGCATTGCTGGTGGGAGTGCAAGTTGATACAGTCCCTTTGGATGTCAGTGTGGCAATTTCTCAGAAAATTAGGAAACAACCTTCCTTAATACCCACTTTTGGGTATATATGCAAAGGATGCTTAATCGTGCCACAAGGACATGTGCTCAACTATGTTCATAGCAGCATTGTTTGTCATAGCCAGAACCTGGTAACAACCTAAATGCCCCTTGACTGAAGAATGGATAAGGAAAATGTGGCACATTTACATGACGGAGTACTACACAGCAGAAAAAAATGACATCTTGAATTTTGCAGGAGAAAACATTTTGAGTGAGATAACCAAGACACAGAAAGACAATTATCACATGCACTCACTCATAGGTGATTTTTAAACATAAAGCAAATAAAACCAGACTACAAACCACAATTCCAGAGAACTTAGACAATAATGAGAACCCTAAGAGAGACGTACATAGATCTAATCTACATGGGAAGTAGAAAAAGACAAGATCTCCTGAGTAGATTGGAAGCATGGGGACCTTGGGGGAGGATTGAAGGGGGGAGGGGAAAGGCAGGGAGGGGAGCAGAGAAAAATGTAGAGTTCAATAAAAATCAATAAAAAAAAGAAAAAATTAAAAAAAAAAACAGGTTGGAAAATATAATTAGTCATGAAGAGCCCAGCCCTTTAACACATTGCCTGGCTGAACATCTGTCTTGTAAGAGCACCCAACTCCACCACCCCATAAACCCTGCTCTTGGTGGTCTTTGGGTCAGAAATCACACTGAATACATTGTTAAGGAGAAGGTATTAGGAAAGCTGTGCCATTGATGAGATCTTGCCTATGAACTGCACCCTGAGGAACAACTTAAGTAGCAAAAAATGAAACTGAGCTTCCAGGGAATCAAAGATTCAGATGAGTCTGGAGAGCTCAGTCTTCGCTCCGGTAGGAACTGTGGGTCAGAGCTACCTAGCTCTGCACAAGTTATGGGCTCTAAGCAACACCCAACTTCTGGGCTATGCTTCCTCCTGTACAAGATGGAAAGGAGGAGGATTAGAAGAAATATCTTTAAATTGTAGCTAATAAACCGCTAGCAGATTGTGAAACAAACTCAGTAAGGCCAGCTCCCATGAGATGAAAGCAGGATAGGACCAGGCAGAGAAGAACATGATACAGCATGTTGTGAGAGCTGAGACTGTCTTATTTTTCTCAGAACTGCTGGTCACCCATTGCTGGGCTGTTGGGAAGTGTGGGGTGTGTGAGTTACATTATATCCACGGGCAGGAGACGGTCCCTGGGACACGGTGCTGTTGCAGATACGTGGTGGTTGTTATCTGTGCTGAGCAGCTTACAGTCAGTCTGGCCAGGCCTTCACAGGTGACTCCCAAGATCAAAACAGACGGCTGGACTTAAAGTAATTGCTCGGATGCCCTTCCTGAGATTCTTCTGAATACTGTTAACTTCAAAGAACCTACTTCCCCATTGAAGAATGGGTATTTTAACATCTGCCAGGCTCACATTCCATGAGGCATGACAGTATACAGAATGTTCTGGAGATTGCCTGATGAAAGATTGCCAAGGACCAGAGCTTAATAACATTGTGTAAGCCACATATAAAAAGGGGCCAGGCTCAAAGATAAGCAATAGCATCATAGGTGACATCCTTAGTCCTGATAGGCCATTCTCTCCCTGTTTGTTCTGGCCAGGCGTTGATGGCAGTGACCGAAGAGGATTAAGCAATTCTTGATTTGGTGAAGAGACAACAGATACAGAAACATAAGAGTGTGACTCTCCCAAGGATGTTAGAGATAAGGGGATCCAGTGGGAAGTTTGAACTTAGGAACACTGTGTTTTCACTAGCTGTGTGTAGGTACCTTTGCCCTTTGAAGTTTCTCATAGGACTAATCAGCATCCATCCATCAGCGAAACCAGAGATGGAGTCCTGAGACAAAAAGAGAAGTAATATTCAGTCAGAGACTGTGTTAAAACCTTGAACAAAAAGATCTCAAAAGAGAAAACACAAAAGACCCATAAATATATAAGCACTGCAAAACGAAAGCTACAGTTGAGATTCTGCCTCACTCCAGTTAGGAATCTAACCAGGGTGTTGTTATGACTTGAATCAGAAATTTTCCCACAGGCTCTTGCATGGGATGCTTGTTCCCCACCTGGTCGGACTGTTTTGAAGGCTGTGGTGCCTTTAGGACTAATCCAGGAAGGCAGAAATAGGTCATTAGGGGCAGGTCTTCAAAGGTATACCAATCTCCAGTTCCAGAGTGAGGGTCACAGCCTATGGTCTCTATTTCTTCTTGTGCCATGAGAACAGCTGCTAGCGCAAGCTCCTCACACTATGGGTACCCATCCATCTATCCCTTCCCTACCACGAGTCAAAGTGAGCCTTTCTTTGCTTTCATTGTTTTGTCAGATATTTGAATTACTGACCTGTTGTCAGTAGGTGTATAAACAAATTCACTCATTCTGTAAAAGAGTACGGAGGTTCTTCAAAACAGTCAAAATAGAAGTACCATGTGATCTAGCTATCCACCCCTAATATATATGAAGTCGTATTATGATGCGAAAAAGTTATTTGTGTAGCCATGTTTACCAAAGCACTAGGTACCTACCAATACAGAGGAGATAAGAGAATGCAACAGTGTACTCGCAGCCCATAAAGAAGAAAGAATTCTCACCATTTGTAGGAAAGTGGACAGAACTGGAGATCATTGTGTTAAGCAACATAGACAGATGCAGGAAGACAAGAACTGCATTTTTTTCTTTTAAATAAAAACCAAACCAAACACACAAATGAAACCTGGAGGTAGAAGAGGGACCATTAGAGAAGGAGAAAGGGTTGGAGGTGGGGGAGGTTAATAAAAGGGGTGAATTTAAGCAAAGCATGAGAATCGCACATACAGAAATGAAGTGTATTAACCTGTATAAGGAATATGGATGGGTAGCAATAATCTTAAAAGCCAAGGCTTCAGCTTTCTGATTGTTTGGAATAGCAAACACAAATGCAGGATTTACTGGTTCAGCTAAGACGTTTTCCATCTTAAGCTTCTGTTTACATTAGTTTCAACTGCCACCTTCCATGTTAACCCAAGGGCAGAGAGCACCCACATGGGTGTGAGAGACTGGATTTGCCCGAGATTGTTAAGCAAGGGGACTCTACCTACACAGCCTTACCTGGCAGGCACAAGGATGGAAAATGATGTGCGGAATGTGGTATCACCAGGTCTGAGCATGGAGGGACTGGGGCTGGTGTAGGCCTGCTGGTTCTTGACTATATCCTGCAAAGGGGCTGGGGAGCTTGGCTGACTTTGTTATACAGATGGGCTTGTCAGGCTACCGTGACTCCTCTACTGTTGGCTCATCTAACGTGGTCTTTGTGGAGGACATGTGTACCCAGCTTGAAATCCTGGATCTCCATGGCAACTAACAAGAAAGGGAAGAGGTTGGGGTAGGGATGGAGTGGGGTGATGATGGCAGGGATGTGTGGGACTCACAGAAGCAAAACAACTGCTTGGCACGCTCTTCTCCTGCCCCTACACACCTGGGAGATGAGATTGCCATCAGACTTTTGGAAGAATACACTAGTCTGTGTCGAGGGGAGAGGTGACTTTGTGGAAGAACCTGGCCGGCAGGGGAAGAAACAGTGTTTGCAAATGGTGAGGTATGAAAGGAATAAGGGCTGAGACGTAGTTTCTGTCCCTTTACGTAGTAACTGGGGATGGTGAGAAGAAAGAGTGGAAGATGAGTTCTACTCCATGTAAGCTAGATGCTTTCTGGTTACCATGGCAGTGGAAGAATGGGGTAGGGTTCCAGGCTGGAATGCATATCTGCAGAAGGCAGGCCTGGGCTTAGCCATGGGGAAGGTGTGGGCACAATAATTCCTCTAGCTGTTTTCCTATCTGTAAACAGGTTCCCATCCAACAGTTTCTTAATGAGCACCAACTAGATGCTTTCTCTGGATGTTCCATGTTCCTCCAAAGAGTGGCGGAGAGGACTTTAGCTATTGCTTTCGTCTACAGTCTTAGGAGAAAGAAAGAAGAAAGAACCAAGTGAAGCCTGCCCTATGCCGTGATGTAAAAGTGTAGACAAGAAGACAGAAGACGGGCTGGAGGTGGTATTCGAGTACATGATATGACCCAGGAGGTCATGTGCAGCAGCTGTTTCTATGACTACTGATGTCCTGTTCATTTTTCATTTTGTTTCATTTTATCAACGGATACAAGCTAAAGTAATTTTGAAAGGAGGACTCTCAGTTTAGAAAATGCCTCCATCACATTGATTTATGGGCTAGTGTGTCCAGGATTTTCTTGATTAATGATTGATGGAGGAGGGCCCAGGCCACTGTACATTGTGCTACTTCTGGTGGCCTTGGGCTGTAGAAACTGAGAAAGCCGTGAAAAGCATGAAGAGCAAGCCAATAAGCAGCATTCCTCCATGGCATCTGCATTAGCTCCTGCCTCTAGGTTCCGGCCTTGAATTCTTGCTTTGGCTTCCCTCAACAAACTGTACCCTAGATTATGCAAGACAAATAGACTCTTTCCTCCCTGAGTTTCTTTTTGCTGTGGTGTTTTATTACAGCGATAGAAACCCTAACGAAGAAGACAGTTGCTTTCATTCTAGTTGGATGGGCTTCAAATGCCCTTAATATGGAGCTTTGAAAATGTGATCGTTAATCTTGGCTGCCAACTTTGTTATGCTGAGAAACACTTTTGGGACTAGTAAATTACAACTCAGGTGACTGTGAGGGGAGCTTCTAGGGGATTAACTAAAGGCAGAAGATGTGCTATGAACTTGGGGAATCTCTGTTCCAAAGCCTGGGGGCCCAGCTGGAACAAAAGGGAAAGAAAGAGGAAGCCTACTAGCACAAACACCCACTTCTTTGTACCCCTGTATCTCTCCTTCCCAGGCACAATGAGGTGACCAGGTCTGCCATATATATATACATATACATATATTATGTCTTTGTCCTGTGATATTCTGCCTCCCTGGAGACCCAGAGACCCTGAGACAAATAGCTGTGGAATACAATATCGCAATCCAGGAGCCAAAATTAATTTTTCTATCCTAGAAGCTGCTTTGCCAGGTGTGTGTTGAAAACTGCAGCATGCCCTTTCAGGCAAAGACAATGCTGAACCATCCAAAATGGGGAGCGAGCTGATGTATTTTCCTGACACCCCAGAGGCAGTCACAGGGGTCTCCCTTGGGCAATGACCAGCGACCAGCGACCAGCTTTGTTAACCATCGGCATGCATGCCAACCTTTCGCGTTATCTGAGTCCAGAGGTGATGACAGGGGGTGCAGCTTGCCAGGAATCCTGTGAAGGTAATCCCATCAGGCATGTCATGGGTGGGGATTTCAGGCTCAGTGGGGGTGATGAGTAAGCTGTGAACAACTGGGAGAGCTCTTCTATGAACAGGGAGGGCTTTACTGTCTGGGAATCCTGCTGTCTGGTGTGCACGGATTAAAGTAGCCACCTACCCTTTGGGACCTCTGGCAGCTACTGGCTGTGTTTAATGCAAGCTTCAGTAACAGGGGACAAAGGTCAGAGAACTAGAGCAATTTCTGGTGCCCAGCCTTGGTTCTACCCACTGAACCACAATCAGTGCATGTGAATGTCACACACTTTCTCATAGCAGACACTGCAAGGTGCTTGATTCTCTTGTTCTCTTGATTCATTATCCGTCTGTCTGTCTATCTCTATCCATCTGTCTATCTATCTATCTATCTATCTATCTATCTATCTATCTATCTATCCATCCCACCTGGTCCTGCAGCCGTTAAGTCCCAAAGAATCACACAGAAGTCTACATTAGTTATAAACTAATTGGCCCATTATCTCAGACTTCTTATTTACTAATTCTTATAACTTACATTAGCCCATAATTCTTGTCTGAGTTAGCCATGTGGCTTGGTACCTTTTTCGGTGAGGCAGTCACATCTTGCTTCCTCTGAGGCTGGGCCATGACTGAAGACTGAACTTTCCTCTTTCTAGAATTCTCCTGTTTTCATGGCCCTGCCTATACTTCCTGCCTGGCTACTGGCCAATCAGCATTTTATTAAAAATACAAATGACAGGATAAAAGACCACTGTCCCACAGCAGCTCATGATTATGTATCTGTGAAAAATATGGACATGTAGAAGAGCCGGGAGTGAAGTTCAAAATTCTGAGGGATGGAAAGCCAGTGGTGTAGGTTCCACTCTAAGGCCATCTCCCTGAGAACCAGGGTATTGACAGGAGAACACTGATGGCTCAGCTCAAGCAGCTAACCAAAATAAAGTCAACCCTTTTCTCTATTCACATCTTCAGTGTAATAGATGACCCCTACACATGTCATAGAAGGCTGTCTGATTTTATTCAGGCCACCAATTCAAGTATATCAGGATACACCCTAATAGGCAAGTGTATAATGCTTAGAGAGCTACTTGGGCAACCTTAAGGCCAGATATGTTGACACATAGAAATCACCACCAGTGCTCACTTAATATTAACACACGAGTCCTCATTTACTGTAAGGTCATTAATACATGATTCCTCATTTACTATGGAAGATGATAAAATAATGATCAATTATTCCAATGCAAATAGCTAGAATATAAGAAGCTGGAGGTAAAACTTAGAGCCATTCAGTTTCAAAACTGTATCTCATCAACCTCTGTTGGTATTTACTTTCATAAATGAGCTAGTGAAGCATCAGGTCACCCATGTCTTGGATGCTGTGTTCTCCTTCACATAGTTGAGAAGGAGAGGCGAGCAGGAGACGTTACTGTCAGGGATTCTGCCCATTCCTGGTCAAGGTTAGAGTGTGGCAAACGTAAGAGTCACTGTGAATGTCTTGGACCAGGGTCAGGCTTTGTCATAGAGAGGGAAAGACTGACAATCACAATGGAGGCTGTCTCCTATATGCAAGATGGCAAGTGCTTTCCTCTTCTTCACCTTATGGCTTTCAGAATAGTATCTCAAAGAACTAGAAGGCTTCATATTGACCAAGACAGTGAAGTTGAAGGTCCATACTCCAGTCAGGCAAAATTCAGTTCAATCACTGCCAATGACTGTGACTTTCACATTGGGTGACACTGGGTATGTGGAGGTATGTGTGTACTTGATTGGTCTTTGCACTGGGGTGTCTTCCAAAGCCCTCAGTGGTACAGGCTCTGGAATAATAACAGAACTCTTCTCAACCTCTGAGAAAGCCTATCACCAGAAAACATGGATCTCTAAAAAACACATTGACCTACTACTATCCTCTGCTGTCACCCCAGAGGGAGGCAACTTGAATTCATTCCCATTTTCTCAAACCCTCTGGTCCATTGGCTCTCAGGAGGCAGCACAGACATGGATGCTGTCTTTCTCTCTAATGAGTTTCTCTGTCTCCCACTGATTTCTGTATAGCAGCAAGCATGTGAACACAGAAGGGCTGTGAGATACCAAGTCTTCCTCACACGGCCTTCCATTCCCGAGGAGAACAGCTGCTGCTCACTACTGAGCTCTTTAGCCCACAGGTGCTACAAAATGAGGATCGGTAGGCAGCCCTGACTGAGGAGCTGCCAATGGCTGCAATACAACCTCAGCCCCTGGTAACAGCAAGGAGTCAAATTCTGTCATCAGCTGAATGAGCTTAAAGACAGCCATGGTTCGCAAGTGAGAACGTGATGTGACCCCTGCTGAGTGCCTTATGGACCTAGAAGAGTGTCTGGCGAAGCCCACCAGATTGCTGCATTATGGGAGTGTAAAATGATATAAGGGATTCTTTCAAGCCACTAAGATTATACGGATTGTTATTCAATACAGAGGACAAGAGAAATATCAGTATCATGGACAGATGAGACCTTTGGGTTCTCTTGATGGTGTAGTTCATGTTTTCCTCTGAAAAGTAAGTGTCAACAGCCCTACTGGCCACCTACGCTTTGTGACAAGATCTACAGCCACTCTTAACTTTTTGGGGATGGCATTTCCCTTCAATATTTGAGTCCCTGGGCAATGGGGGAGGGTTGCAAACAACACAGAAATTCTTGTTTTGTTATTCCAAGAAACATGAGACAGGAAGTTGAAAAAACAAAGCCCTATGAGCAATGGCTGACCCATTTGTAACTCATGTCTATAAAGTGGATATGTCTATAGAAACATTGATTTAAGATGAATGTGTGGAAATTTTAATAGTGACTGCTAATGATGGCAAGTTGCTGTGAATAATTGTCAAAGTCTATTTCCAGCATTTTAAATTTTGCTTATTTTTTATTTCTGGCCACCATTGTTTATAGACTTCAGACATTATAGTTTCATTTTGCTTCTTTAATTAATGCTATTTATGTACATAGCCATTTCATATCTCATTACACTCTCATGCCGTGACTAAAGAACATGGATTCTGTGTTGTCAAACTTGGAGTCAAGGGTGGGATCTACTTCTTAACAACCACAATCTTTTTAAGCCAGTAACTTAACAGCTCTTAGCTCTCTTTTCCTGAGCAGGAAATAGGAGACTCAGTTAACAGCAATTTAAGAATCATGAATCTTGAATCGGTTGTGGGCATCACATACCGCTGATTTTGTGAACAGCTTTATAGAATTTGATGTTCATTATCTTCTGCTTTAGAAGCAAGCAGATATAATACAATGGGGCTAGAATAATTTTAGCACAACAGTTGCAGCTACTCTGGAATCTGCAAGCATCCTGAAAGCATTCTGATCACAGAGTTCGAAGAGGATCGGTATCGGCTCAGGGCACCCCAAGACCAAGTTCTCAGCACAAAGGAGATTTATTTTCCCAGTGAAACAAAAGGTAGACAAAGACAGGAGATAGAGGACCAGGAAAAAAGGAGAAGGGAACAAGGGAGAGGGGGGAGAGGTATTTGTTCTAAAGTTGGGAAACAAAGACTTTCTTCTTCTATAGAGATAGACATGGCCCATAGGAAAAAGGCTGTTAATAAAAGTAAAAGGGGAAACTTGTATTAAGAGGAGGTGTTTCATTTTAATTGGGCTCTTTAATTAGATGGACCAAAGGGAGCTTTTGATTGCTGGACTTCAATACTTTGATAGCTCAACCTTGTTGTTCAGCCTTGGGAGGAGGAAGTGGCCATGTAAAGGAATAGAACTTGGTAGCTAGCTTTAGGAATGCAATCTAATGGTTCTTAGCAAGGCAGAGGAAATGGGAGAGGTGGGCAAGATATAGTAGCTTGGTGGAGGTGGCTCTATCCGATCTCATAGCCACTGTGTTGCAGAAAGAAGTAGTGTAATGATCTGTCCTGTCCCTTTAAGAGACAAGCCACACACACATACACACACACATACCCTGATCTTCAGCTTCCAGTCTGAGTCCCTCTCTTTTCTCTCTCCCAGAGAGGTAGCTGCTGCTATGGCTCCTTTCCACCCCCCTGCTTTTCTCCCCTTTCCCCTTCAAGAGGGCAAGACCTGCCAGAGGCATATTTGCCATGCTCAGGCTAGCTAGAGTCCCTTCAGAGCTCGTCACTGCAAAATAGTGTTGGTGGCCTGTGACATACTATTCCTTCCATAATTGATTTTGGCCCTGATGTTTTAATCACAGCACCTGAAAAGAAATTAATGCATTGTCTCTGATGATTCACCTATCGTTGTGCAACAGTTTTCTTCGAGACTGAAATATTCCATTCTGCAGAGAAACTCTTTAAACAAGGAGATAAACAACTCAGCTTCAGGAAGTTCCTGAAACCAACCGGATTCACTAGGTCCTTCCCTCCCAGAGTCTTTCTCAGTCTACCCAAGTCACAGAAGATTCTGAGACCAGACAAGCTGCCTGGAAGAAGCAGAAATCACCCTAGCTGCCTGGAAGAGATTTATCCCAGATTCACTTGAACAGGATACTCTCCAAGTGGTTGAGCTACCTGTAGGCTGTGCATTTTGCTTTGGTTTTCCGTCTTTTGTGAGCTGTCACCTATGTTGGGGTAGGCATTGGTGATGAAGCTGTCATTAAGTCATTTCTGCTCTGGTAAGTAAATCCTCACCTATATTCCTATAAGTAACCCCAATAAAACTCATTGGTTCATCAAGTTGGACTTTGGCAGTATTTGTACTACCACATTAGGTCTGTGGTAGGCTCCCTTCCTGGGGAGAGTGGACGTGTTTTTTTTTTGCATCTCCCCAGGAAAAGTTTTATCACACATGCCTATCTTCTTCAAATCCAAAACAATAAATATTGTCACTGACTCCTAAGGGACACCTCTCTCTTATCACCTAGGTCAAGTGATAATTAGGAAAGTCTTATTTGTACACAAGTATGCTACTTATTTATTACATGAACAATTGTCATAGGTACACAGTACAAGCTCAGGTACTTCTTAGGAACTTCATGGGTGCTTACTTGTTTAATCCTCTTAAGTAAGAAGATTGGCACTACTATTATCTGACACTGTTGTTGCTGTCTTTGTTCTGGTGAGAAAAACCAAGGCATAAATAAGTTAGGTCAGTGATCCACAGTCACACAAATGGATTTCAGATTTAAAGGTGATCTGCTGGGTCTCAAGTGTGTAGCTGCCATTCTACGATCTAGTGTCCTTTCAGAGGCTAAATCCTTCTAAAAGCAAACAGGAAAAGTTCAAACTATTTTTAAAAGTTTGAAAGATCTTGTGTGGCTTAAGTGGGAATTGACTCCATAGGCTTATATTTGAATACTGGGTCCCCAGTTGGTGGAACTGTTTGGGAAGAATTAGGTGTGACCTTGTTGGAGGAAGTCTGTCACCAAGGGGCAGCTTTGAGGTTTTAAAAGCTCACACCATTCCTGGTCAGCTCTTTATGCCTCATGCTTGTGTCTCAAAGTGTGTGCTTTCAGTTACTGCTCTGATGCCATGCCTGCCTGCCTGCCTGATGGTCACAGAATCTGACCCTCTGCATTATAAGCCCCAAACTCTTGCTTCTACAAGTTGCTTGGTCATGGTGTCTTGTCACAGCAATAGGAATGTGATTAAGAAAGACCTGATTGGAAATAGGAACAGCTCCTATTACAAGCATATACCTCCCTTTATTCAGTGTATTGCTTCATTTTGTGTACTATTATATAGTCATGACCCTATATACGGACTCTTATCTCTCTGGAACCAGAAGCCAAAATAAACTATTCCTTTCATAAATTGGTTTTGGTCCCAGTGTTCTTGAACCAACTCTACCAATACTTTGGAGACTTGAAATTGTGGGTTATTTCGGTTGGTTTCAATTTCCCCTGTCTTCCTCTATTGCCTAAGGCATACAATACCCCTCTCCCTTGGATTATTACGTGAAGGTAGATTTGGATTGATATAGTTTAGGTCAGAACACTGAGCTGAAGCTTGTCCCAAATTTACATTGCCACACAACATGTAGTTTATTCACAATCTTATGAACTCTGGGTTGATTTTTTTTATGCTGAAACACACATGCTCTGTCTGTCTCCAGGCCACACCCTTAGCATCCATAATTTTTACCTTTTGCGGGGGGTAGTTTTACAATGATTTCTTTGAGTTGGTAAGCTTGCATCTCTTTTATTAATAATGTTGTTCATGTGCAAGTCTGTAGGAGACAATTTTATTTTTTAAAATTTATTTCTGTATGGGTTTATCCCATACAGAATCACGGATCAAATAAATGGAGAGGGCCATGTACCCAAATGTACCTTTTCTCTAAATGGGCTGTGCTATTCTGTTGATTGAATAGGAATTTTAGATGTCAGAGACGTGGAGACTGAAACAGGAGCAGACACGCCAAGTATCATGTATACTTTGTGAATAGCTGATGTGCGCTTGCACGTAGACCTTGAAGGACCCTGACGGAAAGAGCAGAGAAAGGGAGGAGAGGTAGGGAAGCCACTGGCTGAGAGTCATCTAGAACTGTAGTCTCGATGACGTTCGAGGATTTCCCTTCCTCTCAGGTTTAAACTTGGATTCTGAATTGATTTTGAAAGCTTGCAAGTCCTTGGTGTTGGGATCGAATGGGACTTTCCTGGTGGTGAAGATGAGGCAGGGGACTCTTGGGTGGAGGAAACAGCAAATGCTCCTCCAAACCAGGCACAGGTGATAGCCAACTTCTTACTTGTAGAAGGTTAAGGCAATTTTAATGTGGCAGGCATTTACACAGGCTTCTTTGGTAGACTATTAGCCAGTGGGGTATTTTGTTTGTTTCTTTTCTGTCACGGGAACAGATGCCTACCTCCCTCTGGCTCTCTCGCTTGTCTCTCATAGGGGACACTGTATTTCTCTGAAGGAAAGATGGATGCATGTTACTCTCCTGACTGTTAAAGAGCGGTTGGCTAGGCCTCAGTTCCCTCAGTCTGTAGCTACCGATAACTGTGTTCACTCATTTGTGTACTATGGTGTTGCAAGCTGTGAACTAAGAAGAGGGAGATGTCTCTCACCTCAGAGGCAGTGTGCCCAGTCTCTCACCTCAGAGGCAGCTCTCAGGATCCCACGTGGGACTCCAGGTTCTAAGAACAAAGGTATAAGGCTTGGATTTCCCAAAACTGGTTAAGGCTTCTTATGGGCAAATTCAAAGGCGCCTGGTAGGTTTCAGGGCACACTTTCTCTGTCTACGAGAAAACGTTGGTTCTCGGGTCAGATGATTTATAAGGAGGCACAGTACCATAAGCCTTGTCTGTGGGAAAGATTTCCCTTGAGAACCAACTTTTAGGGTTCTGTGTCAGCCAGCTCTCTGTTACAAGACAAAATAGCCCACGGTTTCTGAAGTTTTTCTCTGTTGCTCTGGGTCATGGCAGCACTGTATAGGACGAGGGGAGCATGTGGTGGAAGATGCCTGTTCACCTCCTGGTGACCAGTAAACACAAGGGTGATGGAAAGCTGGGGTTCCCTATGTCATTATTAAAGGCACGTCTGCAGTCACCTCATTTCCTTCCACTAAGGTTCACCTTTTAAAGACCCTGACACCTCACAGTAGCACTAGAGACTTGGGACTGAGCTTTTACATCAGCCATTGGGGACATTGCAGATTCAACTGATAGTAGGATCTCATTCCCGCATAGGTGATCTCATTTCTCTCTCTCTCTCTCTCTCTCTCTCTCTCTCTCTCTCTCTCTCTTTCTCTCTCTCTCTGTTGTATGTGTACATAATGAAGAGTACACTTGCCTGTGCTAACTTACACTGAAGCCAGAGGAGCATGCCTAGTGTTTACCTTAATTTTTCTGAGGCAGGGTCTCTCCCTAAACCTAGAGCTCACATTTTACACTAAGCTGAAAGCCAGCAAGCCCCAGTTTTTTATTTTATTTTATTTTTTTTGGTCTAGGCTCTCCACAGAGAGCGATGGGGTTACAAGCACTCTGAGACCACTCCCAGCTTCTGACACAGTGCTAGGATCTTAATGCAGGTTCTCATGGCTGTTTACAAGAGCTCTTAGCCAGGAAGCTACCTCTCTAAATCTTGGTATTTGTAAAATTCCAGAGATAATGTTTTGTGACTGACAAAAGCTAGCTGAGTGCTGTTTAGAATATACCTCAACAAAGACCTTGGCTTTGCTTCTTATAAATTATAGAGGCAATATTTTTTTTTTTTACCTTCACCTGATTTAAGAAGTTTTGCAAAAAAAAAAAAAAAATCAAGGAGTACACACTGGATGCAGCCTTTGGCTCCTTGTCACCAAGAACATGTCACTTTCCTTTTCGACCCCTGTCTTCATCTCTGCTTGTTTCCTATTCACTTTTTTTATTCCAAACATTCTCCACCATCAGTTCGTAATTGATCGTGAATTTGAGGACCATAAGGAATCTACCTCAAGGAGGAGATTGTTTGATGTGTTCCAGATGTGGGCAGCTGTCAGGAGAACAAAGTGATGGGGGAGGGTGCTCAACTCATTATGCACGTGCCAAGAACTGAGCTCTCTGCTTTGATTCAGTATCTGTGTCCCAAATCAGGAAGATTTGTGAAGTCCAACCACGATGTTACCAGGTTTTATTACTTGTTCAAAATATTATGTATTTTTCTGCCTTATTGCAGAATGCTGCGTTTTGATAAAAAATGATCGCCATGGAATGGAGACTGTTACAAAGTGACCACCAAGGATAAATGCCAACTATTAATAGCATAATACAAATTCTGTCATGCTTAGCTTTCCGGTTCATTGCTTTTCTTAGTAGAAAAATTGCTTTCAATTTAAAATCCTTTTCTGAACTAGAGATTGATGTGAAATTTCCACAAATCCCAGATGTGCACAGTTGTCACTTGGTTCTCTTTAATTTTACACTGTTGTGGAGTTGTATATATATCTCATATATATACAATCCTATTCAAAGATAACTTTTAACTATGCCACATTAAAAAATTGCCTTTACTAGTTACTGTATTGGAGACTAACAGTGGAAGTTCGGGGGCTGGTAACTACAGGGTTTTGGAACTATTCTGAAAACCCACCCCTTCACTTCCTAAGCTGCCTGCCACCAGGCTTGCTGGTGAGGGAGAGAAGGCTGAAGTGGTACCCTCCTGCCCTGGGATTCCCTGAGCTGCTTTCCTCTCTCCAGCAACTGCTTGTTTTCTGCATCAGCATCTCTCTGCCCTGGGTACTTAATCCTCTTAGGTCCCATTCTCCAGGGTGGCCCTGACTTGGAACAGAGGAAAGAATAGGCTGGATGGGATCAATTGCATTGAAAGTAGTCTGGGCTTGTCATTCTGCCCCCAGTCAGCAAAAAGGAACAAAGAGGCCAGATTCTTATGCTTTATTTTTATAATTTTAAGTCAGCTTAATATGTGTACTTATTTACTAAATACATTAACCGTTGCTTATAATGTGTAATTATTAAATGTATAATTATTAAATCAGGACATTATAATCCTCTTTCCAAAAATCTTCCTTTTTGTGTTTTATCTTCAAACTCTTATCCAGGCACTTTGAAATGTAGTATAAATTGTTGAGGACTACATTTGCCTACCAAGCTAGGGAGCCTGGCAACTTTTGTCCCACTGCTGGGAGGAGAAACATTTGCCTGGGCATTCTGGCTCAGTCACGATGTGAGGATGGGCCAGGCTGGTCTAGGTGTCTCTGAGTTCAGAGTCTTGATATTGAGACTATTCTAGAAGAATGCAAATTAATTCCATATGAAAAATGATACATAGGCACCTCAAAAAACTTAGGACTCCCATGTGATCCAGCCACCTCCCACCATTTGGGTGTGTAAGCCACGGAAATGAAAGGGTGTGCAGGAGACACCAGCAATCCTGAGTTATGCCAGTGTAAGCGGCGTAATAACCAGGCTAGCTTAATATGAAACAGCAAATTTTAATGAAGGGATAGCTTACAACACCAGGGATCCAGCGATGAGCAGGAGATACAAAAAAGAGACTGGCAGGGCTCACGCCCGCCAGATTTATATGTAAACATTAGCCAGAGGCGAACATGCCCCACAATGGGTTAGGCTATCCTTACATCTCCCCCTTTTGTCTAAATAAGACAGAACTAAACCAAATACAACTATATACAATAGTAACAAATAATAAATATAACAAACAATATTGAGCAAGAAACATATAACAAAAGTTTTGTCAAACATTCTATCTTAAGGAGTCTAAATAATGTAGAGAGTAACTACAATTATATAATCTTTAACTCCGTCAAAGATCTGAGAAGGGAATTAATATTACTTAACAAACGAGAGATATCCAAAATGTGTAACAAATGACAGAGACAACTGACTACCTAGGCAATCACCCAAAGTCTCGTTTGCAATGTTGAGTCAACCAACTTTGGCTGAGGTCTAACATAACTGACATACCATTATTAAAGGCAAGAAACTTTCTTAGAACTATCCTACCCTGTCTTGGCAAGATAAGACAATCCTATTTTATCCACTTATGGATATTTTGTATCTTTGTCAGTAGTTGAGGTATGTGCTTTTTTTTTTTTTTTTTTTTGGTTTTTCGAGACAGGGTTTCTCTGTGGCTTTGGAGCCTGTCCTGGAACTAGCTCTGTAGACCAGGCTGGTCTTGAACTCACAGAGATCCCAGTGGAGTGTCTTTGGTGCTCAACGTTCTCTCGGAAGTAGAGTGGTGTCGCCAGGAGTGATTGTGTCTCGTTGGCACAGTATTTTAGGTTAGATTAAAGGCCATTTTTTACAGCTCTTCGAAGAGGCTAAAGATTATACTACCTATACTAAATATAATCTCTATGTATCTAAAAGACCTGATTAATTTTCAATACCTACCTAACTTGAAGACTAAGAGAATAAACAACTGTGCAATATATGAAGACAATGATCTTTAACTGTAAACAATGTCATTACATATCAAATGTAAACAATGTTATTATATAAATAATATCAGAGGTAGAAATGTACATTTTAATATGGTAAATGTATCAATACAATATAGACAAAGTTATAAGCATATTCTTATACAAAAATAGAGGTAGGAATGCTCACATTTAATATTTAATATATCAATATACAAGAAACAATACCAATACAATTTTTTAAAAACAGTAATTCACAAATACCAATCATCCCATCAAACCAGTTAATCCCCCCCCTTTTTTTTGAAAATACCCCTAATTCGGTAGAGCATGAGACTCTTAATCTCAGGGTCATGGGTTCGAGCCCCACATTGGGCGCCAAACTGTAAGCTGCGTAATAACCAGGCTAGCTTAATAAGAAACAGCAAATTTTAATGAAGGGATAGCTTACAATACCAGGGATCCAGCGATGAGCAGGAGATACAAAAAAGAGACTGGTGGGGCTCACGCCAGCCAGATTTATACATAAACATTAGCCCGAGGCGAACATGCCCCCCAGTGGGCTGGGCTATCCCTACATGCCAGCACTGTTCACAATGGCCAAGAATTGAAAACAACTTATGTGTCCATCAGCTATGGAGCAGAGACAGGAACTGTGTAGAAATACAGTGGGCTCCACCAGTAGCCACCTTCCTGCTACTGTGCTAAAATACCAGAACCAAGAGCAGTTAAAGGAAGAATTTATGGGGCTGGAGAGATGGCTCAGTGATTAAGAGCATTGCATGCTCTTCCTAAAGGACCCGAGTTCGATTCCCAGCAACCACATGGTGGCTCACAACCATCTGTAATGAGTTCTGGTGTCTTTTTCTAGCCTGCAGGCATATATGCAAACATAATATTGTATCCATAATAAATAAATATTTTAAAAAAGGAAGAATTTATCTTGGATTACAATTCAGAGGGCTGGAATCCATAATTGTGGGGATGCCATGGCAATAGGAGCCAGGAAGCTGACTGATCACATTCAGTCTCTACAGAAGAAGAAGAGAGAAACAGTGGGAAGTCAGATGAGACTATAAACCTTTAAAGTTAGTCTCGGGGGACACACTTCCTCCTACAAGGGTGCTTTTCCTAAAGTCTGCATCCCCAAATAGCATCGCCACCTGGGGATCCAGTGTTCAAATACTTGAGCCCAGAGGACATTTCTTATTCAAACAAAAAAGGATACAATTGCCCATTGTATTAATTACCTTGTCCCTTGGTATGACAGGTGTTTTACTGGACAGAAGTAACTTGAAGAAGAAAAAGGCTTATTTTTGGCAGACAGTTAATGGTGTAGTCCATCATGGCGGGGCAGGCTTGTCAGCAGGAGTCAAGGTGACCAGTCACATTGTGTCCAAATGTAGCCAGGAAGCACAGAGATGAACGCTGGTCCTCAGCCTGCTCTTTTTCTCTCCTGTTTATTTGGTCTGAAACTCCAACCCACAGTTGGGGTTGGTCTTTTCTCCTCAATTCAAATCTAGAAACTACTTCACTGACACTCCCTGAAGTTTGTGTTCTAGGTAATTAATTCTAGATCTTTTTTAAGTAGATAATATTAACAACAAATTCCATTTAAAATGCCAGCTACAATTTGGGTAGAATGGGTGATCATCATGTTAAGCTCAATAAGCCAGGTACAGGAAGATAGAGGACCAGCTCATATCTCATGGACGTTGAGTCTGAAGATGTTGATCTCATAGAAGGTGAGCAGAGCTGCAGTTTCCAGAGGCTGGGGCTAGTGAGGAGGGAAAGAAAGGATGGAGAAGGGGAGTGGTTGGTCATTGGATGATAGGTCAAAGTTAGTCAGGAGTAAGATGCTTTGGAGGTGTTATATCATGGTGGGGTGACTGTGGATGGCAGACATGTGTTGTACATTTCAAGAAGCTAGAAGAAAGGAATTTGAAAGGATTTTTTTTTGCTATAAAAAAGGACAAATTGGGACATTAAGACAGCTCAGTAGGTAAAATGCTTGCCTTGTAAACACGACAAGAATTTAATCCCTAGAACACATAAAGGCAGAAGGAGAGAACTGATTCCACGAAATGTCCTCTGACCTCCATATGTACAACATGGCATATACTCACCTGTACGTACATCGTACACACACAGGGTAAAAAAGAAATGACAAATGTTTGAACACGCACACACACACGAGAGAGAGAGAGAGAGAGAGAGAGAGAGAGAGAGAGAGAGAGATGATTTTTCAAGTCAGGGTTTCTCTATGTAGCCCTGGTTGTCCTGAAACTCACTCTATAGACCAGGCTGGCCTTGAACTCACAGAGATCCACCTGCCTCTGCCTCCCAAGTGTCGGAATTAAAGGAGTGCACCACCACGCCCAGCATGGGAAATATGTTTTTTAAATGCTATGAAATGTACACATATATTGAAATATTGATTGCATCATGCCCACAAACATGCATATTTTTATTCTATGTGTCAGTTAAATACCTTTTAAAACTTAATAATTTTTTACAAATAAAAAATAAAGTTTTCCAGAAGATAACTCTTTAAAGGCCTTATTAAAATTTGTCAAGAGGCAATGAACTTTGGGCAAGGGTTTGTCTGAACAGTCTTTTGCTAACAAGTCCCCGATATGTTGGGGTTTTAGGGACTTCAGTGCAGTCCCAAGATGCACTTTGGCATTTTCTGGTGGAGGGGGCAGGTCCTCTGGCTGCCTGAATGCCACCCCTGATCAATTAGCTGCAGACTTGAGGCTCACTCGATTCCCACGTCACACATCGTGTCCTTTCGCTGTGCTTTTTCTGCCTACCATGTAATCCTTGAAGGGAAAAAAAACAGCGTCCTTTTTGTGTGGCTGGAGTGGGGGAGGGAGCAGCCTTGCAAAGCCCTCTGCACGGATGGGAAGTGGCCCCAGTTACCGGGGAGTTTTTCAGCCTTTGTGGAAATTAAGCAACTTGGAAGGAGCTTATTCTGTGTTTATGGCGAATTCAAGTGGGACAATGGTCTGTGTGGCAAAGGATTACCCAGCCAGCCACAAAAGCCCCCCAGGACCTTTTAATCTGAAATTGTAAGGGTGCATCCAGAAACCTCGCTGTGGGAGGGAGGGCATGGCCTGATGCCAGGAGGGGGAACTTTGTCTCTTTTCATGTCAGTGGACCTTCCCGGGATGGAAAGACCACTGCTAAACATCTGACTTTTCACTAGATTTTTCCTGATCCCCCATTAATTTATCTCCCTGGGATCCTGTAGAAGTTATGGTCAATACAGAGAGCTTAGGATGCTCTCCAGTGTGTCCTAGGGACTGTATGGGTATCACCTGAGCTGGTCTCTGAGGCAAGAGGAATGGCACCCAGGACTCCAGGTGGGGCCAAGCCAATCAATTGTTTGAGGTTTTTGGAGAATGTAAGAGAAATTAATCACATTCCCCAGTTCATTTCTGGCTAATTTTGTTTCTTTCAACACATTAGAGTACCGGTAATAATACAATCGCAACATATGTTCATCATTTTACACACACACACACACACACGAACAAGGACTGGGAAGGGGGATGGAAGAGGGAGAAGGAGAAAGAAACAGATCACAACACTCAGTCTATAAACCCCAAACTTGAAATGTCCCCAGATTCTGGAGGTCTTGAGCACTGTATGGCTGATCCCACGTGAGAAGATGCAACTAGAACGTAGGCAGACGATGACATTTGTGTCACCATGACAGATGACCCTGCACAAAGACAGCAAGGAAGGAAAGGTCTTCTTGGGCTCTTGGTTTCAGAGGGTTTAGTCATGGTCCACAGACCTTGCCTCACATCACGGTCACTAGGGAGCTGAGAGTTCCTACTCTGGACCAGGAACAACCATCAAAGGTTCACTCACAGTGACCTACTTCCCAGCTGGGCCCTACCTCCTGAAGTTTGTACCACTTCTCAGGATGGTACCACCAGCTCGGTCGGCATCAAGCACTCAACACAGGAGGGTGATAGGGACATTTCATATTCAAACTGTAACCCGTGCCAAAGATATTGTATAAACTTACTTTTAGGCTGTGTGCATAAGGAGTATATGAAATGTAAGTGAATTGTATATATTATCCATAAAGAAATAAGCCAAAGCCTCGGAAAAAAATCACCCTAAAGCCAAAATACTCCAGCTGTTGAGGATTTGTGGCAAGGGATCTTCAACCTTAATTTGCCCTAAGACACATCCCAAAACCCAGTGTAAATTCCTGCTAATGAATAATTTCTGGTTAACACTAAATTGTTGCTATCGTCTGTGTGGCTAAGCATGCGTCAGGACAGGGGCAAATCCCTCCCATGGTGCTTCCCCCAGAGAGACATTCCCAGAGTTCTGAACTTGCCTGCTTTAATGTCTGTGTTCCTTGTGACCTGGGGGGAAAAGTCTCCTTGCTCGGAACCTTGATAACCTTGAGGATTGTTGGTCATTTCTGTACCAGAGAAGTAACACCAATGACGTGGTTTTCATGCCTAAAGAAAGACACTAAAAAGTGCTTTGAAAGGATGTGATGGTGTCTTCCTGCTTACGAACAGGAGTGTGCTCTGAAGACTAAGGCATTAAGGTTCCCCCTCCTCTGCCCTAAGTGCCAATGCACCAAAGCCAAGGGCCTTTGAGTTTAAACCTAATTGTGGTTCCTCTAGGGAAGAATTATTGTAGACTAGCTCCGAGCTCCTGCTCCACTGTAGGATTTATGTTCAAAAGTCAACAAGCTCAGGGCTCTGCTGACCTGGGCAAGAACAAGTGAGCGATGGCCCAGATCTAACAGAACACAAGGTTAGAGGTACCACCACGTGCACCGCCATGGTCCTACCCTGTGGGTGGTGACGGCGGAGTGGCACTACCTGTCCTGTGCCCAGCCTGAGCTCCAGCCTCAGCACCAGGTCTTTGTGGCAAGGATGAATAAAAATACATATAGTTTAAGAAGATTGCTGATAAAACGTAAGTATTTTCCAAGGTGACAGAGTTTGTTTCAGGTCTGAGGAAAGCAGAGTTCATGATCCCCCTTAAATTCAGTGGCTTTGCTCATGGCAGCTCTGAATGGAGCAGTGGGTATTTACTGGGCCCCCATGGAACAGTAGTAAAGTGTTCAAAAAGAGCAAAGTGAGGTGATAATAAATTTATTGAAATTTCCATTTCAAAGTCCTTCCAGGCAGAGGCTCTGTTCTTTCTCCCTCCTCCTCTCACAATCCTCCCTCCTCCTCTCACAGATCCTCCCTCCTCCTCTCACAGGTCCTCCTTACTTCTGCTCATTCTTCATCCCCTTCCTCCTCTTCCCATCCCTTTTCTTCTGTTCCTCCCTTCCTCCTTCCCCCTTCTCTTTCTGTCCCCCTCCCCTCTTTCCTCCACTCCCTCCCTCCTCTCTCTTAACTCTTTTTCTCACCGGTGTGGATATATGTGGTAAATCATGACATGTTTTCCAAGGAAGTTGGCATGAAGGATCAGAAGTTGTGTGTGTGTGTGTGTGTGTGTGTGTGTGTGTGTGTGTAACAGGGACGGAACGCAGAGCCTTGTATATACTGAGCAAGTGTTCTACTATTGAACTACATTTTAATTAAGTAATTAAGTAATAAATTAAATTTGCTTAATTAAATTAAGTAAAAATGCAGTAAGGTTTACAGTTAGGAAGTGGAAAACTATTATCACCCAGCTCCTAAAACATTGGTCCCCTACCCCGATTCCTCATCCATCAAATCAGAACACAGTTAACAAGCAACCATTATTGCTGGCATTTTGAGAGTCCTCCTGAATTTTCACCAAGCTGTACACAGGGAGTACTGATGGAGGAAGGTTATTGGTTAAGTAATAAAGAAACTGCTTGGCCCCATAGGTTAAAACATTGGTGGGAGGAGTAAACAGAACTGAATGCTGGGAGGAAGAGCATTCAGAGTGAGCTCAGAGAGACGCAATGCTCCCCTCGCCCGGCCAGGCGTAAGCGATGAAGCTCTGACCCAGGATGGACGTAGGCTAGAATCTCCCTGGTAAGCCACCTCGTGGGCTACACAGATGATTAGAAATGGGCTAGTCCAGGTGCGAGAGTTAGCCGAGAAGAGGCTAGATAGAAATGGGCCAAGCAGTGTTTAAATGAATACAGTTTGTGTGTTGTTATTTTGGGCATAAGATAGCAGGTGGCTGGGGTGCTGGGGACGCAGCCCTGCCGCTCTTATTACTACAGAGTACAGATGTGCATTCGCCATCCAGGTGTTCTGTCTATACCTGACATCCACATCAAAGCACCCTGCAGAGTCTTCCTTGTCAGGTGCAGCGACCTTTATTCTTTTGGCAGTGGCATTTTATCAGTGCGCCGCAGTGTGTGTGCAGTTTTCTTCCTCTGCATCGTCCCCAGGTTTTACTTCATTAATGGATGACAGGTAACGCCTGCTATGAGAAGCAGACTACTTGGAGTTTTGTCTCTCCCCTTCCCCTCCCCCCGTCTCCCACCCCCATTTCTTTTCACACACAGCAGAGTCTGAACTTAACATAAGGAAGATGGACACCCTAGACCATGACACTTAGGTGTGAAGTGCCAGGAAGGATGTGAAAGAGAGGAAATTGTTTTCTCAAGTTCACCAACACCCAAGAAAAATGCAGAGCTTTGGGAAAAGTAACTTTCTGGGTGGTGTCCCAGAAGGTAGAAGATGGGAACGGATAATTAGGATGGGTTCCGATGATGGGGTGCCAAGAATGCCAGGGTAAGGAAGGCATTTGACCTTGGTCTGTATGTTGGCAACAGCAGACATCACTTCCTTACTTAGTAGAAATCCGTACCTCCACTGTCCCCAGCTGCCGGTGTCATGTGCAGTGCTGTGTGTCCTGGACATGATATATAAATTTGTACCCACGAGTGACACATATTAGATGTCAGTCACTAAAAATAGCACGAGTTTTAAAGAAGCCTGGCAGTCGCGGAATGACAGTATGACGTATGGTAGGGAATGGCATTTGGGCCTTCCTCCCGGGCACTACTTAGTCATAGGTCACCGATCCTGCCTCCGTTCCTTTGTGTGGCCTGTGTGGGACTGAGAGCACAGAAGTGTTTGGACTCTGCTGTCACTTCAGACAGTGACAGGCTAGCCGGGAAAGGTTGATTTTAGGGCCCATTCCTTTCCAGAAAGAAGTGACCTGTAGAAACAGAAATGAGAAGCAGGAGAAGAAATCCGGCCAAACAAAGCCTGGAAAAAATGAGACGTTCTAGATCATAAAATCGTTGTTAAATTACTTGTTTCCTACACACTTTTATGCAGATGAAGTCTAAAATTCATTTTTCTGTTGATAATCCATGCATATTACTAAGAAAAGGCATGGGTGTCTTGCCATGTGTTCCAACCCTAAGGATAAATTGCTCAGAATGGGCTGTTGCATTGCATTAGTCCACATTATAAGCGATTTTGCAGCTTGAGTAGCTTCAATCGCAAACGGACATTAAATCATCACTATGGACAGAGTGGGAGAGGTACATATCCATCGCCTTGCTTCTGACAACAGCAGGGAGTCCTTGCCTTCTCTCAAGCATCTGAAAATGTCACACGAGTTTGATGGTGTCGTATAAAATACTAGCATTGTGACATCTAAAGCCACAAGTGAAAATGAACGGGTTTTATTTACAACGAGTTTACACAAGTTGATTTTTTTTTTATTTTTCTACACTTAAGGAGAAAAAAAAGAACAAAGCAGAACATGTATTTCTGTCTTACACTTGTGAACAAGTGTGTACCCATACGTAAGCAAGTATGAGTGTGTGTGTGCATGCATGTGTGTGCACATGTACAAGTATGTGTGGCTGCTGAGTATCCCTGCATCCCTGAATTCACATACACTGAGCCCTCTTTCTGAGTCTCTTGCCCTCAGGAGACACATGGATTGCACTCTCATGCCTTGCCAGACGCCATTAGGTCGATTCTCAGGCATTCTCAGAGCCTTTGAGGGTTCCTGGCTTTCACAGCTGGTGGTGAGGACGTCCCCAGAAGATGAGTCTGTGAGAAGCTGGCCTTCAATATTAAAATAATGAATAGGCTTTAATGTGATTCTAAAAAACCACTCAAGCGGGAAAAGTTGGCTTACATGCAAGAAGGGGTTTGCAGACGGGCCTCATTTACATATTCTTTTCCACCTGCACATATGAGAAACAATAAGGCAGTGGCTTGCCCAGTAGTTGACTTAAAATAATTTCATGAAAAACTATTCTTCATTAATATTAGGTATTCCCTTTCATCCAAGCAAATCCCAGTCCCACTCTGCCTGGTTTTCTTCCAAGCCGTAAACCTTGAGTTTTTGAATGAAAAAGAAGTCAGTAACAGCAAAGCCTGCCTATTTTGTCTCTACACACCCCTTAACACTTAAAAGTCATGGTCATAGTGGGAATCTGCCGTGTATTGGCTTAGAATACGCAGAAGGGTATCACACACAGGACTCCTGATCTGCATGCTATCCTACAAATAATTAATAATGCCGTGTTTCAGATTTCAGGGCCACCTTGGAACAGGCGCCGAGTTTTCTAAGGCTCTATAGCAGTGATTCTTTTATAGACGCCACACAAACATGACTGTGGTGTCACACATTGGCACCGGAGTTTAAACAAGGCAGGACTCTGCAAGGTTTAATTTCTTTTTGTGTTCATTTGTCCCTAATTAGCTCAGTGCTCTTTTATATACAGCGTACTCTCATCAAACTCCAGAGCAATAAAAAAGCTCTTGACACAGTGAGAACTGACAGTGAGGTCACTGTACCTTGTACCTGTGGAACCCAGTAGGGTCTGCATGGTTCCCTGCTTGTACCCAAAGCTCGTTTTCTTTCTTTTCTTATTTTGTTAAGGGAGAACATATGCAAACACCATGAGCTCGCTATAGAATACAAACATTTTTAAAAAGTTGAGAGTCATTTCTTCCTGGATTTTATGCGAATGAAATATATAGAAGTTTATGAAGTAGCATCTTTTCTTGACCCCTTGTTGCATGCTTCCTTATGTCCCCAGAATCGACTGTCCTGTATTAGGTAAGAACCCATCTAGTGTGCTGTGTTTATATATGATTGCACATGTCTACAAATAATATATAGCCATGTTTTATGCACCATGCTAGAAAAATGCCATTTTTAAAACTTAGCATTATGTCTTCAATATCTTTTCTTCATACCACCAGCATGTAGCTGAATTTTAATTCAATTTCTGCCTTTTTAAACAAGAGTCAAACTAGCATACCGTCAGTGTGGCTTCTGGATACACTATTGGTTATCTCTACAATTGCTTATGTATTTGCAATGGATTACACTTTGCTTTGAGATACTGCTCTTGTTTGGTCTGCAAGACTCAAGTTTCATTTGCTAAAGCCTTCATCCCTAGCCTTGGTGCTACTGGCAAGTGGTGGGCCCCATGGAAGGAACTGGACCTTTGGGGTGTGTCCTTGAAGAGCACATTGTGACTCTATGCTCTTCTCTCTCTTTCTGCTGCTCAGCCAACTTCAGTGAGCAGGATACTCCACCAGGAGATGTCCCCACTAAGGTGTGCTGCTTTGCAAAGACCCTAAGTGCAACAGGACCAAGCTGGTCATGAATTGGATCCTCTGAAACCTTTAAGCTAAAATGAGATTTTCTTTTTTGCAGTTAAGTATCTCAGGGATTTTCTCACTGTCAGAGCTGATTAATCTTGATGTCTCATTATTTTTTATTTGGTATAGATATATGAAGTTATATTGGTGTATTCTAATGCATTAGAGATATATGAAGTTATCACTAGTGTATTCTAATGCTGATCCTTATTCCATTCTTGGAGCAATATCTCATCTCTTCGTATGTGTTTGCCATCATCCCGAGCCAGGAGCTCCTGTGTTATCCCGAGAAAGCCTCTCCTGGTTTCCCACATCCTCCTTATCCCGTCATTCTCACTGTCTGGCCAGTAGTTTATTCTACACGCAACCCACCTTTAATAATTGAACTAGCCATGGTAAACCTGCCATTAACTGCAAGACCCGGTAATTTTCGAAAGCATTAGTCTCCGGGAGTGTATGTGTGTGGGGGAACACATTTTGAACCAACTGCAAAATCAACCCAGTGGCATTAATGGCGTGATATGATTACCATCTTTGAGGAGACTTCTGTCTTGTTTCCACATCTAGGTGAGAAATAGAAAGGAACATCATGCTGAAACCTTCAGTCTGTGAGAGGAAGAATATCCTGAACATTGGGTTCCCAGATGGAAGACAACACTCTCACAGTAACCATATTCTACCCTCCATTCATGCTCACTTTGTCATGGTGAAGAGGGGGCTCTCGAACCTGTCACATTCACCTCATCCCTATAAGGTGTAGAACAGACATGACACCGAGTTGCTGGTCACCTACTAGATGTCTGAACTAATCCCCAAGTAGAAAGCAACTCGGAGTTTTATCATCTTTCTTTATGATCAGGACATTCTGCTAGAACCAAACGATTGTTCATTAGGCTATAGCTAACCCAAAGAGAGAAACAAAATGACAAACCCTTCCTATATACAAAGAAATATTTAGTAGTTATAGCTTATGCTTTATAAGTAAAAACACACCTACTCTCCAACCTCATTGTCAAATACAGGGGATAGGAGACGAATGACAGTTAATATATCTATTATCTACCCAGTTTTTGTCAATCAATTGGGATGTCCACCTTTACTATAATGGTCAGTATGTAAAGGCTTAAAGCTACCAGTTTAGTTTTTGTTTTGTATGTCCTGTTCTTTTTTGTTTTTTAATTGCCTACTTGTGGTTTATTTGAAAGTTTTTAGAATTCTACTTTCATTTATTGACAGTTTTTAAAGAGTGTTTCTTTGTGTAGAGTTTGGTGGTTCTTCTAGGCATACTATACAAGCAGATAACTCTCCAGTATATCAGTGTTTAGACAAACAGTCCTTATCAGTGTTGACACTTCACCAGAGTGAATGAAGTGCAAAGACCTTTTCCTTTCTGCTAAGCTCTTTATGGTCCCTCACATAGAGTAGGATTGACCTAACTATGTTTTTTCCCATACACTGAACACATCAGAAAACGCTGACTTCTGTTATATCAAATGTAGGTCAGAAAAGGAAGAAAGACATTGACGTGTATTTTTTGTACCCCAAAGAACTCTTTTATGATTCCCTTCCACTTTCAAGAATTTCCATTAACCAATCAACCATTCCCTTCTTTTCTTCTTTGTTTGAAAATGTGTTGAATCCTTCTTCATTCTTGAAAACTAGCCTTCCTGGCTATACGACTTGGGGCTGACTTTCTTTATTTTTATTTATTTATTTAATTATTTATTTATTTATTTTTAGCGCTTCTTGCCCCTGGTTTCTGATGGGAGATGTGTGCTAGGGGGAACTGTTTTACAGATGATTTTACTTGTCTCCTCTGGCTTTTACAAAGTCTTCTACGCTGTGTGTTGATACCAGTTTCTTGGGGATCTTATTGTTTTGTGTTCACCAAGGATTAGGAATTTTTAGGTGTATATTTTTGCCTAATCTGGGAAATTATTAATTTTTACTTGTGTTCATATTTTTCATACTTACCATCTTTTTTTTTCCCTTTCTCTTCTTCTGCAATGATCATGACAGAAATTCTAGGTCTTTTGTTGGCATGTTGGCAATACCACAAATCCCTAAGGCTCTGTTGTTTTTTTTTTAAAAAAAAAAAGTTTTCTCTTTTCTGTTAGAATTCGGCAGTTGTAGCGTTCTGTCATTAAGTTTTACGATTCTTTCTTCTGCCTTCCCCACTTTCTTACCGAAGCCATGCATAGTTTGTAATTTCAGTTAAACGTCTTAGTTCTCAAGTTGCCTTTTGTTTCTTCTTTCTTCCTTTGTTTTCTTCCATTTCTTTGCAGAGACTTTGCAGCTCTGTAATTGCCTGTTGAAGCAGTTTACGATGACTGGGCAAACTCCTTGTTGTACCCTTTCAACATCTGTGTTCTATCAGCGCTGGCATATGTTAATTTTCTTTTTCTTATTTAGTTGAGATTTTTTTGGGTTCAAGTCAAGATGAGTGATTTTCAACTACAACCTTGACATTTAAGATATTGTAGGATTCTTAGTCTTGTTTAAATCTTCCGTTGAAGCATGCACGTGTGTGTGTGTGTGTGTGTGTGTGTGTGTCTGTGTATGGTACTTGTGTGTATATATATACTACATTCACATTATATCATTTATATGTTATTGTCATCATCAGTTCTGTTTCTACTTATAAGCCCCACAATACAATATGTATGCTTTAGACACTTGGTTATCCTTTAAGTTATGGATTTTAGGGTGATGCGCACTATATTTAACTTTCTTTTTATTAGTTCAGCCATGTTTTTTTCCTTGTTCACACTCAATTTGCTTCTTTTAATTTGCTCTTTTCCTTAAATTTTTTTTCAATATTGTTGACACTAAATTCTTTCATCTTTTTGTTTGTCTAAAAATTATTCATTCTGCTTTCACTTGTACAAGAACAGGGAAACAGGTAGCTGGCAGACAAATTCCCTGGTTTTCTTCCATCTGTTTTCACTGGGAGTAGAACTTGTGTTTGACTGATTTTTTTTTCAATACTTTGAAACTATTTCCCCTTTTTATTTAAATTTGGCTAATTCCTGATGAGAAAGTGGCTATAATTCTTACATTTCTTCCTCCTTTGCATGTAAATGTTATTTATTTTCTTGTTACCTTCAGGAATTTTTTCTTCAGTTTGTTTTTATATTCATGACCCATCTTCCTCCTTACTCTTTTTTAGATCTACCTCCCACCCCTTCCAAATTTAATGCCTTTTAAAATTAAAAACTCACCTGATTTAATTTGTGTTCACATACTTGGCGGGTATGGGGGCATCCGCTGGGACATGGTCAGCCTGCTAGAGGCCAGAGTGAAATACAAAATAGTAAAGGTTCATTCACAAGTCAGCTTGTGTACACAGGTTGCTTATCAGCCTATTGAGGGAGCTCTTTACCTCTGATACTGCTTTTTTTTTCCTTAGCGTTTTTGTTTGATTATAAAATTCAAATTGATATCTCTGCTGAAATTTCCATCTATTCATGTTTGTTTGTCATTACCTATGTTATAGGGAATCCACCAGAAATGACCACTCAAAACATAATTTATAGACTACTGAAAGTCTTTATTCCAGCTAGAACTATACTCAGGTATTAAGGACCCAGGTGTAGCCACTGAGTGTTTAGAAGGTTTTTTTTTTTTTTTTTTTTTTTTTTTTTTTGACAAACACTGCATCCTGGTATCTTGCTTGGTAGCTGCAGGGGGAGGTTTTGGGCAAGCAAGCAATTTAACAGAAGCTAAGATAAGCAGTTACTTGGAGGGGAAGTTTGCACAGATAGCAAGTTTAACAGAAGCTAAGTTAGCTGGGCATATTGACCTTAGGATCCTAGAATAGAGTTAGGTAATTTCCACAGGGTCATCTATCAAGGAAATCAAATTCTAGTTAAATTCAAAATGATCTCAGCAAGAATGTAAGATGGAGGAACCCCTGCACTGTGTTGTCCTGTCACACCTGTTATACTAGATTATTAACATATTTAATGTTTGTGTTTAATACTTTATTAAATGTTATTTATTTAAAATATTTATGTACTTGACATCTTCCTTATAGTTCCATTACCTGGGTCATTTCTTAGTAAAACCCTATCAGTTGTTCTTAGTCATGGCTAGATAAAGAGAAAGAAGTTCAAAAAAGAAAAAAGTAAGCTTATTAAGGATGATATAGTCAAATAACACTCAATGAATCCCCAAAGGAGCATAAGATACTCCAGCAACATCAAATTCCAACAGTTTCAAGTTGAATAACAACTGGCAAGAAAATATAACAAAGAATAAATCATTCACAACTACAGCAATATTTGTGAAGCAGCAAGAATCACAAGCAATGAGTAAAATATATTGTATAGTACTTCTTTGAGTCAAACTGAGACCATCATCATGAGGGCATCTATGTCTGCTCATAAAATATCATCATAGCTGTGCTTGTTGACTGTTTGCCTTCCCTCATAAAAGGTGGGACAGGAGAGTCATACCTGAGTATCCAGCCATCCTTTCCAACCAGTTGTATACAACTTGGCCCTAGTTGTATTTGGCCTCATGGCCTTGGGATATGGGAGAAGGGCTTGAATATATAGGCTGGTGTCTTAGGATTTCTATTGCTGTGAAGAGACACCATGATCACAGCAATGTTTATAAATGAAAACAATTAATTGGGGCTGGCTTACAGTTTGAGAGATTTAGTCCATTTTCCTCATGGCAGGAAGCATAGTGCCATGCAGCAGACATGATGCTGGAGAAAGAATTGAGAATTCTACATCTTGATCCGCTGGCAACAAAAGCAAAGGCTATGTGTGCCACACTGGGTATAGCTTGAGTATATATGAGTTTACCTTCACAATGACACACTTACTCCAACAAGGCCACACATCCTAATAGTGCTACTTCTTATGGGCCAAGTATTCAAACACATGAGTCTATGGGCACCATTCCTATATAAACCACCACAGCTATTGAGGACTAAGAGAAAAGGGGACACTGATGATTCAGCGATACAACATGGCTGACACTTCTGGGTTCCAGGGCCATACATGTGCAGACAACCCCTCAGGCAGAAGTTCCCAGTGGCCCCGGAATCTTAAAGGACCCTGCGTGACCCACGTGCAGCATGGTTGCATCATCTATGTATGACGCAGCTGCGTGAGCCCCTGTGTGCATGCATTAGCTCCATCATCTGCGTATGACGTAACCATGGCACCCCCCCCCCCCCCCGTGTGCATGTGCTAGGCAGCCCTTAAAAGCTGGAGGCGCCATCTTTAGCCCCGCCCCCCTCAGTACACTGACCTTCACCAGGCCTGTACGTCCCCCCCCCCACCCCCCACATAAACTCCTAAGCAGGTTTGTTGCATTTCCGTTTCCTTCTCACTCGTGTCCGGTAACTTCATTGGTGCCATGAGACTCAGGAGGCTCTCCTCTCCAGGGTCCCGCTCCTGGAGTCAGGATTCAGAACTGGGTATTTTTTCCACAACAACCATGTGTTCCATCTCCCCGAGCGTGATATCTATATACACAACTGGCTTCAGTTGGTGAGCTTCCCCCATTCTGGTCAGCCTAACCATATCTCTAAACCTGAGGAATTAACCATTGAGCTCCCAGAAATCTTCTGGTGTTCCTAGAAATGGGGGGTAGGAGGGGACAGCCCCCAACCACGGCCTTCATGGCTATGGTTGAGCCCTTCATTGACATTCATCTCTGGATTGCTTCCCTTAGCTAAAATCATGTTTGGATGATCTGGGGTCAGTCCTCCCACGACTGGGGGCCCAGGGTCTCTCAGATTTTTCTTTTTCATTTTTTTCTTTTCTTTTCTTTTGGACCACTCGCCAGTGGTCCCCACTGTGAGATACCACTTGATCTCTAGCCTCTCTGACTTCCCAGTCACCCAGACTGGAGCCAATCAGGCTTTAACACCCCCGCCTATAGGTAGAGGATACTCTCCTACAAGCCCTGTGGTGTTCACTGCTGTCACACCCTGCTTATAGAGGGGGGACATCCCCCTATAAGCCTTGTGGTGTCACGGTTGTCATGGGTTTTCATGGTTTCAGCAAGCCATCCAAGACCATCAATCCAGCCCCCCTCTATGCCTTTTAGAGGCCCTAAAACCCCAGGCCTTAATGCCCTATTTACAGATTCCCACACTTGTCCATCTTTGTTCAAAAAATGGCCTCCTTAAAATTTAGATAATTTAAAGTGGCCACCTAACGGCACCTTTGGTCCTGATATTCTAGGGAAGCTTTCTAATTATTGTCAGCGCACAGGCAAATGGAAGTAGTTCCCTTATATCCAAGCCTTTTTCCGACTAAGCTCTAAGTCCCAGTCTTATAACCTCACCTTTCATGATATCTATATGATCCTATCTAATAACCTACTTCCTGAAGAGCACAGGAGAGTTTTGGAACAGGCCAGACTACATGCAGATGAGGTTCACCAAACCCATGCAACATACCCCCCCCCCCCTAGGGCAGAGGCGGTTCCCCTAGCAGGACCGATAGCACCTCAGGTGAAATTTAGCTAGGGATCGGTTTTTGACTTGCCTTTTAGCAGGTCTCCTCAAGCCAGTAAACTATAATAATCTCTCAAAGGTCATTTAAGATATGAAGAAAAATCCTTCTACAATTTTGGAACGCCTCACTAAAGCTCTGTTACAGTATACTAACTTAGATCCAGAAACCACGGAAGGCAGACAGTTACTCATGACCCATTTTTTTTTTCAGTGCTACCCTGACATTAAGGCTAAACTTAGATGTTTGGAGAAAGGCCCCTTGACCCCGCAGGCAGAAGTCTTAGAGTTGGCTTTTACAGTGTACCATGCAAGAAATGACAAAGCCCACAATCATCACTGTCACGTGCTAACTGTGGCCCTCTGACTGGCTGAGGTGACAGACCGCCCAATCTGTGCTGTCCGTGCTGCTCCCTTGCTTCCCAGGGCTTGAGAACCACCAGGCCCACGTTACAAATGTGGTAGAGCTGGTCACTAGGCCTGAGCATGCCCTATTCCTCATCTTGGTCCCACGAGACCTTGTCCAAGATGCCATAGGAAGGACATTGGGCAGTCGATTGTCCTCATGCACATAGTGGCATGGAGAAATCAGACCCAGAAAATTCCCAAGTTGACCTTCTAGGTCTGACCATGAATGAGTGAGACTGCCCAGGCTTCTTTGACCCAACTATAACCGTCATCTGTAACAGGGAGCCATGGGTAAACATCACAGTATCAGGATGGCCCATCTCCTTTCTCTTGGACACCAGACCACATACTTGGTCCTGACGGAATTCTGAGGGCCTACCTCTCCTTCTAGTTTCCCTATTGTCATGGTAGGGGGACAGCCTTATCTGCCTCAGCAGACCCCACCACTTAACTGTGTGTTTAGGGGTATTTATCTCACTCATTCGTTTTTAGTCATGCCGACCTGCCCAGTACCTCTCATGGGAAGGGATTTTTTTTTTTTTTTTTTTTTAGTAAAAGTAGGAGCTTTCATTTCATTTGCTTCTTCCATTCACCTTACCTCGGACTTGCCAACAGCTCCTCTCCTCTTTCTTCTAGCCTCCCAACCTCTCACCTCTAATGTGTCTTTTCCTCTACCAGCCTCTCAAGTGGACCCCCAGTCTGGGACACCCAAAACCACTTTGTTGCTAAACACCATTTCCCCATCATTATCCAATTACAAGATCCTACTAAGTACATTACCGAAACTCAGTACCCCCTCTCTCTCCAGAGCCTTAGGGGACTTAAGCCTATTATCTCTGACCTTCTAAGAAAAAAGCTACTTCGCCCCACCTCTTCTCCCTTTAACACCCCTATACTTGCTGTTAAAAAAACTAACAAAACCTATCGCCTGGTTCAAGACCTCTGGCTCATTCACTCCGCAGCTGTCCCTCTTCATCCTGTAGTGCCTAATGCTTACACTTTTCATTCTACTATCCCCCTAGGAACCTCTGACTTCTCAGTTCTAGATCTTAAGGATGCTTTTTTCTCTATTCTTCTCAGCTCTCAACCTCAAAATATCTTTGCCTTCACTGGGCTGACCAAGTAGCTAGAACAGCAACATTCCAGAGCCCAAACCTACCTCAGTCACCTCAGGGGGTTCATATAGTACATCCACATTCTCACAGACACCCCTGACACCTGGCAAATACTGTCCTACCTCCATCAGCTCTTTCATCCTAATAGCAAAGCTCTGTTTCATTTTGTCAAGGCTCACCTCCAACCCACCCCTGAGGACTTAAAGCTCTTAAAAGCTATCACTGCCTCTTGTAAAATCTGTCAAAAGTCAGATCCCAAGACCAAATTTTGTAGTTTCCCTTTCCCACCCACCAGGTTAGGGGTTCCCTCCCAGGAACTGACTGGCAGCTTGATTTTACTCATATGCCTACAGTCAGATGAGTTAAATATCTCCTGGTTTTGGTGGACATCATGTCTGGGTGGATTGAAGCATTTCCCAGCACTCACAAGAGGGCCCATACAGTTTCCAGCATTCTTCTCCAAGAGATTATCCACCAGTTTGGAATTCCAACCTCTCTTCAATCAGATAATGGCCCAGAGTTTAGCTCCCAAACTTTATCTAAGGCTCTTAACATCCCCTCGTATCTTCATATCCCATACCACCCTCAGTCTTCAGGGAAGATAGAACAAACTAATCATTCCTTAAAAATATTCTTGTTAATCTGTCACAGGAGCTTCACCTGGACTGGGTAAAACTTTTGCCTCTGGCCCTTCTTAGGCTTAGGGCTTTCCCCAAAAGCCCCCTTTTCATCTTGCCCTTTGAACTCAAGTATGGACATCTGATTTTAACCCCCGGCCTCTCACCCAAAACTTCTCCCCTTCCTGACCACCTATTTACTCCACTGTTATTCCGTCTTTGCTCCCTAGTATGGGATTTTACCAACTACTCATTACCTCAACTGTGTACCAATTCATGCCCATCACAGATTAAACTGGGAGATCAGGTACTATTCTCCCCCAGACCAACGCCATTCACCCCTTTCCCCCAAATGGCAGGGACCCTTTAAAGTAATTCTTGTAACTCCCACAGTTGCAAAGCTCGAGGGACTCTCTCATTGGATCCACCTGTCCTACCTTAAACCTTTTACTCTTCCAGCTTAAGATAACCCCTCGTATAGAGTAATCAAACAGGGCCCTGTTCCCTTAAGTTCCAGAGGACACCAAGATCAGGTACTTTTTCTCCAGTTCCAGAAAAATAAAAGTTTCATCACCATACTCAATTCTCCTGTGCTGAAAACTCCCTACACTCTCCCTCTTCCTTTTTCTCCTATCTGCTTTACCAACTTCTCTATATCTCCAATGTCATACTTAAATTTCCAGTTAACCACTCAGCTGTTATTACAGGGACCATCATTAAACATAGAGCTGGAGGTACAAGGATTGCCAAAAGCTCAGGTGGTAAGGAACAATAACGAGTTTGGGGACATTCACAGCTCCAGATGCCAAAAACTCACAAAATAGACTTTAACATAACAGGTTTATCACTGACTGCAGCAGTGTCTCCTGGGTGTTAAGGTAATACCATAATGCTAAAGAGAACAAGTGCCTTAAGATTTGCTTCAGGTGAAACATTAAGGGGTCTAATAATTCCCCTTTCTAATAATTCCCTCTTCTTTTTCTCCCTCCTCCCACCGTCTTCCATTCCAACACTTATCATCATAATCATAAGCTTTTAATATGCCTAAAATTTACTTCTTTTCAAACATTTTTTTAATAAGCTCCAGTGAGCCATTTGGACTTATCTAAATGGACCAGACTTGCCCAGGATAAATATCATTTAATTCTTCCGTTATCATTCCTGGTCTTGGGAACCCCTGGGAAATTCCCTCCTCCACCCTCCCACCAAAACCCTCTCTCTGCCATGTTGGGACTCTTCTTCCTTAATCACCAGGAACTAAATTTTTTGTCAGACATAATTTTCTGCCTTTCCAGCATCTTGCAAGGTCCAAACTGTCAGCCAACTAGTTCCACAGAGCCTGGAAAAAACACACAAGTAATCAGCCACCCCAGGACGTGGTCAAGCATCTCAACTCTCTGACGCCCACAAAAATCAGCAAAAGGCAGTCTCCAGAGACCTGACAATGCCCACAAAATCAGCAGGAAAAAGTCACAAGATACCTTACAACGCCACATTTCCACTCATTAAAAACCCCAAGCTCCCCAAATTTTTGCCCTATTTCCACCCATTAAAGACCCCAAACTCCCAAATTTTTATAATAAACAAAGGGTGGAATGTAATGATTCAGCCACAAAACATGACTGACACTTCCAGGTTTCAGGGCCACGCATGTGCAGACAAGCCCCTTAGGCAGAAGTGCCTAATGGCCCCAGGAATCTTAAAGGACCCTGCTTGACCCACATACAGCATGTTTGCATCATCTATGTATGTGTGAGCGTGTGAGCCCTTGAGCACACCTGTGAGCTCCTTCACCTACGAATGATGTAACCATGCCATCCCCTGTGCGCGTGTGCTAGTCAGCCCTTAAAAGCTGGAGGCGTCATCTTCAGCTCTCTCTCTCTCTCTCTCCCTCTCCCCGCCCCCCCGCACACTGACCTTCATCAGGCCTGTGCATGGCCCCCCAATAAATTCCTAAGCAAGTTTGTTGAGTATTCCGTGTTTCCTTCTCACTCACATCAGGTAATTTCAGACACCATCTGTGTAGCCAATAAGAAGCCATCATCCATTCCAGATATAGACTTTCCATTGTGACTGTTTAAAGGTCACTCATGCCTCTGCCCACAAGGCCCCACCCATTGCTCTGTAGTAATCCCAATATATTCATTGCTTCTCCGGGTTGAATTTTTGTTTATCACTGGGATCTTAAAAGAGGGGATAGACATTGCCTAGCCTTCTCCATCTAGGGTAAACTTTCTCTTGACAAAGCGGTTTAGAAAAACATAACTTCATTTTGAAAACCAAAAACCTAAACTAGTCACATTCCTGAACACAGTAACTAATGCTTTTAGGATAGTAATTTTTTAAATTTTGTTCTGTAATTTCAAAACAGCCTCTGTCTCAGATATACATAGTTAAGACAAGTGGCAAATTACTAAGAGGCATACAACAAAATAATCCAATATTTAATGGTTTGTGAAAAGATTTCTGAGCAAGAAATTCAGGGCAGTAGTTTGCTTTGTAGCCTATTAAAATAAGCTTAAAAGACACGATAGTAAAAGCATGACACTTGATGAAATGGCACAAGGACCTCAGGCAAGATCCTTCTAGGTACAGAAATAATATATGGGATGAAGGTGGCAATGGAGATCAACAGAGTAATGTCTAAGTGGTTTCTTGTGAGTGGGATCCTGGTAGACAAGCTCTCCAAAGGAGAAAGGCCCTGCTGCCTTTCACTGTATATGCACTCCCCAGGCTTCCAGACTATCAATGACTTAACAGCCAGGCTGCAAAGTGTCTCTGTATTTTGTAGCTGCTCTGACCATAAAAACAGGCCTTCTTTTATGGAGAAGAATAAAGCCAGATTCTCACATTCACTATCCTTCACACAGGTGTGTATGAGATTTCCATTCTCCCAACTCCTTGGACTATGGTACCACAGGAGATGTACAGATTCTTTTTTTTTAAATCACTTTTTTTTTTTACTGTGCTATATATTTTTCTCTGGTGTGCTCCTTTCCTCCGATCTCCCCTCCTACCCTCTCCTGTGACCTCCCCCTTTATGCTCTCAATTTTCTCAGGAGGTCTTGTCTTTTTCTCTTTCCTATTTAGATTTATGTATGTCTCTCATGGGGTTATCTTTGTTGTCTAGGTTCTCTGAGATTGTGAATTGTAGGCTGACTTTTTTTTTTTTTTTGCTTTGTGTTTAAAAGTCACTTATGATGGTGGCGCACGCCTTTAATCCCAGCACTCAGGAGGCAGAGGCAGGCGGATCTCTGTGAGTTCGAGACCATCCTGGTCTACAGAGCTAGTTCCAGGACAGGCTCCAAAGCCACAGAGAAACCCTGTCTTGAAAAAACAAAAAACAAAAAACAAAAAGTCACTTATGAGTAAGTACATATTATATTTGTCTTTCTGGATCTGGGTTATCTCACTCAATATGTTTTTTTTTCTTTTAGCTCCATCCATTTTCCTGCAAATTTCAAGATGTCATTTTTTTTTTTTACTGCTGTGTGGTACTCCATTGTGTAAATGTACCACACTTTCTTTATCCATTCTTTGGTTGAGGGACATCTAGGTTGTTTCCCAGTTCTGGCTATGGCAAATAATGCTGCTATGAACATAGTTGAGCACATATCCTTGTAGTATGTTTGGGCATCCTTTGGGTATATACCCAAAAGTGTTATTTCTGGGTCTTGAGGTAGACTGTTTTCTAATTTTCTGTGAAGTCACCACACTGATTTCCAAAGGGCTGCACAAATTTGCATTCCCACCAGCAATGGAGGAGTGTTCCCCTTACCCGCACATCCTCTCCAGTGTAAGCTGTCATCAGAGAAGTGCAGATTCTTATGGGGGCAGTGAGGGATGGATCCTTCCACAGGTGAACCTTGATCCATGAGGATGGAAACAGGTAACTGTGCTGAAACCTCCCTGTCCTTTCCCTTCTTGAGGAGCACCCCCTGTGAGCTTTCATTTCTGTAGCCTTTCAGGAGAAACATGGAGAAACCTGTGCCTGCCTACTTCTCTGTGGCTTGTCTTGAGGCAGCAGCCAGTTGACATTCTGCAAGGATTCTATTACTGGCCCTTAGGGTCAGAGCCCAGGCCTATTTCTTTAATGAGGAAATGTAGAAAAGTGAGATTCATTCAGTGGACCGCGTTGTGAAGAGGAACAAAGAGGTCCTGTGACTCCTCAAGTCCATCTTTGGGGTCCCAGCGTGAGGTGTACTTGTAAATAGAGGGCCAGAGAGGTTTGACTGGCTGGGCTGTTGGACTCATTATCTCAATCAGTCTTCTCCTCTATAGTAGTCTGTCAAGTTGTCAGAAGTGTGTGAAATCTCTTCAGGGGACAAGTTCTTCTTCTGGCTGCACCAGGCTTCAAACTTCTCCACCCAGCATGAGATTCCTGGAGAAATTCCAGTTTCTGAAGCACCATTGTTTCGACAGTGTGATAGCAAAAGGGAGGGTCAGAGTCTCTTTAAAATGTCTTTTTTTTTTTTTTGGTGTTTTTTTCAAGACAGGGTTTCTCTGTGTTGCTTTGGAGCCTGTCCTGGAACTAGCTCTTGTAGACCAGACTGGCCTTGAACTCACAGAGATCTGCCTGCCTCTGCCTCCAGAGTGCTTGGATTGAAGGTGTGTGCCACCACTGCTTGGCTAGAATATCTTGATTCCTGCCAGGGAACTTTCCTTTCTAGAGTGTCCTTGTCTCTTTCCTGCTTCCTTCCACCCATACCTGGATTTATTTACATCTTCTCCTTGAGGGGGAAGGGGGAGCAATTCAACTTTACCTTTGGTTTTGCTTTCTGTAGACTGCCCCTAAGCAGCCCAAAAGCTGAACTCTGTAAAATGACTTCTGGCTCCAATAGCCTAAGAGTCCACAACTGTGGTTTAGTTTCCGAACTGCAAGGCACAAGAACGTTTTTGCAAGGCTGCCCGCTCCATCCCCACCCATCGCCTTCTCTGACCCTTGAGTATTAAGAATCAGGTGAAACTATCGGTAGCAACCATGACATGGGCCACTCTACACTACAGCATCCCTGAGACTGCAGAGTGATGGATTTTGAAGGTTGGATCAAACAAAGAACATTCAAATGGAACTCAAAAGCCTGGCTAGTTCTATATAGACTCCATGTCCTACTTTGTTGGGAGTGAGGATGCGGGTTAACGAATCCCAAGTTAACCAAAAGATTCCACTTACATTTTCTTTATTATAATGGGCAAACTCACAGAACAGGAACAAGAAATCCAATCTCAGGTGTGTGATGTGGGAGCCAGAGAGAGTGAGCCCTGGGCACGCCAGTGGTTTTCTCTGGGTACCCAAAAGGTCGTGCCCTAACCTGGTCCAACCTTTTAAAGGTCATTGGATAACAGAGGTGTGCTTTTGAGGAGGTTACCAAACTAGTTTGCTGTCCTTTAAAGTAGACAAAATTATTCTTTTCTGAACAGTGTCACAGAATCCTAGTACAGCAAACTGGAAGTTGTCCTGGCCCAGCAGGAGAAGCAGAAGAGAGGCAACTTGAAGAAACGACCAGAGCATAGAGAAGAGCAGAAAATGTAAAGAGGGAAGGGATTGGGAAGGCATAAGTAAGTCCGAGGCCCAGAGTTTGAAGCTACAAAAGGCGGATAATCTGCTGTGCATAAAAATTGGCTAGATGAATGCTAAGATAGAGTGTCTACCCAATGAAGGCTGTATTGGATTCTAAGTATTTTTAAATGTGACAGAGGAAAGAAATAACTACACAAAACCCTGAAGACAAATCATCAGGGAGAAGTTTTAAGGCATTTAGGCAGATCCTCCATAGGTATTATCTGAGCACAGGATTGTAGAAATTGTTTGAAGGACTGTTCATTCAGTGACTGAACAGTTAGAACAATGGTTCTCAACCTGTGGGTCATAATCTCCTCGGGGGGTCACATATCAGAGAGTCTGCATATAAAATATCTGTATTATGATTTATAACAGTATTTTATAGTGATGAAGTAACTATAAACAGTAAATTATAGTTATGAAGGAGCAAAGAAATAATTTTGTGATTGGGAGCATCACCACAACATGAGGAATTACATTAAAGGGTCACAGCATTAAGGAAGGTTGAGAGTCACTGAGTTAGAGTGTAAGCAATGACCCTGCACCTCTGAAAGGTTTGCTGTTGGTAGTGAAGGAGATGGTGTTTGGCTTTCAGAAAGTTTGCTGCTTGAGGACACCGAGGGCAATGCCTAGGTGTGCCTTGGGAAAGGACAGTAACCTCGAGGCTTGGGGGAAATCTCAGGAGTGAAACAGGTGCTAGAGACACAGGATTAGACAGTTGACCCCAGATGATGCTACTCGAGGCAGCAGAGATAAAGGTGAGGAAGAATAAAAAAGACGCAGAGGAGGCTAAGTGTCTAGACACCTTCAGAATGTGGCAATTGCAGCCACCCAGCATGGGATACAGGACAGGAAAAATGCCCCAGTGAGAGAAGAGGAAAAGAGTGCAACCAGATGCAGAACATAGAGTGTGAGCCAAGGAGGGGGTGGCCTGAGTTTTGGTGCCAGCTCTGCTTTCCATAGACAGTGGGTCGGAGAAGACTGTCATACGGCCCAATGGCGTTGGCATCTCTGACATTTATTTCTATGGCCTAGCACCTCCCACCTCAAGCCCATTCTCCCACACATTTTCAAAAGCCATTCTGGGACCAGGCCTTTTCCAAACCATCCTGTGCATACTTGACTCCCCCAGTGAGTTAGCTTGTTTCTCAGACTCTTGGGTGTGGCAAGCACTTTGGAGCTTAAAGGTCTATTTTGTGCATCTTTGTTCTTTTGGAAAAGCAGGAAAGAGATCTCTGCCCTCAGTAACATGCAGGTCCCACATGGGACTTCGGGTCTCTGAAGGATGGGGATCTGGGATCTTGTGCGAGCTAGCTAGCACCGGAAAGGCCAACTGTGACCTGTTTCTGTGCTGGATGCCTGGATGCAGGGTTTTGATCCCACCCTATGCATGGCAAGGCATGCTCTGTGATATCCCTGAGAAACCTGGGTCAGTGAAGGGGTGGGGGCTCATGTGCTGTTGGATTCCAGCAGTAGAAATGGAGAAAGACCTGCATCAAGACAAGGAGGGGGAACAAGAGTCCCCTTCACCCCATTTGTGGTTTTACTTTCTGCCCTTTAATTACATAGACAATTCTAGAAACAACGTATGCTTTAAATAATTGTTACAAATATTTCCATAATTGCTACATTGTATTAATTTTATTTTGAATGCATATGTGTGGGGGATATGGGAGTATATATGTTCATAAGTTTGTGCACATGTATGTACTTGCGCATGTTTATGTGGAGAACCAAACTTGTTAGGTACCTTCTTTGATTACTCTCCAAATTATTCTTTGAGGAGGAGCTCTCAATTTAACCCAGAGCTCACCTCACTAGTTGGGGTAGCTAGCCAACTTGTTTCAGGGATCCCCTGTTCTCACCTTCCAAGCACTGGATTACAGGGGAGCCACCATACTCTCCCAGCATTTGTGTGAGTTTTAGGGATCTAAACTCCAATCATTACACTTTTATGGCAAATCCTCTATCCACTAAACCATCTCCCCAACCTTATACTATTAATTATCCTTGTTAGTCCGTTACTGTGCTTAACTTTCCAACTAAATGTTATCATAGATATAAACACACAGGCCAAAGCACAGCGCACAGAGAGTTTAGTAATCCAGGGTTATTTTCCACACTGTGAAAAATAGGTAGGAATTCTTCATAGGGTCTTAAAGCAATCTACCTTTGGGGATACTACTGAGGCAAAATTTCAAAACACAGTGATAGAAAAAGGTACAACTACCTCCTAAGAATTCAAATTGCCATGAATAAATCAACTACTTTTAAATGGGCTGAACAAAAATGAACATGACTAGCATTCTTGTTTATGATAAGACTGACTCATTAAATGCATTAAAATTATTACAACTACATATTTGTATGTTTATTATGGAATATTCCTTTACACTGTGTGAAGATGTGTCACTATGATTGGTTTAATAAAGAGTTGAGTGACCATTCACTAGGCAGGAAGAGGTTAGATAGTCCACCTTCACAAACTACTTCAGGCAGACTTCAGATAAGTCCTACATTTTCCTGTCACACTAAGACTAGACAAGAGCTGGCTCTCCCAGAACTTGACCATTATCTTATTTTCTCAGTGTCCCCTAAAGATTTTGTCACCCCCAGACAACAGAAGGCAATCTAGAGAATATGACACCCACGTTCCCAAGAGGTGGGGTGGATGTTTTTTGATCATTCAGTTGGTTATAGATATTTCTTGTCATTTACAAGTTATTATTAGTCATGGTCAAGGAAAAAGCTAAACAAAGGAGATTAGATTCAAGGATCTTTTTCAAAAGGTAAAAGTGGGAAATATAATATAGAAATAATGAGATTAAAAGGTAGATTGTTGAGTCTACTTTCAAACAACCACTGGTTTCAAATATTTTACATTGGTATGAGTTTTTGTAAATTGATACAAATGAAAAATTATTTGTGTTACACTGAATGTATGTTTCTACTCTTGTTTGGAGTATTGTGCTTATGCAGCTTATTTAAAATGTTATGTATAATTAAGAAATACAGGTTAATAATTAGTCAACTATAATAATCAAACTTGTAGTCATATTAGGCTTGTTTTCAAAGTTAAACAGATATATTTTAGATAGGTAGATTTTCTTCAAACACTTCTAAGGTCTACAGAATATGGCGTTTAAGATGTTTTAATAACCTAAGGCTTTGCATGATGAGCCACATCTGCTCTTCGCAGCACCAATCTATTTCATTAAAGGATGATGGGCACTGAAGAATCTCCATATAGTTTGCTTTTATTGTGGAAAAACTAGCTGTATGTTCAAGAAACTGCCCTTGCCTCAACTGCTGACATTATACTGGACAAACAGGACACAAAGGAGTAAGACTGTTGAACTTTGCCAAGACAAGGTGGGGAAGTCCTTCACAGAAAAATCTGTCAGGTATTCTAGGCCTATAGGTCAATGATGAATGCTCCAACGTTGCTGAGGAACCTTGGTGACTGTCCAGGCAGCAAAATAGCTCTGTCTTTTTGGAAGTGGTTGACATGGTACTTTCTGTTTACTCAGGTAATATTACATCCTTCTGGGATCTTTGATGGAGCTCATGACTAGGTAGTTATAGTTGTAATTTTTCTTAGTTATGTTAGAAGGCAAATTAAGTACAGAGCTTTGTACTCATCAAGATAATATATAATGGAGTATTTTCTCTGAATATGCCTAATACAAATGGGCTAGACATTATGAATACAATTCTTACCTGATAATTATTTTTATTGTTTTTATTTTTATTATGTTAGATTAAAACATTTCCTTTTTATTTAGACAAAAAGGGGGAAATATTGGAGGAGATTTGCTCATGTTGATTGCTCTGAGACCACTAGTGGAGCCGACCTAAATTCAGAGGGCAAAGCCCACATTCATCTGACTGGAGTGAACCATTGAGTTCTCTGGAGGACTAAGAGGAAAAAGAAAAGCACCTGGGGAAGAAAGAGGTGAGGCCAAGGGTCATGTCCTCTCTTGGATCAAGGAAGTAGAGAGGGAGGAACATGTCTCAATCACTCTGTGGATTTCTTAGGTTTATTCCTTAATATTTATCTCCAAGTTTTATTTTTCAATAACCAAAATAATTCCTAATATGTATGGGCTCATGCATGTGTGTGATAGTGTGTGTGTAAAGTCAGAGGACAACCTGTGGGGGTCAGTTTTCTCCTTACCTTATATTCTCCAAAGATTGAATTCAGGTCATTAGGTTTGCAGCTTTACCGACTGAGCCACCTTGCCAGCCTTTCTCGTAAAAACAAAAACAAACAAACAAAATAACACTTAAATTTTGGTCTGCATTTACACATACAGTAGTAGAAGACAAGAAATCTGTAGCTAACTGGAATAGCTTCTGTGGTGGCTGGATGCCTTAGGCAAGAGGAGAGAGGATACATCATAACACTGACAAGATCATGAGCATGGGGAGGTGAGTGACGAGTGGCCCCTGTAAATGTAGTATGACTACCGCTGCTGTACAATTGCTGATGAATTAGGACTAGTTGTTCTCTGCTTTTCTTCTTGAGTTATGTTCTTTTCTTTGCACCCAGAGTTTTGGAAAACTGTAAGGAGGATGCCATGAATTAATTAGACAGAAAAAGGTAGTAAATTCAGACACAGGCACTGTGAGAAAACCCTAGGTCCTGTCAGCCCCTTAAGTCATGGAGGCCATAGCAAATAGCTTCAATCTTGTTCAGTGACTGCTGATAAAGGAATTTCCAGGTGCTGCTTTTGTCAGATGATGTTCTGATTGCCCCGTATGTGGGCTCTTGCTTCGTGCATAGCCGTCTAAGGAAGCAAAGTCTGTAGAACAAATACTGAACTTAAAAACAGCTTGGATCCCTTGAAAGCAATGCAATTAATGAGCTAGCTAAGTTGTTGTGAATATTAGTTGAAGATGTGTTACATTCTTTTATGCTATGGAATATTTATTTAATGATGCAAAGATGTGCTGCATTCTTTTATGTTGCATTTGTTTAACTCTGTGAAGCTGTGTTACTTTGCCTGCCTAAAATACCCGATTGGTCTAATAAAGAGCTGATTGGCCAATAGTTAGGTAAGAGAAAGGACTGGCAGGGTTGGCAAAGCAGAGAGATTAAATTGGAGAAAAAAATCAGGAAGAGAAGATCAAGGATTAAGAAGAGGATGCCAGGGACCAGCCACCCAGACAAACAGCCAGACATTGAATAAGAAGGAAAGAAAAGATATGCAGAAATAGGAAAATGTAAAAGCCCAGAGGCAAAAGATAGATGAGATAATTTAAGAAAAGTAGGCTAGAAATAAGCCAAGCTAAGGCCAGGCATTCATAAGAAATTAAGTCTTGGTGTCATAATTTGGGAGTTGAGTGGCAGGCCCCCAAAGAGTAAAAAGCAAAGAGTTAAAACAGCCAACTACACTTAGTCTGTGGCACATAGAAGGAAAAGAACAGTATATCCAAGGATGCCCATATCATAATGTCACAGAAATGAGTATTCAGAATGTATTTCATGAGGGATGTGAATTATCTACATGCTGAAAACTGTTCAACACTGGTGATGGAGACTGAGGTGGGTACAAACGAATGGAAGGACATCCCATGCTCATGGCTTAAAAGAGTTCATACTATTTAGATGCCTGTAATCCTCCTGCAACATATAGACTCAGCTTTTCTGTCAGAATCCAATAGCATTATTCACAGAACTAGTAAAGGCAAGTCTCAACTTTTTTGTGGAATTACCCTGAGTGGCCAAAAATACCTTGAAGGGGGAAAAAAATTGTAGTCATCACACTTCTTAAATAGAAGTTACATCGCAAATCCATGGTGACCCAAACAGTGGTGGTCATGGAGAGGGCAAAAAGGGAGAGGGGAGGAAGGAAGGAGAGTGAAGAAAAATGTATAGCGCAATAAAAACAATAAAGCAAGAGAAGAAAAAAATAGGCACATGGACTAATGAAATGAACAGAAGCCTGGGAATAAATCACCTCATACAGTCAACTAACTTTTAACAAGAAAATAAAGGATACACATTAGAAAAAGAACAGCTTTGGTTATCCATACTAGATCTATGCATAAGCAATACTCTAGCATGGGAAGGGGAGAGCCTCAAGAGGCCCCATCCCTGGTCTAGGAATTATTGGCAATTGTTATCTGTTGGATGGAGGCAGGAGTGTGGCCACTGGTAGGTTGCCATGCTCTGGTAGAAATGTCTTCCTGTCTTCTAGTCAGGATAGCCATTCTTGAAATGACATTCACTGTACACTGCTGAGGCTGAGACAATGGGAACCTAGCACACTGGTTGTGACTGCGGGGATGGTTTCTGACTGGTATCTCGGTAGGTAATATGAATAAAATTATTTTGAGCTGTGCCTAGTGGTAAAGGCGGGTCAACAACCCAAAAAGCAATGTTTTGGAATGAGAAGTAAGTAGATGTAAGAAGACGCCATCTTGTGTACTTGCTCATGCTGTTCCTATTTCCCCAAGGGAACAGATCTACATGCCCCTAGCACAGTCATGGTCCTTATGATGAAAAAAATTGGTTTCTTCTGTATTTTCTTAAAAGGGGTGGGAGGAGTGTGTTACTTTCGGGGTTTCATAAACATTTTAATTTCCTATGTATGGCGTGGGCTTCATTCTGCTGCTTACTCATACTGTTGTCATAAAGGTTAAATGACAGAACGCCTGTGGCATCATGCCGGGAATCTAAAGGTCAGGACACAGAGGCCCATTACTCAGAGACTCAAGTCACTGCTGAGAGGATTTGGAAATTATCTTGTTTAATGCTTCAACTGTGTCAAAAATTGGGGCGTTTTCACTTCATGAACTTGGGGACATTAAAAGCTTTCCAGTGTAAGATGTGAGTGAGTGAGTGAGTGAGTGGGTGAGTGAGTGAATGAGTGAGAGGCAGGAGTCTGCCCTACCATGGCTCCACATCCAGGCTTCTCTGCTCACCCCTTGGTCCTCTGCACTGTTGCACTGAAGTGCACAGCCCTGCAGGTGCCAAGGAGGCCACCTGTTGCTCTCTCACTGAACAGATGAGAAAACAGAGCCTTTGGAAGTGATTCCTCTGACCCAGTAAATCTGAGAACTTAGTTTGGGACCATGGTTTGCTTCCTTCTAGCCACACTTCTTAAAATATGCACTGTGTCTCAGGCCCAGACCATAAGCAAGGCCCTGGGGTAGACTTCTACTCTCAAAGTGGCTACTTCCAACTTGGTTCTGTTTCCTGAAACATTGTGTAGTCTCAGAAGATGTTGCTTGGAGAACTCAGTGATGGAGGAGTCTTTGCAAAGAGCAGTGGATGGAGCACTTGGTATGATATTGCTTATCATAGGATCTGTAGGAAACCCTGGATAATGAGCTCCTCTTTAGAAGAGACGCACCCAAAGCATTTGCTTGCTGTAACTACAGTTCACATTCCATTTCAAGCATGTATATTGAGATCAGGCTGTGCCTGGGTCTAAGTGATTCCATATTGTGTTAAACAGTTGTTTTCAGGCTGTTATGTGCCCCCAAGAAACTCTATTTTGCAAGCAGTTGTTTAAATAAGAGAGTTTTAAAGTATCTATGTTTGAATCAGATAGCAAAATGTCATTCATGTAATGATAAATTATAGACTTAGGAAATTTTTTACATATTATTTCCAATGGCTGACTTACAGTGTATTAGCATGGGGTGGGGATATTGAGCATTCCCTGTGGAAGAATGGTCCCTTGATATCTCCTAGTAGGTTGAGAATTATAAGTAGGCACTGTGAAGGCAAATTTTTCTCTGTCATTTTCTTGTAAAGGTATAGTGAAGAAACAATCTTTTAAATTCATAACTATAAGAGGCCATCCTTTTGGTAATAGAGAAGGCAGAAGAATTCCAGATTGTAGAGGGCCCATATGTTGAATTACCTTGTTGACAGCTCTTAGACCTGTCACCATTCTCCATTTGCCAGGTTTCATTTTAACAACAAATCCAGGAGAATTTCAAGGGCTAGCTGATTCTTCAATATGGTGAGCATATAGTTGCTCCTGTGCCAGCTGTTCTAAAGCCTGAAGTTTATCTTCTGTTAACAGCCACTGTTATATGTCATATTTAGTTTCTCAGTTAGTCATTTTAAAGGTAGGGCCATTGGTACCTCTAAAGGCTTGCTAGTTGCTTTGTGTTCTTGTATAGCCTGAATGGTTGGTGACCTTTGTGTATAGCACCTTATAATATCCTTCCCAGAATTATGAGTTTCTAGGATTGCAGGCATGTTAATCTGGGTACTCCATTGCTGCAGCAGGTCATGACCCCATAAATTCACTGCAATATTAGCCACATACGGCCAAAGCCTTCCTTTCTGTCCTTCTATCCCTATGCATTCAACCCATTTCATACTTGGTTTTACTTGAGATAGGGTTCAAATTCCTAGTATTTGAACATCTGCCTCTTGAAGAGGCCAATTTGGATGCCAAGATTCTGGAGTAATGATACTTACATCTGCACCTATGTCTATCAAACCCACAGTTACAATGCCATGTATACACACTCTTATCTTTGGTCTTTGATCATTTTTAGAAGTCTTCCAGAACATACATTTCCTATTTCTTATTGATTTTTTTTGGTTTATCCCCCATGTTTAATCCATCATCCAGAACAATATTTTTTTTTTTTTACAGAAGGCTCTAAATTTTTTAATTTTCCTGGTAAGACATATCCTCCACAGTGACTGGGAATGCCTGGACCACTTTTGACTTGGGGCCTATGAGAGGCCTCCCAAGGAGTTTTCCAATGAATCATTTTGGGCCTTTAGAACTTGATGCCTATCAGAGTAGATTACAGGGTAGGAAGCTAAAACCCTGGGTAAGTAATCTCTGACAATTACTGGTGATGTCAAATCTTGTTCTTGTACCTTCTTTCCCTGTTCATCAGCTCTAATAATTTCCTCAATCATTTCAAATCTTTTTACGACTGTCTTTTGTAAAGTCTGAATCTCCTGACCTGTGAATATTTCTAGTGATTTCATTGAGGCTCCTAGCCTCTGGTCCTCATTCTGCACATGTGATTCCAAGGTCTGAAGTTTTTACTTTAAAGATAACATCTCATCCTTGGACATTATTTGGATAGAGTTCAGATTGCCTTCCTGGAGAGATACTCTATCTGCTAACCTATCATTACTTTTTTAATAAATTTTGATTGTCAAGTTCAACAGTATTCTTTCAGATAATTTCTCAGTATCCTTAGACATGGATTCAATTTTGTCTGTCAAATTAATGTTAGTGTATTCAATAGTATTAATTTTTTCAGGTAACTTTTGATTTTTGATTATATTAATCCTGTCAGCTAGCTATTTGTTATTAGTCTATAAAGACTGCGTATCATTTCTAAAAGTGCCTCATTCTTGGCTCTGTTATCATACCATTTTCTTAAGGATATAATTTTATCAAACCATTTTCTTAAGGAGAAAAACTGAGTCCCAATATCCAATAAATGGATGTATCATAATAACCATATAAGCTTTGCAGAACACAATCCATAGTATTAGCAAAAAAGTTACTAAAAGTTTCAATGGTAATGTTGTCTGTAATTATATAACTTTCAAGTTTATTGGCTTATTAATTACCTGTTATGAGGGTCGAAAAATTCTTTTAGGTGTAATAATCTTTATTGTCCAGCAGAAGTTGTGGTTGCAGAGTTGCAAATAGCAACGATACAACCAGTGGCGACAGGAACGGTCCTGAGCCACTTTAGTTTCCTGCTTTGTTATGGGATAAATACTGAGCAGTATGCTTTGCTTGACAAATTAAAAGCAATTAAATCAACAATTCCATACACGGAGCAAGAAGACCAGAACTCAAGGACAAGGAGCACAAACCGGAAGCTGCCCAAGTCACCACACCACAAGGAACATGGCAGTGGGGGAGATATGCATGAGCTTGGGAAATTTCCACATTGCCACATGCAGTTAGCTCTGCTGTGGCAGGGATTTTACAAAAAACTGCTTAGGTACAAGCAAGCCAACTGGGCAGGGTTGGGGCACGTTCTGAGCTGTGGACGCATTAGGCATTTAAGCTGGCCCACACAGTAGGTATGGAGTCTGGATCCACATGGGTGTCAGATGAAGGACGCTAAAAAGAAGTCCCACACTAGCTCAGAATTGAGTATAATAAAGGGTTATTTATTTAGGGATAGACTCACAGATCACAATCCTCTGCACGAATCGGGAACAGGAGCCCAATCACATTGGTGGAAGAGAGGCTGGATGTGCGTTTTTCATCACCATATATAGTATAAGATGCAGCGCCCAAGTGGGCGGGTAACGTAAAGGCTACTGGTTGTAGGAATTCCTACAGCAACTTTGTTTTAAGGGTGGATGATGACTACATTTGGATAGACATGAGAATGATGCTATTTTTTCCATACCACCCTCAGGACACACACTGATAAAGGACAGAGATAGGCTGTTTGCAACCAAAGAATGATGCCTTCTCTAGAGGTCACAAACAATGTGTTATGCTTTCCTTATTAACTGTGGTACAAATGTCAACATTATTGTTAGGCTCCATGAAATAATCTCGGTGTATGGATGCATCTGGTGTTTAGACTGATGGTTCCATAGTTTCCAAATACATTTTCTTTTGAACTCTAGGCTACTAAGCCACCCGTAACTCCCCATGACTGGTGTGCCAATTGGATTAGCTCTGACTTTGCTCTTTGATGACCTTGAGATTCTTAGAGGGATAAGTGGCTATTGGTCCATGCTCATGTCTTGGAATGATGCTCCTTGGGGTTTCTCAGTACCTGGCTCTAGCATGCTTTGCTCTTATGAGGCAGATCCCTTTTTATGACTCTGTCTACCCCCTAGCTTACCAAGAAGGTACCCCGACTCTGGCCTTGTTAAGAACAATTTCTGTAGTTAAGAACCGATGCAAATGTAGGTTCTGACGTGTTTGTTTTTCATTGATTAATGTTTAAAACAACTGGGTTTAGACCCTGGGTTGAAATAGGGAGCCTGCCTGGTGAGCCAGTGCTTGGGGTGAATGCATCCATCAGTAATCATGTATTTACATTATTTTCAGCAAAAACACATTTGTTTGGACAAATATGGACCAGAGTAAGACACTGTTTACAGCATCCCCACTTACCAATGCAAAAGAAAACTCATCCCGCAGACAAACTGGCTAATCCACGCTTTTCCTCCCCATCTGCTCAGTCCCCTCCCAGCCTGCTCACAGGGAAAGCCACCCTCATGCTTGATGTCCACTGTTTCTAAACAGCAAATTCACCACTTACAAGAAACATCGGAGGTCATCTGGCTCACTGACCCAAGTCAGAAGAATCTTGTGGGCTCGCTGCCAGGGGCCTGCTCTGGCAATTCCTGGACAAATTCAAAGAGAGGATCCCACCCTTCTCAGAGGATTGCCTCTGCTTCTCTGAATTGTTAGACTGTTCTTTTCCTATTAATGTAAATCTGGATCTTTATGACTCCTTCCTATCTGTTCTAAGTCTATCCTTTGGCGCCAAAGAAAACAAAAGCTTTTCCCTCTTCCACACAATAGTACTTCCGACACAGTAAGCAAGCCGCCATCTACCCTTTGCTTTTAGCATCCCGTAAACACTTCATTCTGAAAGGTGCCTTTTAGGATATGATTCCTACGTCTATCGCCACCCCTCAGACTTGGCTTTGATGTTGGTTTGGCACAGAGACAGGACATTTCCTCACTTTGCAATACCCTTTTGGGCATTCCATTGACAGGTTGTAAGGGCCCAGGCCTCTTTAAATCCAGAACAGTCATTGTGTTTGAATGTACTATCACTGTTAGATGCTTGCAAAAGTGAATGTAATCTGGTTATGATAGGCCACCTTACCAGGCTCAACTTGTGTGTTCTGACTTCGGTCACTGTCACCTCTGAAGTAAGTAAATGTGGCTTCAGTCTATACCATGTAGTAAACCAGAATTGACCAGAACACCCTCGTCTCTGCAAGGAGGCAGAGAAAAGAGTTTGGAAAAGGTTTTCTACTGACATTGATAGGCACATCTCCTTTCTAGAATGTCTATTTTCAATACTACTCTGCCATTAGGATAAAGACACCTGGTCACCTTCTAGTGCAATGAAGAACGTCTCCCTACAGGCTCATGTGGACATATGTCCCTCTATTCTTCTCTCTGTATGCCTCATGGGGAAAAAGAAGCGATCTATGAGACTGAAGTACAATCTAGACTCTGATGTCCACATGAAAACCCTTTGTTGGGAATGCCACATCCCATAGGGACACCAAGTGCCCTGGATGTTTATATTCCCACTCAGCAAGGCTTGCCTGTGCTCCCTTCCCAGACCCCCACCAATCTCAGCTTTGTTGTCTTCAAGGGTCCCAAATGATGTCCAGACCCAAGTTCAGAAGGCCTTGCAGTCAGAGATCATTTTGAAGTCCAATGTCTTGGAACATTTTTATTTCTAATTTGTTATTTTAAGCACATTGTGATTTAATGACTCTTTGGGATTCCAGTTAGTGGTTGATGTTGGAGAGCCGTGGAATGCATGTTTAATTTTTTTCATCCTGTAACCAGTGTTTCATCTTAGACTAAACAGATGCACATTTGAGAAATCCCACAGAATCACTGAGAAAAACACTGATGTTTATGCAAGTGTTTTTGTGATTGAGTGACTTTAACAAAAAGGAAACAATCAAATTTGAGTCCAGGGGCTTTGTGGAACTCCACCAAGTCCTTAATTTGTCTATCAGCATTAGCTACTTCCTCATCTGTGTCCTTACAAGTCTATAAAGCACACTGCCTGGATAGATGTATGGTCACCATCTTGCCGGTGGGCTCTGGTCCCTGTAGCTCCCAGCACCAAACACAGACACACTCTCTCTGCTCTGGGGCTGGATTTGGTTGGGTTTTGATACACATGGGATTTCCATCCTCTTTTTTTATTTCCTAATAAAGCAAAGCAGCGAAGGGAAGTGGCTGGAGCTGGATGTGTAAGGAGAGGCTTATAATGGGAACCTTGTAAATCGAAAGCTTTTCCTTCCCTGGGAAGAAGGGCAGGGGACTAAATGGCCTTGTCAGTTTCCACAAAATCTCAGCGAATTTTGCAGCTTCTTCTTCTTCTTCTTCTTCTTCTTCTTCTTCTTCTTCTTCTTCTTCTTCTTCTAATTCTAATTCTTCTTCTTCTTCTTCTTCTTCTTCTTCTTCTTCTTCTTCTTCTTCCTCTTCCTCTTCTCTTTTGTTTTGTTTTTCGAGACAGGGTTTCTCTGTAGTTTTGGTACCTGTCCTGGAACTAGCTCTTGTAGACCAGGCTGGCCTCGAACTCCCAGAGATCTGCCTGCCTCTGCCTCCTGAGTGCTGGGATTAAAGGCGTGCACCACCACCGCCCGGCTTTGCAGTTTCTGTTAACCAACGTTTCAACACCAGAAAGATAGGCAACTATTGGCAAAATAGGTCAGAACTGCTTAGAACTTTTTATTTGTCTGACTGTACTCTATGCACCAAAATTCCCGAGAGCAAGTCCACGTCATATTTTCCTCTAGATGGACAGTGTCGAACACATCACCCTGGTAAGAGTACTTTAAAAGTGTGCTGAATTTCAGTGACCGGAAGTGTGGATGAGTGCATGCTTAGAATGGGAAGGAGAATACCCAAGAGTGGTCCCTCATGCTTTACTCATGACAGCAAAAAGGTAGTTTAACAGTGTGCCCATAATTCCTAGTTTCAGGGATGAATTTTCCAAATCAATTATTTCTGTTTCCTCTGTTGGATAGGAAGCGCTCAGAGTGACAATGTTACCCAAGATAGATGCGCCACATGGCTACAAAATGAGTCCTTATATACAAAGTCATTTGTGCATAAGCACTGATTATCAAAGCCAAACAGAGTCACACCAAGAAAAGAACTGGGAAATAAAATGTTTGAAGACTTTAAGTTCAGCTAAACGATGGCAATTGGAGTACAAATGCATTTGTTGGCAAAATTCTACCATGGGCATCAGTGAGGAATGAGAGACATGCCAGACCCACTGGCTGGCAGGGGAGCTGTACCATGTTGACGGTAGTAGAGTGTGGAGAGTCATCAGGGCTTCCAGGGGGTTTATAGTCATGTAGCCAGAGTTGCCTGAGTGAATGGCTTCCATTTCCACTCCTGCTGCCAGCTGGCCAAGTAGGGACCACCTAAGTTGCAACCCCAAAGGAAATGAGAAGGCAGGTTCTCTGCTCCCACAATTCCCCAACTGCTGCCTCTCCACTGCCTGAAACCCTATTGCAAAAGCAACTGCATTTCTTAAAACCCATTCCCAGTTAAATTTAAGTACTGCTAAGCGGGATCGTATTTCTGACTTTCATTACTGTTTTCTGGCTAGTGTCTGCTTGTGAACCTGTTTCGAAGCCAGCCTCTGAGAGGGTGAAGAGAAAGGTTCAGGGGACCGTTCTCTCTACATGCATTCCTGGCCTCTGTCTCCATCCCTCTTTCTAGCCATCCGTTTCCCATGTGACTTTGCATCAAGAGGTAGGGGCACGCTGGTTCTGCTTTACCCAGGGAGTGGGCAGCAAGACCTCAGCGGATAATACTGAGATCTATACACACGCTTTCTCTCATGCACGCACACCTATGAGAAAGTTTAGTTAACTAATTAAGCACAAGAGGAGATCAACAACAACAGCTAAAAGCAAAATAAAACAGCTATAACAACACAGTGTAATTAAGTATTATACAGTGGTGGCCTTTCAAAATGTTTTATTGCATTAAATCTCAGTAGCCCCAGGATATAATGTTTTTCTTTCTTTGAAACAAGAACTTTCACCATTTTACTTAAAGGGAGGACTGCTTGACTTCTGCTCTTAATGCTCAAATCCCCAGCTTCACTACTCTTCGGCTCCTTATTAAATGGAACAAGGATAATTGGACACAGCAACATGATACCATGGCAGCTAATATAATAATCAAAATAGCTACCAAGTGACTAATGGGAGAGTAGTGTATACAGCCTGGATACGCTGGCTAAAGGAAAGATTCATTGTGTGTGTGTGTGTGTGTGTGTGTGTGTGTGTGTGTGTACTATGTGTACAGGTCATAGGACAGCTTGTCAGAATCAGGTCTCTCTTTCCATGATGTGGATTCCAAATGGGGATCAAACTCGGGCTGTCAGATGTGGTGCCTAGTGCCTCTACCGTCGGAGCCGTCTTACTGCTCCCAGAATAAGATTAGCCTTGTATAACTGAAACTGGCAAAGTAAAACCCAGACTAAGAAGGGATTGCGGCACATTTTCCAACTGCTCTATTTTGAGCTTGGCTTTGTGACTTTCCTTGAAGGATGAGAGAGACGAAATGCCCGCAAACAGAGCTTTTGGAGGTGCCCGGGCGCCCAGTTGCCCAGGTTTGATGGTTCTTTTACCCTTGCAATTGTCATGACAACATCAGTACACACTACAGGATCCTGGGAGACATGGGTTCACGACAGGTAGCGCCAGACACTCTGGCTGAGGCTGTCTCAGCACACTACGGAAATGCGAGTGAATGAGCCGTGTCCGTTGGATATCTCAGACTTCTGAGCTATGAAAGCACGCCGAGGTTTTTGAGGGAGTTGGTCAGACAGCATTGTGTTGTGAAAAACACACTGGAGGAGGATGGAGATAGCTGAAAATCATGGGAAACGGTTTTCCTCAGTATTTAGGCTACCTGAAAAGCAGCAGGGTATACAGAACAAATAGCAATGTCTGAGAGAAGACCCGTGTGTCTTTCCCCAAATACAGACATGTGACATGCGTGTCCTTACATGTGCCCACCTTTGAAGGGAGTGGGAGAGGGCAGGGAGGGAACAGAATTCATGCCATGGTTGTGACATACATGTTGGCTTAGTGTTCTCAGGAAATCCTCATTGGAGAGTCCTGAACTTAGGAATTGCTGACATTTGGAGATAAAATGTCTCCCAAACACTCATGAGTTGTGGCATCATGGGGGGTGCTGGAACTGCAGGAGGTAGAGTCTTTAGGAGGAAGTTAGGTCCTCCTAACTAGGGAAGGTATGCCCTAGAAGGGGATATTGGGACTCCCCCTCCCCCCTCCTCTTCTCCCTCCCCATACATTCTGGCCAACCCAAGGCAGGCAGTGTTTCCTTTATGTACCTCTTCCATGACGTTGTGCCTCACCACAGACCCAAAGGCAATGAATAAAGCAGACCGTGGGCTCAGATTCCCAAAACTGTGAGCTAAAGCGAACATTTCCTTTTTAAAGTTGTTTTTTCCCAGGCATTTTGCCACAATGAAAAAAAAAAAAACCTGACTATGGTTCCCCCCCTCCACGTCACCCCATTTTCCAGATGGGAAAATTAGACACAGATCAATTAAGGAACTTAGTAGTGCAAATCATAGTCTGGCAGACATGTTTCACTAGGTGGTAGATAGGAAATGTTTTCGGCTGGGAAGACCCACAGCAGCCACACAATAAAATTCTGCAACAACTTTGATGCAATAGTAGCTGTAGATGGAACAGAAATACACTTGGGAGCAATGGCAAGGAACTGCACATCATCCTTGCATGTCACAAAATATTCTTTTCTTCCCTTTCTTCTAACCATTAAAAATTGAAAAGGAAAATCTATGCTTGGTTCACAGACTGTACAAAAATAAGCAATGGGCAGGACACCAGAATACCTGATGTAAACGTCAAGGCTCAGATTCTAGTCTGTCAACTTTGATGTAAACCAAACTAAGAAAAGATTTGTGTAGCTTGTGTATTCCTGGGGCTTGATGATCTTCGTTACGGTCACTCAGTCTTCTACAGAAACCATCAGGAATCTGTGAGACACCCACAGGGAAATTGCCTCTTCTGGGCATCACAAGGCCATTGTGCACGTGAGCTACAGCGGCTGTACCTGAATGCCTAAGACCCGTGCAAGATCAAACAAGCTGAAAGGCCCAGCATGGAACGGTGAGGGCTCATAAAGTCCCTCTGCTAGCTGAGGAGAGAGTCCGAAAGGTATGGTTCAAAGCAAGTAGCACCAACCCTCGCCACTGAGGCTATCCTAGCACAATCAGAAGCCAGCCAGGTCCAGAGATGTGAATGAGTTACATCAGTTGGAAACCTCAGGCTCGGAAGCAGATACAAAGGTTTGAAGCATTGGTCATACAGCATCATTGTGTGAAATCTTAAAAATCAGGAAAGTATACAATTTACTCTTAGAATGGCTCTCCCCAGCCTCTGTGTGTATGTGTGTGTGTGTAAGAAAGAGAGAGGGAGGGAGGAAAAGAGAGAAAGGGAGAGAGAGAGAGAGAGAGAGAGAGAGGGAGAGAGAGAGAGAGAGGGAGAGGGAGAGGGAGAGGGAGAGAGAGAGAGACAGAGAGAGAGAGAGACTGTGTTGAAGGTTAATCAGCGAACATCAGCAAAGTCACAATGTATCTACCATGAAAATTGATGTATCAGGAAAGCAAACAGATACTAGCATTGCCTTTGCATTCCAGATCAGGAAACTGAGCTTCCAACTACATGTGGTGCTTGCTCAATAAGGAGAGGCAAAGTTCAGGGATCTGTGTGCCTGGCTCCAGACCCAGAGGAGGAACAGCCGTGGACCATACTCTTCACTCTCATGGAGAAAGACAATCCCTAGAGCCCTGCTGGCTAGCAAAGCCCTTGCCTGCCACCACTCTCTGCATTGTGTGCTGCCTCGGGCTGTCCAACAGAACCCAACAGGAAAACAAACAGTCATGACAAGATAAAAGGACCAGAATGGGCTGTTTCCAATCATGGATGGAAAGCAAACATTAGAAGGCTGCTCTGCTGTGGCCTTTGGGCTGTGTTTATAATGTTCTGGGATTGGTGGGGTCTCATGTCATTCCGTACTAATTTGATTTCCATGAGAGAAACTAATCCAGTCCAATTGTTCCACATGTCGCCATGTCCCAGAGCTGGAATGTCATCCAGGTGCCTTCCCTGACCCTGGGTAATGTACCTAGCCCTTTCTGTAGCCCTGTTGTCTTTTACTGGCATTCTGCATACTAGAAAAGCCACTTCTTCTGGCATGCCACCACATGCTGCCCTGTGCACCAGGACCACAACTTGCGTGTGACTGCCCTCTCCAAAGCTTTTGCTTCCTGTTGCCAACATAGAGACCATCTGACCACTTGTGTTCCAGGCTCTGTCATGTAGAGAGGGATATATACACATACTGGACAGTCAACTGGGAATCCTGGCCTCTCTCTCCAGTTCTTTATTGCCAGCCTTTGTACATTGGGACAAGACGGGTCTGTAGCTGAGTCTCAGTTTCCCTTCCTGTGAAATGAGTGGTTATAACCGTGTTAAAACATTAAAAAAAATTTCAGAAGGAAATGATGTGAGTGATGGCTTTGAGAGGGATGACAGAGTAAAAACACTGAAAAGTCCCCCAAAATAACCCATCAGGGGTGGGGGGGGGCATTGACTGTAAAACAAAGATGTCTTCATAGGACTAGAAAAGAAGGAAGAAGAGTTAATAGCTAAGGAAAACATGGCTAGAACTTGAAGACTGGTTAGATGTTGGGAGAAAATGCTGAGATTTCTGCATCACCATGGAGATGGGGAAGGCAGAGATGTGCAGAAATGAATGGGGAGCAGATTGTGACCACACCGTGAATTTAGTTTTTGACAAGTTGGGTCTGAAGTGCTTTGAAGACATCCAGATAAAAGATGCCCAACAAGCTTTTAAGGTAATGCCTGCAAGCCCCAGAAGGGAATACTAATTTTGACATAGGTACAGATGCAGCGATGCTGAATTGACTCATCCAGGAAGGTTGCATAGCTTTCTCTTTCTCCATGGTACACTCCCCTCTCTTCTCCATTTCCTTGAGACAGCGGTGGGGATGCCATCCACAGCCTGCCATATGCAAGGCAAGGGCTCACCAACTGAGCTCTACCCACAGCCCACCCGGGAAGAGTGGATGGGTCAGGGCCACAGATGAAATCATCATGAATCCCAGCATGTGTGCCGTGAACCTGGGCACAGGAGACCAACACCAGATTGATGCAGGTGGAGCAGTTCTCAGGAGTGGGGACATCCAGGAAAGTCACATATTGTAGAAGCAAGGTATCAAAATGATGGAGAAAGGTCACTAGTTAAATAAAGAAACTGCCTTGGCCCTTTAATAGGACAGAAAATTAGGTAGGCGGAGTAGACAGAACAAAATGCAGGGAGAAAGAAGTTGAGTCAGATAGTCGCCATGATTCTCCCACTCCAGACAGACGCAGGTTAAGATCTTTCCTGGTAAGCCACCTTGTGGTGTTACACAGATTATTAGAAATGGGTTAGATCAGTATGTAAGAGCTAGCCAAGAAGAGGCAGGAACTAATAGGCCAGGCAGTGTTGAAAAAAAATACAGTTTCCATGTAATTATTTTGGGTAAAGCTAGCTGGTGGCAGTAAGCGGCCCGCCGCTCTCACTACATCAAAAAGTAAAGCTGAGAAAAATTTGTTGAAATTTGCTCTTCAAAATATAACTAAAACATGGTAGACATATCATCACTCTTCGTTATATAAGGGATATTAGTTCTAGAATATTCTGGAGACACTAACACTAGTGAATGCTAAATCCCTGAGACCAACTTTGTTTATCAAAGAAGCATTACTTCATGGGCACTTCAAATAATCTCTAGAAAGACGTTTTTTGAAGTTGAAGGTGAAGTTCTCTGTATCTGTTTCAGAAAAACAAATGTATTAAAAAATAATGCCTTCCTTTTTCTGGGCAGCTTACAGGTCAATTCAATATTATAGAGTCCATTTTTTTATATACTGCCAAATTAAAGGGCAGTTAAAATGGTATAGTGCCTGTCAAACAAGTGTCAAGCTTGTCTAAAAAGGACACTCAGTTCTAAATGACTGCAATGTTTGTTGATGTCAATCTTGATTTTTTTTTTTTTTTGGTTTTTCGAGACAGGGTTTCTCTGTGGCTTTGGTGCCTGTGTGTGATTTTTTTTTGTTCAGAGAAAATAGCAATGAACTTGACTTTGTAATCCTTTGCCTGGTCCCTCGGGCCAGCCCAATCTCCTACTGCTTGACTAAATCACCAAGAATCTGCTATAGTCCTGGAATTTGAGAATGGGAAAGAAAAAACAATAAGTCATGATTTCATGCATTTCTATACATCATGGAAAATGTGATAGGGCCTTCCTTTGGGTCATGTGTTGGGTGGGGTTGTGGCATATTGTATCACCCTATATTTTGTTATTGTAACAAAATCTCAAAAGCTGTGTGACTTAGTAAAGAACAGTTTATTTAACTCATAGTTGGGAAGGTTCAGGAGCATGGAACAGTCTTCTTGATGAAGCCTTTGTGACTGATGGCAGCACAATGCTGGGAGCTTGCAGGAGGAGGAGAGCACATTACCAGACAGAAGGCAAAAGCACTGGGTGGGGCCAAAATTCTTCTTCTTCTTCTACAGCACTGTTACAAGCGCCAGGAGTCTCACAAGGGCTACCCCGGTCTCCTCCAAAAGCACAGTGCCCCCATGTTGTCCTGCCAGGCCTCACATCTTAAGATGCTATCGCTTCTACACCACCACACTGAAGACTAGCCTTATAAGGTGGACAAACCACAGGTCGACCACAGGACATGAGATGCGGTTCAAGTCTGGCTCTTCTGTGTGGTCTGAAGAACACCCCCTGAGCGACAACCTGTCCTGTCATGGTGAAGAGTTTTATCCAGTAAGTATGTCAGACAGCTTCCCATTGCTGGGATAAAATGCCTGAAATAATCAACCTAAAGGAGAAAGGGATTTTTGGCTCATAGTTTGGGAGGTTTTGTATGTGGTCTCAGTACGCCATGGTGGCAGCAGTGTGTGGCAGAGGGAGATACCCGGGAAGCAAATAATCAGAGAACAAGAGGCTGGGCTCTCAAGAGCCCTTCACAGGTTCCTATAGATCCAATTTCCTTCCATAGACTCCAACTCTTTAAGGTTCTAACACTATCGGATAGTGCCACAGGCTCAGGACCAAGTCTTTAACGGATGGGCCACTGGGCTATGTCTAACCACAGGAACAAGTGGAAGTTAGACCTTGAGGTCCACAGGTTCAATCAGCCATGGGCTCCACTCGTATCACACTATTTTCACTGGCTACGGGAGCCTTTACCAAAGCCTAAACTGTTTCTCTAGTAGCGTTGCCTTGTGTTGTTCCCAAGAGAAACTTGGGCTGGTATTTGGGGAAGGAGGGTAAGAAATTCTAAGCCAAGAAACCATTCCCAGCCCACCTGGAGTTGGTTGAAAGAGCATTTGCTTACTTCTGACCCCCACCTGGGGATGTGTGCCTGTGCGTTCATCTCACTGACAGGCTGCCCTCCATACAATGCATGATTAACTGGGACCACGCGTGGCTTCTTAGGTCACAATTGATGGAGGAGGAATTTGTACCTAGAATTAAAAAAAATCTTAGGATTTCCCCTAAATTTCTCTCGGTAACTTTGAGAGAGCAAATGGTGGCAGAAATAATTTGGGTAACTTTTAGTCTTGCAATTTTATAACCCAAATAGTTTTTAGGGGTTCAGTTCTCAGGAATCTATAGACACTTCCTACCATGCTGTCCCTGCTTTGGCTGGCTGCACCTCCATGAACCGAGCTAAGGATCCTGGCGCCTAACTAATCAGGTAGGAGGCTTTATCCACAGACCATTTCAAAGTTAGGGGGGCCAGCTCCTCACATCTCTATCTTTCCAAGGCTAAGCCGATTAAAATCAGCTCCCAAATAATGCTGCGGTTAGAGGATTTGCTTTATCTTTGAACGATACACATCTAACTTTGTAATTTCTAATGAAACATCTTGCCTTTTATGTTGGAGCTCGCCATTTGACTGCCTTATGACTTGAAAAGCTTGAACGTCATAAATAATTGTGGTTCATAAGATCCCGAATGACTATAAAAGCCTTAAAAAGCAAACTTTGAAGTTGTTGTCTCGTGGCCTGCAGTACCAGGCAGACGATGTCAGAACTATGCTCAGCAAGGGAACCAAACGGCAGCATTTTCAAAGTTCAAGAGAAGAACGGAAGTGGGTTTTTTTCTTTGGCTTCCATGCAGATTTTTTTTTTATTTGGAGGGAGTTGCATTTGTAAGCTGGAGTTGTAAAGATTCTGAGGGCAAGAGACAGTCTGAATGAAATAGCCCCAGCCAGCTCAGTGGGTCACCTTCCTTCCTTCCCACAGCTACCAGCTCTGTCCCAGCCTGCAAGCTCCCTAGAGGATGTAAACATTAGAATGAATTTTTTTATTAAAATTTAAACATTTTTAAGTATTTGATTGACAGGTGGTTAATGTGGAATATTCTTCTGAATGTGTGCTGCTTTTATTGGCTAATGAATAAAGCTGTTTCAGGCAATGGCTTAGTAAGTCCAGCCAGGAAATCCGAGCAGATATAACAGAGAAAAAGAAGGCAGAGTCAGGTCAGCTGCCAGCCAGATGCCAAGGAAACAAGACATGTAGAAAATGAGGTAATGCCACTGCCACATGGCGATATATAGACTAATAGAAATGGGTTGATTTAAGATGTAAGAGCTAGCTAGAAATATGCCTGAGTCATTAGCCAAAGAGTGTTGTAATTAATATAGTTTCTGTGTGATTATTTGGGTCTGCGCGGCAGGTAACGAAAGTACAGTCTCTGTTTACAGGTGGTAGCTGTACATATCTCTAGGGTACAATGTGAAGGCTTTCTTCAGGTAAACAATGTCTACAGATTGAAGTGAGGTGTTTACTATAGTTACAACCTTAGATGTTTACCAGGCTCTTTAAAATCCTTCCTGCTAGCATCTGAATATCCACCACATGCACCGGACCGCGTCTCAGATCACCAACGCGCATTCCTCTGATGCACCCTCCTTTTCCTCAGGGACCGAGCAGGGCCTGGATACTAACTGAAGGCTCTGTGCTTAGGATCAGAGGTCTCTAGAATGAGCCAGTGTTGTCCCCAGTGCTTGTCAGTCCAGGCAGTGCTTATGTCAATCCTGAGGAGCTCCCGGAAGCCATGGCCTGCAAGGGGGATTTCGGTTCACAACCATCAGCCTTGGGAAGCACATAGCAGGCACAAAGGACACGGCTGGGGACTGGAAGACAGAAGGGGTAAATTAAACACGTGAGCAAGCTGAGAGCCACAACCACAAAGGACTCTGTGAGGCTTTGGAATAGCTCTGCCTCCTTTTCCATCAAATTTGGATTAGCTGTGGCAAAGGAGAAAAAAGAACAAATAAAGGAAATCCACAGATAATCCCCCAGCCTCCATCTGAGCAGAGCTTTAAACACCCTCTGGCCCAAGCTTCTTTCTTTCTTTCTGCCAGAGCCGACAATGAGGCGGTCGCACCAGGCACTCTATGCCCAGCCCTCAGCATAGGGTTCAACCATCCATCCTTTTCTCTCACAGGCAGAGTTGTCCAGCTCTAATGGAGCCCACCAGCAGGCTGGAACTCGGGGCATGCAGAGACTGATTCTGGAGAACTGGGTGCTGGTCTAGAGGTTAAGTACTGAAGGCTGATCAGGTTGGGATATGCTAGAAGACCAGAGCACACCATGGAGGAAGTGAGTCTGTGGGCAGCTGTGAAGAAGTGTAGGGCCGACTGTTATGAACACAGGCCATAGCCGCTGGGTACAGCTGAGACAGGGACTGAGGAGCGGGAGAAGGACAAGGAGCAGTCAGGCAGGGCTCTCTCTCTCTCTGTCTCCTTCCTTCCTAATTTAATTCCTTCCCTCTTCCCTTCCCCCTCTCTTTTCTTTTCTTTTTTGTTTTTCCTCTCCCTCTGTGTTTTTCTCTTTTCCCACTCCAACTTTTTCCTGTCCTTCCCTCAGTCTTTCTCACTCTTTCCTGGATGCTCACTATCTAAGTCTGAAATCACAGAACCTGGACCGACAAGGCCAGTGTCTATGCCATGGCTCAGCCTTGGGGACCCATATGCCTTAGCATTTAGTACATCACTGAGATGCTAAGCGGCTGTCCTCCTGTGCCCAGCTGAATGGTCACCCAGGGCCAGAGATGTAACCCTCTTTCCTGGGAGAGCCCGCGTGAGAAGACAGCTTCTACTCAGGCTCACATGACTTCATGCTGTTCTTCCTGGGGACACTTACCCCCAGAGCAGAAATATCTGCCTAGAGTGAAAACCATCACCTCCCAATGTCAGTAAGGAATCTCAATGCTTTGGCCTCAATAGCAAAGTGGAAACAAACTTGTCCATTCACACTTCAGCTTGCAGGCCTAAAGCAAGTTAAGCTACAGAACCCTGGCTTTCCACTTAAAGGCATTCAGAGACCTTCCCTCTGGGCCCTCCTTCCCTTCCTTTCTTCTTTATTTCCTCCCTCTCTTACTCAATTTTTTTGTTGTAGCTGCTGTTGCTGTGATAAAACATTCGAAAGAAACAACTCCAGAAGAGGTTTAGTTTTGCCCCAGGTTTTCAGGGCATTTTTTGTAGTCAGCTGAGTTCCTAGCTCCACTGCTGTGTGCCTGAGGCGAGGCTGAAGCCTCACAGTGGAAGAACACAGCCCGGGAAGAAAACATCCATGCTCACCTCATGACATGGGAAGCAGAGAGAAAGGGAGATCTTGAGAGCAGGGGCCAGAAGCAAGACATCCCCTTTTATGCCACGTAACTTCTTTTTTCCCCTAGGCCTGCATTCTGACTGTCCATTTAACACGAACTCAGCAGTAATCTCATCCATGCTGCTAATCACTTCTTGGTGGTGTCACCTGCCAGGGACCAAACCTTAAACATTGAGCCTTTGGGAGGAACATTCACTTTTCCTTTTCCCTGCCCTCCTACCTCTCCTCTTTCTCTGCCACCCCCCCCGCCTCTTTCAACTTCTCCCCTCCCCTCTCCTCTTTCTTCTTCCAACCCTCCCTTTTTTCTTCTCATTTTAAAAAATACTTCTGGCTATGAAAAATTTTAAAAGCTCCCAGCATTCAGCATTCTCCTCATTGATATTCTAATACTTTTCAGCTATTTCCATTTGTTAATGGTTTTTAAATGTGCTCTAGAGAAAAAGAAACTTTAAAAAGATCAAATGATATATATACAAAGAAGCAGGAGGCTGGGCAGATGCTGTTAGCTACCATGGGCAAGATGTTTAGGAAGAAATAGAATCTTCCTCGACACAGTCAGAATATGATAGGCAGGTTCAAGAGATCTAACGCTCAGACAAACTCATTCGAAGTACAGAGGGAAGACTGGAGGAGGCTTGGAGGCACAGCAGGCTCTCCTCTGCTTCTGCTCCGTATCTGAGACGCTCAACGTGAGAGCCGCTCCAGTGGGCTTTTTGCAGGGGTGAGGATGGGTTCAGGCTTTTAAGTCAGTCCTGCTTCTGTCTTTCATCTGTAAAGCACTTTAGTCTAGCAGTGAGTGGCTAAGCCCTTACCGTGTGCTTCTTCAAAGGCATGGCTCATCCCACCATGACATCCTAACTCAGACAACCCTTTAACTACCATACCCCCTCCCCTTGATCTCCACCGTTGCCCACAAATCCAAGAGCCCTTAATGGGTGCCCCTCAGAAAGGCCCCTTCAGAAATCCTGTAGGGGAAGGGCTGCAGCTGAGAGTCACTAGGCACTGGGAACTTCCCAGAGTCTCTCGGTGTCTCAGAGTTTATCAATGCAGATGGCCTCCATGGCCACAGGTCCTGCTTTCTCGCATTTAATTAAATGATAAGATAAATATGTGAAGCATACTGACACCTCTGCTGGACATGGGCAGAATCTGCGGTAGTCTTTACCTATAAGCTATGTAGTATAATAACTACTTACACAGTACTTATACTATAATAGGTATTAGAAACCGTCATGAGACGATGTAAATACAGGAAGATGCCCATGGGTTCCTGGTGACCTCACCATAGATTCCCAGATATTATGTCCTTAGGGGCCCTAGAAGCTATCCCTAGAAGCTATCGCCCTTGGCACCAAGGGACACATCGCCATCACTTACCTTGAAAATTCCTCTTCCAAACACTGACTACTGCCTTCTTGTTTCTCTATCCTGGAACTATGGGCTTGGGAAACTCATGCAAAGCCTCTAAGGCCTAGAAGCACAGAGCTGTGGACTGAGTAGAACATAAAAAATGTTCCTAACAGACTGCTGGCACCGGGGCTTTCTGTTCGGGTTCTGCCATCACAGAGAGAGGTACCACAGGAAACACATCTCCGTGTCAAGGAAAGGAGACAGTTACTGGCATGAGCCAAACAGTATGTGCCTCTTTGCTCACCCTTCTTCCTCCTCTTCTCTTCCCGTTCCTTCCTGCTCCATATTTTAAGACATTAGATGGAGCACATCCACAGAATTAAAATGAAGCTTTAACTATTTCTATCATTCAGTTATCGTGGAGAAACTTAGTGATGAGCACAGCTCTGAGGACTTTGCACAGGTTTTACTATGTGTCTGTGTCTTCATCTCCAGGAGAGTATAAAGGCAAACTCAAAAAAAAAAAAAAAATAGCTGAGGAGAATGGGAGCCACTGAGAGTCACTGAAAAAGAGGCTCCTGGTTTGTTTTTTTTTTTTAAACCTCCTTTGATCTTGGAGGTATTTGCCAGGCCTTGCCACTTTGCTGTTCCTTGAAGGACTTTTTATAAAACATGAAACTCCCTCCCCGTTACTTTTGAAATCCAATTTTTTTTTTTTTGGTTGCAGAAGAAATATTCTTTTGCAAACCATCTGTTATTTAGTAACTTGCAAATTGCAATAAATAATTCCAGATTCTTTTCTGCAAACTTGGTTACAAACAAACTGCTCCACATGCAGAAATGGAAGCCATTTCCCTTTGAAAATTCATTAAGTTATGCATGATTGGGAGAGGTCAGGGAGAAGTTTGCCAGCAGATGCCAGGCAGCCTCATTGCTGCACACAAACAATGACTCAGAGCCAGGCACTGATGATCCTTCCGGAACCTTCCACATTCTTCATCCGGTCCACTCCTGGCCCAGTCCTGGCAGAGGCCTCACCATATGGTGTGTGTGTGTGTGTGTGTGTGTGTGTGTGTGTGTGTCTATGCCCTTTAATCCTAAATTATGCTATTAGTTTAGCAAGTTAAAGTCTTGGTAAACTATAATTCTTCTCTAACCAAACAACAGAGAATCACAAATAAAAGTTGCATTCAATTTTTTATTCCACTCAAAGTTATTGGGAAACCAAATTTCCCAATACTCACTAAATATGCCACTGCCTTTTTTTTGGAGGGGGGGCATTCTGGTTTGCCTCTTCTCTAATGGCCAAGCAAGGGCTTACGGGAGGCAGAACACACTTAGTGATGGAAGGACAAAGGGGCTGAGAAGACGGCGACTCTCACTCAGTAATTGCTCATTCTCTCGTCACAAAAGCAGATTTCTGGGGCCAGCACCAGTGGAAATGAGGAGTGAGGTCAGTCCCTCTGTCCTGCTCCCCTTTTGGGGGGCTGCCTCTCAGGCCTTCTTCTCAGTCTGTAGGTTTTTGTTGTTGTTGTTTGGGATTTGCTTTGGAGGTTACTGAGGCAAATAGGACCTCATTGACAGTGAGTGGAACCAACTCTGGCCTTTTCCAGGTGAATGTGTTTACAGATAGTACCAGGATCTGCAGAAGATGTTGGGAAAAAAAAATCACAAGCTAGCATAAAGGAGGCTCTGGGTTCAGTCCTTACTATGACCCAGTGCCCAAGAAAACTGGGTTTAGAAGATACCAGAGAACTTTTCAAATCAGGCAGAAACCCAGCGTTGGCCTGTGACTGAAGTCAGAAATGGGTAAGAATGTTAGTTAACATTTAAGGGTTGCAAATGATGCCAGTTCCCCATCTCATAGTGTCTGTGGATCTGGAGCATGGAGTCATGCTAGTGTTCAGCTTCTCCCAGGGGAAATGAAAGTGGCATTCAGGACTGTAGGGCTGGACCGGTTCAGGGATGGGGGAGGGGGACCTTTTCCTGCTCACTGAATATTGGCAGCACTCAATTACCCATAGCTGTAGGACTACAGACTGCTGTATCAGTGACAGCCCTGAGACCTGCCGCAGAGCTCTCCCACAGTATCAGGGTGCTAGGAGGGCCTTTCTTCACCTCTTTTATTCACAAACTATTAGATTTATTCTTTAACGTGTGTGTGTGTGCGAACACGCTTGTGTGTAACACGTTCTGATGCTCTCACCTCAGCCCTCTTCTCTCTTCCTCCCTCCCCTCACCCCTCTTCATCCCTACCAATCACCTCCTCATACTGATGGCTTTTTTGTTTTGTGTGTGCCTCTCTGGCTTTAACCAGAACCATCTCTGTGGCCTTGACTTTGATATTGGAACAATCCATTGGAGTCTCACGGATATATCAGTGATGATAAAACTGAAGACGACGGCTCCTCACCACCCACAATCCATCAGGAGCCTGTAATTAGCAATAATGGGCAGAAACCTATGAGCCCTCCTCTGTCTGTGATTGACTGCTGAGAAGGCCTGTCTTGTGCGGGCCTACTAATTGGAGTTGGTGTGAGTTCTGAGCATATTCGCCATATCATGTCTAGAGGGTGGTATTTCACTGCCCTCCCCCCATATCGTCTGGCTCTTGCATCCTTTCCATCTCCAGTTTCCACAAATTCCCTGAGCTTTGGAAGCTTAGACTTGCTTAGGACCATGCCCTCATCTGTCATTTATTTTCAGCATCTGGAGAAGTCATGGGTCTCTGTTTTAGTTGCCATTCACTGCAAATACATACTTCTCTGATTAAGGTTGAGAGAGGAACTTTTTTAAAGGGCAAAAATATAGATATTTAGAAGACAGTATGATATGTCTATTAAGGTAGACAACAGTAGTGGTTTTCCTCATGTAGTTCATGACCTCCAGGGTTTTTTGTTGTTGTTTTTGTTTTTGTTTTTCCCAGGCTTACAGCACCAGGCATGGGATCACTGCTGTGGAGCAGGCCTTAAATCCAAGAAAAGAATGGTTGGTTTGACTATGACAATCATGCCACTATTGCAATGGGAGTCCTTGCCTGGTAGGTTATTGTCATTCTTTATGGGCTCATGTGATAGAATGTTGCCTAAAAAGATAGAAAAATAATTTTATAAAATCAGTATTTTGATATTAGAATATAAATGGAATATTATAGACTAGCTTCTGTTGGTGTTGCTGTAGCTTGAAGACAGTCATTGATGTGCTGTGTGGGAAGGATTTCAGCATAGGGAGAGCCTAGGCAAGATAAATTAAAAATTAATACCTCATCAAATTCTTCTTTCTGGAAGCACAAAAGCAAGAGATTCTTACATAAATACACAAAATTCTTATGTAAATGATGCTGTGGCATCATTTTTGGTGTCCTTTTTCTCTTGTTTTCTAAGCTGTGGTTTCAGTTTATACATTATCACGTTGGTAAAAATTGGATGTAAGCAGCATTTTCAGCATGAAAAAAATAAAGATGTGTTTTTATTTACAACATTGCTATTTATTAACTATAATATTTACTTTAATATCTAACTACGTATGATATAAACTATTATATTTACTATAATATATAATTATAATATTACCATTATAGTTACTATACTAACTATAACATTTATAAATTATAAGACCTTGGATTGTATTTGTCACTTTGAATACATTCAGAATGATTTTAGATATTTCAACATGTTATTTCCTGTTTTATATATATATACATATATAAATGAACATACATAAATATTTATATTTTAAAAACCAGCTATGCTTATAAACATTTGTATAAGTTAAAACAAGTTTGTAATATAATCAAACATGATTATAACTATCTTCAAACAACTGGGAGAAATGAATATAGTCTCAGAAAACAAAAACAACTGAATGAAATTAAGACGTCAACCCAAGATATGAAAATAAACTCAGTTAAAAAGAATTGCTGAAGAAAACCCAAATTTAAACAGTGCTATAAATTCAAAATGAAAAAAATCCAAATTCAAAACCTCATTGGAAAGCCTCACAAGTAAAATGGGTCATGTGGAAAACAAAATGTCATAGTAGAAGACAAAGTAGTGAAATTGGATCACTCAGTAAAAGATCAGAGATAAACTTAAAACATATGAGCAGGACATGGTAATACTTTGAGACACCATGAAAAGATCTAACCTTGTAAGTACTGTCATAGGAAGAGAATAGTATCATACCTAAGGCATAGAGAATATTTTTAATAAAGTAGTAAAAGAAAAATTTTCAAGGCTAGAGAAAGACATGCCAATCCAAGTACAAGAAGACTAAGGGATATCAAGTAGACAAGATTGGAAAAATAACTCCCCAGAAACCCTGTCTCCAAAAGAAAGAAAGAAAGGAAAAAGAAAATAAAAATAACTCCCCACAATATATTATAGTTAAAACACTAAAAGCAGAGAATAAAAAAAATGTTATTGATAACTACAAGAAAGAAAGGTCAAGTCAATAATCAGGGCAGACCCATTAGCTTAATAGATTAGTATTCTATAGAAATCTTTAAAGCCAAAGTGTCTAGATGGTACTGAGTTTGGAAAATTATAACTGCCCACACAGATTATCATACCTAGCTTAACTATCCACAACAGTTGTAAAAGAAATGTAAACTTTATGTGACAAAAACAAATTGAAGGAATTAATGACTCCTAGGCTGTAGAGAGCTACGTGGAGCCACGCCTAAAAGATGGCACTGGCTTCTGCCCTCCACAATCCCGAAAGTGAGAGCTCTCTGATAAACAATTCCTTATTTGGCTAAGATGGTTTGCGTATGCGTGGACCAATGGACAGTGCCCACGTGGCTATCCAAGGCCTACTTAAGGGCTGGGAGAGGCTTGCCTGGGGAAAGAAGAGAGAGAGATACAATTGTAAAAAAGGTCCTGAATAAAACTGCTTGCAAGAAGAGCTCCGGTGTCGCGTCATCCTTGCTGGTCGAGGCCGTCGTGACACCAGGCCAGCTTTTCCTAGGAACTGGAAAGAAAACTTCAGGCTCCAGAGAAGGATAAACATCCAAAACACATGGGATAAATCAAGCATGAAGCAAAGTTCAGGATGGGGAAATGAAGATGTGTATGCTATGGGGAAATCAATGCTATTCCAATTCAGAAAAAAATAATTAACTAGAGAGGATATTATAGCACAGGGTTCATGAAAGGAGATGGGAAGTCTCAGAGCTAAAAGTTTAAGTAGGGATGAGGGAGTGGGAAGAAGAGAGAATGGGGGTGGGGTAGTTGAAGCTAAGGGTACATAAAGAAGCCTTATGGAAATCCACAAGTTTGTAAGCTAATTTAAAAATACAGTTAACTTAAAAATACATTTGAGCAAACATACCCTTTATAAGTAGACAACAAAATGATCTCCATGAAATATATAACCAATAAGATCACAGGGAAGCAGTTCAATTTTATAGAGTTTATAGATAAGAACTTAGTTCCTGATTTTGAAACTAAGAGTCAACATGAAGACAGTAGCTTCAATGCTTGCTTGCCCACTGGAATAAAAGTGGCGGGTTGGAACATGAAGATAAATCTGAGGACTCTGCTCCACTGAATGACGGTCCAAGAACAAGGGAACCGAGAGTTCTGTCCTCTGAAAATGTCTTCTGGAAGGAGGTAACAGTCTTTGTTCACTGAATGACCCTGGGAAGATGCAGTCATAGGATTATGTTTGGTTGAATGATGGTCTTGAAAATGGAGCCCCAGGACTATATCCAAGTTGTTGGTAATCACAGGTAGCAACTGTCACATCTAACAGACAGTAGGATGGATTTCCACGCATATCAATGTCGTCTTTCCATTGACTGAAGGTGGTAGAAACTTTTGGATTCTACTTTATACCAAGGCATTCTAGATGAACAAAATTGTTTCATAATGGTAGGCTCCAGAAGACCAACATAATACCTTCTGATACCAGGCAATATCTTACCTTCTGATTTAAATCACAAGAAATGCCATTTATGTATCAACATATATAAGTAGGCCTGATTTACAGCAACTGTAAGGTTGATCCACTCTATAATGATTTGACTTATGTTTTCGGTACTATGCTGGTTCAAGAGCAAATACCTTCAGTGGAAGCCAAACTTGGCATGGTAAGTTTTGGTCTTCTCCTGGGCTGGCAATATGCAGTTCAATCCTCATTGGTGATTCTCCCAGTCAGTCACACACTAGGGAAACAATATTCCACAGTGTGCTAAGTTGGAAAGCTGTGACATTTAAAGGTTGAACATAGTAAGTACATTTATAAGATTTTCAGCAAGAAATGAGTTTACTGAGGCATAATACCATTTCCAGTTCAGGAGAATCTGTATATTTAATTAACTGTGGGGTTCATAAAATTTCACAAATAGAACATACCTGTGTAGACAATATTCAGATCAAGAATTTGAATGCCAAAGTCATGTTTTATTTCCATTTTTTCCATGGTATTTCTGCTATTAGGGTGATAATAAGCTCTGTGAAAGCATGAACTGAGTCTTTCCTGGTCTCTACCATGTTTCTAATGTGACAGCCAAGTAAGGACCATTTTTATGTTGGGGCATAAAACTCTGAGTGAATTTGTTAATGATTTTTGAGGGATGTATGCAGCCATACTCACTCTATAAAAAATAAATTGAATCTTATTTGTAAAAACTAATTCCTTTCTTCTTGGGTGTTACTAATTTCTTCCATGTATGTTAGTAAGCAACAGAACTCAGTAAAATTGCCTTTATTGAAAGTATATTAAAATAACAGTTATAAAAAACACAGCCAACTGCTTTGTGCTATTGTGCCTATGGACGAAGTAGCCATGGGCTCACTTATTATAGCAAATGTTGGCAATTGGCGTGGGCTATCGTAATGAAAGTGTGGATTGCTGTGTTTGTGAGGGCAAAGCCACCTGTCTTTGTTTTGGGGGAGATGAAACTGCATTAAAGTTGGCAGAGCCCACTGTTGTCTGGCAGTCCAAGTGACAATGAAAAGCTTATTTTGCTCCTTTTTAATGAGAAAATGGTCATTTCAGATCTAGGCAGGAGCAAGGATTTATTATTATTGAGAGTCTGCCGATTGAATCCACATTTTGGACATGGTCTCATGTCTCAGGCTAACCAAAGCGGGGCTGTTGTTGTGCTTTCCCCGTGTTTGTCAGCTTTTTGTTAATGAGCATATATTTGAGATAAGTCACATTAAAAAGATGAACTTTTTATTTTGGCTCCCAGCCCTGGGGCTTTCAGTCCATGAATGGTTGTCTCTGGTGCTTCAGTCTGCCTTGAATCAGAATGTTGCAAAAGGCAAAGATCCTTGCCATATCGCAGCTAGGGATTAGAGACCCCCACCCCCAATGACTAATAGTTCTCCTATTTGACTCCACCTCATATAAAGAATCCACCTCCTTACAGTGTCGTGGGAAAGGGGACCAATAAATAAGGCCTTCAACAATCGGCGTTTGTGAGACACGTATTCAAACGATAGTCATTTTTGAAGGACAGAAAGACAGAAAAGGTTGTAGCCTAGATTTGCTCATCCCCAAATTTAGGAAAATGTGTTGGGTGTCTATAGAGCACAAGAGTTAGACACTGACTAAGACAATCAGGCTTGGGAAAACATGTGCATCTTGCTAATGCCTGAGCTGAGGAATGGGTCATGACTAATAGGAAGCTCCTTGCCAAGAGGAAGAAAGACACAGAGGCTGTAGCTGTCATCCCACGGCCATGGAGCTGGTGCTGCTATGCTTCCAGGTGAAGACTTTATTCATGTTCTTGGGGGAAGATCAGATAGAAGGAAATGTAAAGAGCTGGCTTATATGAGAAAAGGTGATTCCTTCTACTAATTAAAGAAGTTCAGTGGAGGACCTCCAGCGGGTCACCCGTTCAGTATGGAGTAGGTAGAGGTGAACCAAGTGGGTGGGGTGACATAAGTGTAGGGTAAGCAGGAGCTAAACTGTGAATCTGTGAATTGTTCCAGGTCCCTACAGTTTCCTACCAGGACACTGAAATGCTTTGGTTTATTGTGGGGTTTGGATTTGGGGCAAGTTTCTCTAAAGAGGGTTTAGCATACAAAAGTCATTATTATTAATAAACACTTGGTGACTGCCGGCCATATGCTTAATGCTCCTTTTTCCTGTTAATGTTAAGTTACCAAGTAAAGGAGAGTACTCCTCAGCTCGCAGCTATCCCAGAAGAGGCGATTTCATAGACCTCTTATCCTTAATTTCTATTCTTCTTGTCTGTGAACTCCTTGCTACGTCTTCCAAGACTTTTATTGGTCTTTAAAAAAATATTCTGGAACCTCTCTTTACCTCTTTAATTTCAAAAAACAACGGATTTCAGAGAGAAGTATGTTTTCTGACAGCATTCATTTCAGCACACTCTCAGAGGGTGGCTCATCACAGAGGCTGGACTTTAGGGTCATGTGGTACTGAGCAAGACTGCTTCTAAATGACCCATCTTGAATTACACAGATGAACCTTCAAAAGTACCTTGAAAAACAGATGTTTACAGGAGACTTAACTGCCCATTTCAAAGAAAGAAACCACAGAAAGGCAGAAGTCAGTGAAAAGTCTGTGCGCTTGGCTGTAGAGATTTGAGTGGTCGATCTGTAAGTGAGCCCCATTGCTCCTCCTGCCCCCAGCACATGGTTCTCCTCTAATCAAATGCTTGGTCAGTTGCCCTTGTGGATACAGCATCAGCATCCACACAGCTTCTCTCCTTGCTAATCCATCACAGTGCTTGAGTTTGGGAGTTTCCACCAAAGAGCAATAGATTTATCGTTCATTTGCTCAACGCATCTTTGTTTGTTTTCTGTTCTTCACTATAGTAGGATGACATTCTACCATGCCACAGTCGTACCTCTCTGGGTTAGAGTTGAGTACCAGGCTCTAAATAGACGCACCACTCTGAAATACATTGAATGAAGAAAATCAGTAGACACTTTCAATAAGTGTTTCTTGGTGCTTTCCAGCTGAGCATTAGAAATTCCGGGAGAAGAACAGCCAGAGCATGAACTTTGGAGTCAGTCAGGAAAAGGGACGATGTCAGCCATCACTGGACAAGATATTCAGGGAGTGGAGTGTTATCTGCCAGGAGGTACCCTTCCTTTAGTCCTCACAACAACACTATAGTTTGATACTGTTGTTGCTATGTTACAGATAAGCAAATTGGGAGATAAAGAGGTCACGTGGCTAACTAAATGGGTGGCAGAGATAGGAGTCAGTTTCATGTTCATTTGGTGCCAACTCCCGTTCTCCTAAGACCTGTAAACCTGTTTCTTCTCGTTTTAGAACAAGACAGCTTATTGTTATCATTCTACTACTCTCTTAAAAAGTCCCTTCCCCTACTGTCAATATGAGAGGAGATTCTCATCCCAAGACACTATTCAACATTCCCAGGATCTCATGGTTATAAAACTGTTTAAATAAATTCATAGTTTCCCATTAGTTTCCACTTTGGCTGCACAATGAGCCACCTAGCATGGTGGCTCACAGCGACAGAGATTTACTGCTTCTCACAATTCAGTGGCCCGGCTTGGTGACTTCACAGCCTGATGTCACCCAGGGTTAGTTCTGGGTATAACTGGAGGGTAGGAAAAGAAAAGCAGTCACATTCACATACCGGGATGCCATGTTAAGTTTAGGCTAAGACTCTTGACTCTCTTCCCTGTGGCCTCTCCTCCATTGGGGACCACTGTGTATGGCAGGGTGGCTACTTGAGAGCTGGCCCTCAATTTTGGGTAGTATTACTCCAGGTTCTGTGGCTCAGTATTGGTTAAAAGGTGGCACAGATTCAAGGTTAGCCATGCCCTCTTAGTTGAAGAGTGCCGAAGTCTCCTTGCAGAGGGCCCCAGAAGGGATTGTGAGCATCTTTAACAATAAGATGCCACATTTAATGGAATAGGAAGCAGGTACTTAAAATAGATATTCACAAAGCATTTTCCATCTGTATGGGGGGGAAGCCTTCTGGAAAATTTGGTACCAATGGGATGGTTATAGTATCACCAGAGCGAAGCTCAGCTGGGAATAAAACATGCCTGAACATGAAATGAAATGAAAGAACAGAACAAACACGTGGAAAAAGTGGGTGACTGGAACTTGACCTTCAGACATTCCCAGGAGCTGCAGCTCTACACAGGTGCAGCAATGGAGCCTATGTGGATGCTTCCTCTGGAGAGCGGTGCTGTGGGATACTGCTTACACCTGAGGGGATGCTTTTGCCCCAATCCCCAAAAACTCCAACCTGAGTCTGGAGGCTGGTGCTGCTCTCACCAGCCTTTTCTCTCTTCTCTGCTTCGGGATCCCATCCCTCTCTTCAGGGCCTTCTCTCAGCCTCACACAGGCAGTAGCTGTCTATGAGGATGGGGCTAGCTGCTGTTGTTGTGTTTGCTTTCCTTTCTATTAAACACACCTGCATCCACCCTCCAGCGCGTGTGTGAAACGTGAGCTGAGAGCCACAGGTGCTGGGGGAGTGAGAGAAGAAAGAGGTCAACATACCCAGGAGACATCCTCTGAGACCTCACAGGCCTACCCTGGTGGCTCCTTCTGGAGAGCCCACACACACACCAGCAGGAGGTACCACACAGGAGGTGACCAAGGCTCCTTTGGGTCTTTTGCAGATGCGTGGGACTTCAAGGAGTGAGCTTGGGGTGTGGGAGCAGGACACTGCACTTGCCCATGGGGAAGATTCTCCTTGGGATCAAACCAGACGTCAGTCTATAAAAAGGCTGCTCTGGCCTATATGACCTCCTGACAGTTCTGTGGCTCAGTGAGACCTCGTGTGTGTTTGTTTCCTTTCCATTTGTCTTCACAGTCTTCAGAGGAGAGCGGAGAAGACTATTAATTATAAAAAGGCTGCGAGATACATTTCTTCCTGTCTTTATGAGCCCTTGAGTTTGAGCATCATAGACGGAGAAATACAGAGCAGAACTCACGTTTCTCAGTGGTGGACCGAGATGCATGGAGGCCAGATGATGAGTTCAGTCACCATGGCCTGGACTCAGTCAGGCAAGGTCACTCCCTTTGCTGACATTGACCTGCATGTCCAGACACCCTCCTCTCACAGACCTCAGCCCTAGGGCGGGGGGTCTTTTTTTTCCAGGTTTAGAATGGAGTTTGGTTGTAGGAGGAAAAGACTTGTGTAATATCTTCCAGATGTCAAAAAGATGACGTGACTGCTGTGATTTAATTGCTCATAATAATGAGGGGTTGAGAAGAGCAGGGTAATTAAAGATTGGGAGAAAACTAGAAGTTCAGGTTTATATCTTAGTGATTTTGGCAGCAGCAAGAGACAGGGGCTCAGAACCCACAACCTTCCACTCTTCTGAGAAGTGTGTGACCACAGTGACTGTATTTTATAAACCCAAAAAGTATGGCCTGACCAAAAGAACCAAAACTGCTGGAAAGAAAATATCATTTTTGACTTAGGAATTTATGTTTTATAAACCTTAGCGAAGGAATAAAAATAGATCTATAGATTTACGCACTTTAACTGGCCTTTTGGAAAAGAATCAAAGACCTGATAATTGAGAGTCTCACAGGAAGTCTGCCTTATAAATATGTCTCGAGAGAGAAAGACAGTCTCTTGCTTGTGGTATACATAATTCTGTAGGTTCTAGTTTGTGGCATATACCCGGGTCAGAGCACACCACCCCCTCACCCTTCCACACACCTCCCATTCAGTTTCTTTGTCTACAAAATGGTAAAAATTGTACATACAGATTGCAATGGATCTTACTGTCAGGTCCAAAGGAAACCTGGGTTAATGGTGGTTCCTATTAGTATCCCAAAGTGCATGCTGCCTCCAGGCTCCCTCAGCATCATAGCAAGTGCCTGTTACAGAGTTCACGCTGGCATCCTGTCTCCTTCCCTAAACTGCTCCAGCTTATGGGCTTCCCTTCCCAGAGCTTCTCATCCCTATATAACCCTTCCCTTTCAGCCCTGCATCTTCTTGGTTCTCTTGGCTCCTGGTATTCCCTCAGTTTCCTTTGCCCCCCTCTCCTCTCCTCTCCTCTCCTCTCCTCTCCTCTCCTCTCCTCTCCTCTCCTCTCCTCTCCTCTCCCCTCCCCTCCCCTCCCCTCCCCTCTCCTCTCTTCTTCTCTCCCCCCCACTCTCTCTCTCTCTCATCCCCTCTTTCTACTTTCATGGCCTGGGTCAGTCTACTGGCTGTGTTCAGTCCACTGCTTTCTCCCCCTGCTCTGGACTCTTCCAGATGCCTCTGGCCGTGCTCTCCCTCATATCTACAATAAAGCCCTTGCCCTCGACCATACCTCGGAAGGATGGTGTCCTCGCTTTACTATGCACTTTCTATTTTTGAAATCCCACTACTCTATGCCTGCCTGAATTCCTTTTCTCCTTTTAAATGTGTGGTTCATGTGTTAACACACGCTTTCTTCCTTGCTTGGTAGAAGCCAAGTAAGACGATTAAACCCATGTACCCATTGCAGCTTTGTAACTCTAGCCCAGAAGCCTGTTTTTGTCCTGTTCATTGTTGGATCAGGATGGCTGCATGATATTTGGTAGATGGTAGGCATTCCATTGCCAGCAGGTAAGCGAATGAATGAATGAATTTTTCTGTGTCTATTGGTTTAGAAAATGGTTTTGTCTACTACTTCCCCAAATGTATGATTTTATTAGAATTCTTCATGCAGTTTCTAGACGGGAACAAAGTAACTACTATCATAAATTCACAACAAATATATAAAGCATGAACACAGACTGATACCCATTTCAACATAAGCTGAGGAAAGAAAATTGCTAAGGAAGTACAAAATGCACTTTGTGATGTCTTGGTGCGTAAATATCTATCTGAATTATTTTTTTGAGCTTTATTGATTGGTAAGTCACACGCAATATAGTCCAACAAGTATAAAATTTAAGGTGGGGGTATCAATTTATGGAGTTATTTAACGATTTGAATAATCTCACTTTAGACCACTTCATTCACCTAAAAGAAACATCTTGCCTCCTAGTGGTCTCTCCTCACCTGTCTTTGCTTCCTCTCTGTATCTTCCAGTCCTGGAACTTGTTTTCCATGCCTGCTCACTCTGGAGTTTGCATATAAAGCAGAAAGGAAAGTGAAAAGGGAAAAATTATCATATTGCCATTAGAATGGCAGTCCCTCTGTTCTATTGTTGCAGGGAGTATGCGCGTATATATTCATCGTGTGTGTGTGTGTGTGTGTGTGTGTGTGTGTGTGTAAGCACATGTAAATGTTCAAGTGAGTTATATTCAATTATTTATACTTGTCTTTTTTTTTCTTTCTGCACTGATAATGTGTTAGTTCTCTACCAAAAGCTGGTATTTCCTTTTAAAAGGGGGCTTGTATTTTTAGGTCACACTGGAAGTATTGTAAAAAGATTGTACAGTGCTCGCCATCCTCTTATTTAAAGGCGTTGAACTGGGGCTGTGTTGACAAATTTTTCTAGCTCAGGACAGTCATCTTTTTTGAAGTTTACCAATTTTATCTCCCAGCCCATATGTTTCCCAATCCCTTATAAGTTTTATTGCTGCTCGCATATGATGGAGCTTATAAGGGCTTTTAAAATCGTCCTGGAATGTTTCTCAATATAAATATATTGGCAAATGTTCTAAGATACTCACTAGTTTAATAGAATCCTTAACAGGAGACAAGGGGGAGGGGAATTCACTTGGATACCCACAGAGTGCTAACTAAACCCAGTGACTGCTTCTGACTCCCTAGTGCAGAAAGGTGGTTGGTTCTTCTGCCTCCATTCCTTCCTCCCTAGGGTTCTGCATATGTAGCAAAATGCCTTGAATTAGACAACTAAACAAACTATTTGAATCAGATTAGTATTTATTAAAATGTATTTATTTTCTTTCTTGTTTCTATGTTCTGCTGGCATATATTTGTGTACCATGTACATGCTTGCTGGAGGCCAAAAGAGGGTATCAGATCCCCTGAAACTGAAATCACAGATGATTGTGAGCCATCATGTGGGCACTAGGAACCGAACCCGAATCCTCTGAACTAGCGGCAAGTGCTCTTAACTGCTGCTACACCACCTCTCCAGCCTTCAGATACAGTGTTTATTTAAAGTATGAGACTTACTGAGTCAGAAGTAACTACTACACACATGCTTCTTTGTACCCAAAAGTTCTGGCTGAGAGTGAAGTTGAAGCTGAGGGATTATGGGAGGGTCCCACCTTTGATGACCTCCCCTACCCCATAGGCCCCTGTGAGTAGCATGAACTGACCAAGTACCCGTCCATAGTGACCGGGGGCCTCTTCAAAGCCTGCCTGTCCCTCAGCCAGAATCTAATCCCTGCTGGTCCTCCTTCCTGTCCAATCCACCGCTAGCTTAAACCCAGTAGCTTCCAAGGGCCCAGGCCTGAGGTTTCGCAAGGACAAACAGTGTCACGTGAGAATGACCATGTCCAGTAGTGTCCAGTGGTCATGTCACTGGGCTGCAAACTGGTTTTGGTAGTCTCCTGACTGAGCAAGAGCAGCTGCACTTTCTATGAAGGTTGACTTTTCCAGCCTGGCCTTCCCGTGTGCCAGCTTGAATCTAACATAGAGCCCTGTGGGTGCGCAGACTCTGCAAGCACATGAGGGCTTGCCAGGCCCAGGGCATCAAGGCTGCACTTGTCTTAAACCTGAGCTTTGAGAGGGACATTTTATTTCCAGGTGAAAGCTGGAAAAGAGGCAAACATAAGTTGTTTGCTAACTTTTTTTTTTAAGGTTAGCATGAGTATACCATAAAGCACGGCTTATATTTCTACCTGAGTGTTCTTAGAAGATGATCCTTAATGGGGAAAATCTCTTGGACTTGGGTTGATCATTTTGTAGCCACCATCCTGCTTTTAGGTGTATACCTTTAGAAAAAAAATCAATTCTTTATCAAGAGACAGACATCTGAAGGTTGCCATGGATCGCAAATGTGAGTGGGCAGGAGGGCTCGTGTGGTATGTACCTGTGGTTGTGTGTGCATGGAAGTTTTGTGGGGTGGTGGTCCATGACCATACTTACACCTGATCCTCGAATCAACATGGTGAGAGCAAGCCACCATGCTTCCACCAAGCCTGTTAGGGCAAAGCGACCTTCCTGTCAACAGAGTTCTAAGGTCATGGAGCAGGGTGTGTGTCCAGAGACTACCATTAGAATCCAGTTGAGACCATTCGCATCTGGTATGACCTGTTGGTCACAGGCTTTGACAGCTGATTAAGGGAATTTTGTGCAGTCCAGTGTCCCCCTGGGCCGTCATCCACTCCTCTCTGTAAGGTTTCTGCTGTGGCCTGAGGCTCTGGTGTCTCTGGCTTGGGAGGCAGGTGAGGTCTGGGGAAAGAATATTATTAGATGAACTGAAGAGTGTTCACAGAACTTGTTGCTCATGCATGCCTCTGCTATGGACCCTTGTGACTACTGTCAATTTTCACCACGCGCATTGCCTTGACCCCAGTTCAGGACAGACCTGAGGACTGCGTGGAAGGCATTGGGATGTGTGAACCCCATGGTTCTTACCCAGAAGGTGACGTGTTCAAAGGGCAAAAGGTAAGGCCACTGCAGGATGAGGCCATTCACCTCAAAATACCAGTTTCCCTTCGTGAACCTACCATGTGGGCCACTTTTTTTCTCTTACGGGAAAGAATTGCCCTCTTTCAAATGCTGTCTGCCACCGTGAGGCTAGTGGCCAACTTCTTCTCTGAGGCCCCTTGTCCGAGGCCTTGCCACTCCTGGAGGGATCAAGCAACTCGGGCATGCAGACAGTGCCTGATTGAGCATGAGACCTACCCACTGGGCTCTTGCCAGCACTTCCAAGGAAGCTGCAGCCCCAAGTCCTTGGCAGGGGAGGCCAGCTCAGAAAGATCCCTAATGATGTGGTGGCCCAGCCTTGTAGATGTAGAGTGGCCAGGAGGAAGCTGGAAACCCCAAGGTGAGACGTAACACAGGGCAAAGAGCAATGTAGAACACACGTCGTTAGCTGCCTTCCTCCCTCTCCTCCATCCCTGGTCCCAGATACGCTCCTTTCCCAGAGCCATGGGCTCATACCTGCATGTATACATGCACTTGCAGCTAACATACTTTTCTCGACTTGGTTTCTGGGGGAGGCCCTGGCAATACCAGTGGCCTTGTATGCCCTACTTTTCTACCTTTCATGCACCCAGATGGGGTGGGCTTCTTCCTTCCAGGAAGCTCCCTCCCTTCTGCTTCTATACAGAAATCACCTGCCAGGCCCTCTCATCTCTCAGCTCCCCATGCTTTATGTCTCTTTGGGGTATCTATTATTACACAGCATTTTATACCATGTGTTTTGCTACTGAAAGGTAAGTTCCCAAAGGCTGGGAGTTTCCCTGTTCCACTCACCTGCTATCGATTGTGCCAAGAAGCTTGCTTAGCAGAAGTGAAACTTTCAAAAATCCTGCTGGGTGAAAGAGATGTAAAACTGGGGCAGACAAGCATAGGGAATGGTTTAGTAGCTGGAACTCTGCTTGGTTCGGGTTATGCATACCTCCCTCTTTTAATCCCTCTTTTAGCATCCCAGCTTGTTATGTGAATACACTGTGTGCACCTCCCTCTTGTAATAATAACCCCCACCTGTAATTGATGGAATAGGTTTCTCCTCCCCCAACAACAATACATCCTAAAGATAAATACATTCCAAATGCATCCAATGTATCAGGTATAAAGAAGGGAAAGACTGATCCAGCCTGAACCGGTTTGGGGCACAAGTGTCATAAGGCAAAACCAACTGTACTCTCGAGTAAACTCTTGGGGGAGAATCTCCTCTTTACCATCTTCTGTCTATGCATAATTGAGTAAGCATATGATTAAGATCAGATGCATCATAGGACAGGACATGTGCAGAAGAAATAGGCTATACATCTTGACCTATCAGACTAAACAGAAAACCACCTTCACTACACCCATTAGAAACCAGACTTCTTTTCCTGAGCACCATGAAGTGAAGTGCCAAGCAACAATCGGGGCCCTTGCATACCTTCTCCCGCCCATGGCCTGCTTCCATCTTAGGTATGCTTTCTGCCCTGTCCTGAAGCTTTGTCATGAATGGGGCTTCCTCACAGATTCGCATTCTGGGTAGGCTTTTATTTCAGTTCCTTGGATAAGAGACCAAGAGCCTGAGATACACCTGATCCTCCTTCCCACCTGGAATAAAACTGCTAACTATAAAAATAATTATCAAATTAACCCTGGGGTCTAGTCCATTCGGACCACTCTGGCAGACCACTGTAGACAGGGTGGCCAGTCATCAAGTGAAAGCTGTCAAAATTCTGGCAGCTGGGCAAGCTAAGGTCAAGAAGTCAGAAGCCTAGACGTCCAGAGGCGGCGTGCTTCTCAGCTCACAGGTGCACACAAAAAGGTCAGGGAGCTCTCTGTGGTTTCACGTATACTGACCCCACACACGTGAGAATGCTACATCTGAGCCTGGTCAGCTTCCCCGGCTCCGTTTCCACGCTGCCACCTGGGGATCGGTGTCAGTATTCAAGTCAAATATCGGTATTCTGTCTACGCTAGTGGGTTTGCTCAATACTCATTTTTATCTTCTTTAATAGTTGCCTCAGCTCCCCATTCATCCGATCTTTGAGTGTTTAAAAAGGAGTGGAAGGTGTTGCGAGGCAGAGTCTTCCCTATGTAACAGAACAGACTGGCTTTAGACTCAAGATTCTCCGGCCCTGGTCTCCTGTTCCTAGATTTCAGGTGTGTGCCACAGTGCCTGGCTCCTGACCTCTGGCTTTAATGTCAGGAAACCCTGAACATCAGCTATGTTTATGCTGTTTTCCTAAGCAAAGTCCATCCTGTTATGCAGAAGCTCCTAGTCTGGAGCTACTGCATGGAGAGGTCTTTGCAGTCCAGCTATTCTAGAGGCTGAGTTGGAAACCAGCATGCACCCAGCATAGGGCTGGAGATGGCTTTACAGGGAGATAGCGCCTCATATGGTCATAGGGAACTGCAGGGGACAGCATCCTACACACAAAGACCCCTGTTCTGACATAGACAGAACACCACCAAGATTACCCTTCAAAAGGTGATTGTGGTAGAAATGGCCTGGAGGCAGGAGATACTGGCAAAGCTGAAGGTGTGAGGCTGATGTCACGAGAGAAGGCATGGGAAAAAACCATCTACAGCCTGCAGTTGGGACCAGAGAGAATGTGTGTAGCGGAAGGCGCAGGCTTGGGAGAGATGTTAAGTCTAGACGCGGGTGACAGGCCAAGCAGATGGTGCTATGAGCAAGCGCCATCTTTCTATTAGTAGGACTTACAAAGGCCGTTTGTGCCTGGGGTAACAAGGTTAGGATTCTGGGCCGTAAAAGTCGCAGATAAACACCCTTCGGAATAGCTTGTTTGGGGGTAAGAAGGCCAAGTGGGAGACTTGGAAGAATCTGTCCCTGCAGGTTACAAACGGTAGGCACCTGTGCAATGCTTAGGTACCCGTCCGAGTTTTGAGTTCATCATTGATGGGAATATGCAATATATCATGGCTATGGGGTGTGTTCCCCTCTTCCTATGCTGAACCGATCTCAGGGTGCAGGAAAAGAGGGTGCTGGGGATTTGGAGGACCTATTCTCTCTTCTCAACAGTAGTGGATACTGGGACTTGGACAGAATTTCAGGCACTAAGGTCATATCCCGTCTATGACACAAGCTTCCAAGGCAGAAATTGATATGTGTTCTGTGAAAGGAATGCAGAAGGCTCTACTGATGTTGAGTTGAATCCTTCACAACGTTTACATATTTATTATACTTACCACTGAGATGTAGCGATCTTACTCTTTGAAAGGACTGATTTCAGATGGATGCCATGGTACACATCTGCTGTCCCTATTCAGAAGGCTGAGGAGTGAGAATCACTGGGATACAGTATTGAAAAGAACCTGCTTAGGCAATAGAGCGATACCCACCCATACCTCAACAACAGTAAAAGTGGTAAAAAGAATTAATGCCAGCCATCCCCTGCTAAGTCAGAGAATGAGGCACCAAACTGTTTCTAAATGTTTAGCTGTGAGAGTCTGGGCCCCCTGGTGCTTTGCAGTCCTTGGCAGGGAGTTCTGGTGGGAGGCAGTTGTCTTGGAGTGGGTGGGCTATCAGTAGGGCCCTCACACACTTTAGCGGGATTGAAACACTGAACAGTGCTTCCATGCAGAAGCAAAATGCTGTCTATTGAGGCTTGTCCCCCATCCCTTCTTGCATGTGGGTCCTGTCACCCACAGCAGCTGCTAGACTGGGACATGCCAGAGTAAGTAACACTGTCACATTGCAAACAGGTGACTTTATTATCGGCTGCTTCCTGTCAGCGGATGCTTCCCCAGGAGACCATAATCAATCTGCTTCCATCAGAGCGTGGATGGTTAACAAATCCACTGTCAGAAGACAAGGTGGAGAAAAGGGGATGAGGAGTTGATGGAGCATGGCTGGGCCCTGCAAATGTCCCTGAAGCCAGATTGTGACTGAGGGCAGAGGGAACAAGGGGGCCAGGGAAGAATCTGACACATGAGAGGGAGAAGAGGTTGTACAGAGAAAGACAAAGGCATCCATTGGATAGCATGGTCAGGAATCTGGGAAAGCCAAATTGTGGATGAGGAGGCAGCCCAGGCTACAGCCCTAGAAAGGAAGTAAGAGGATTCTACATCAATAGGCTGGGCCAATAAGGGCTGGGTGATGGCTGCACTCTCTAAGGCTCCTCAGCCTTTGATGTCCCAGGTCCCTCAGATCCCGGGTAAGTCCTTGAATGGCTGTAGTATGATACCCATCAGGCCTTTCCCCTGCCCCCTTATCATGAACAGAGGTGTGGCTCACTGTAAGTGCTTTTCATCAGGATGGTGTTGGGCGTGGAAATGTTGGGAAGTTCCAGGGCCACCCGATGGGCATAGATGGGCCCTTGGTCTCATCAGTATCATGCAGCCTGGGGATTTCCCGGGCTGAAGTCACTGTCACCCCAGAAGTTGCATTTATATAAAGCTGTTGTCCTGCTTTGGGGTAGCAGCCATCCAGACATAGGTGGCCTGAAAGCCGTGATGAGAAGAAGACATGCTGAGAGATGCCTCTGGCTGCCATGCTAGCCTTTGGGGACCTTGTGGTAGCCACAGTCTGACTCACTGATGAGTCTTCTGAAACACCTGACTTTGCTCTAGTGTGGCCTCAGGGCTGAGTAAAGGCCCCGGGCCTCCTGGCACACACAGAACTGATTTTCTTGGCATTTTCTTTATTATTTCTGCCTCTCATTCCCACCTGAAGACTGGGAGTGGGGCTGGGCTCCCTTCAAAACACGGGCTGGATCATGTCCTCTGTGCCAAGTCTCTGCAAAGTTATTGCCTCCTGCACAACCTAAGGAAGTCGAGGAGAAGAGGTCTGCTATGCAGTCACTGATCACACTGCCAGATCCCCATCACGGTTTTGTTACAGTAGCCCTACCTACCCCTGATTTTACTCTCTACAGTTTCAGTTACTCAAGTTCCACTGTGTCCAAAAAGAGTCAATGGAAAATTCCAGAAATAAATAATTCTTAAGCTTTAAATTGTATTCCCTACGTAGCCAGATGAAATGAGGGGCCATCTCGCATACTCGGGATGTGAAATCATTTGCCCACTGTATTTGTGCTGTATATGCTGCCCTCCAGGAAGACTCTTGCAGTAGCCTACTACTCATATTTGGGGTACCCTTCTTCCTAGTAAGGTCCTGAGCAGATAGGAGAGGATACTAAGCGGGCACCAGGGCAGGACACACAGCGCAGTTAGCTCTGGCGCTGAGGCAATGCTCCAGGGCACACGGAAGAAAAGGGTTTTTGTGGTGACAATGCCACTGCCAGAATCTTGTTGGGGTCTTAGAACATTTCCCCGTGGCTAAGGGGATGAGTGAGGGTGTCAGGAGTCAGATCACAAGACCTCCCTAGCAACAGGCTCTGGTTCAGCTCAGAGACCCCAGAGATCAGCTAAGTGCTCCTGGGACTGGCTATTCTTTTGGTAAGCCCATCTGGTAGGTCCTTAAAGGGCCACTCCTAAAGTAACTTCTCCACCTGCCCATTTCATTCCTTACCTATTGTTTCAAGTACCTCCCAGGGGCACAAGACAGAGAAGGCAAATAAAGATGCCCTGGTAGATGTACCTAACCTGGGGTTCAACACAAAATTGTAAATTCACTTCAAATACAATTACTCCCTCCCCCACCTTTCGGCAATTAGTTAAATTTTTAGGGGGTGTTTTGTTGCTGTCACTGTTTTATTTTATATTATATTATTTTATTTTATTTGAGACAGGTGTCACTATGTTCTAGCTGTCCCAGAATTTGTTATGTAGACCAGGCTGGCCTCAGAATCATAGAGATCCACCTGTTACTGCCTACTGAGTTCAGGGATTAAAGGTGTGTTGGTTTTATATCTGTTTGACACAAGCTGGAGTCATTTGGAAAAGGGAACCTTAATCGAGAAAATGTTCCTACTAGATTGGCTGGTGGGCGAGCCTGTGGCACGTATTCAGAACTGATGATTGATGCAGGGTGGGCAGTGCCACCCTTGGGACAGTGGTTCTGGGTGATATAAGAAAGCTGACTGAGAAAGCCATGAGGAAGATCACTTCTCTATGATCCTTACGTCAGTTCCTGCCTCCAGGTTCCTGTACCGACTTCTGAATAATGCTCTACAAGCTGTAAGATGAAAGGAACCCTTTCCTTCTCAAGTTGCTTTTGGGCATAGTGCTTTATCATGACAACAAAAACACTAATTAAGATGGCTTGCCTTACCACCCCCATGCCTAGCACTTCCACGGTTCTTGAGTGGGAACTTTGTAGATGACAACATCATGTTCCTGTGTACAAAGGTTGGCTGTGCCTTTTCAAAAGGAAAAGAACCAAGAGGACCATCTCTTGTTGCTAGGGAAGGTGTCATAGTGATAGTGATGATGTGAGTAGCATCTCTAGGTGCCACAGCCATAGCTTTCAATTTTTCCTGGCAATGTGACCTTGCTGTATTCCTTTGTGTTTGTTGGTTGCTGTTGATTGTTGTTGTGTGTATGTCAGGGGGTTGCTTTTGTTTGTTTGTTTGTTTTTAAGTTAGTTTGAGGTCAGATTTGTAGCCTCACTTTTCCGTGGGGCCTGACTGGAAGAAGTTAATGATCGAGCCATACGTAGCACGCCATGCACACCTGGTCCTGGAGATACCTGCATGGGCACTGAGGCCGAACCATCAGTCAGAGCTTTGCTTTTGAGCAGCAGGATGGTGACAATGACGACATCAGGTGATGGTACTGAAGCAATTGGAAAAGTCACTGTACCTGGAACCAAGGGCCTTTCCAGAGTGGCTTCTACAGCTTCTTTGCAAACTTCATGACCTTGTGTTACTAAATTTAGCCTTATAAAGTTGGACCCCATTTTTACTCTTTCAATGCCGATGGACACTGAAAAGCAGAAGTTAAACCATTTGCCACCCAGCCAGTTAACAGCCTATCCCATGAGTCCTTTCCCTGTGTGTTAGCATCCTCTGGTCTAAGTATCTGTTTTTTAAAATTGGAAAAGACTGAAAATCAAGAGTACAAACCTCGACTTTACTTAATTCTCGATACACGACACACCATTCGGCGGCATGGTGAAGGCAGAGATACCTGTTGGCATTTGGTTGTTAATGTTTACCCCAGCTCAAGTATTTCAGAAGACATCCATTATCACCAACAAAATACCTATATTCAAGTTATGCCGCAGTGAAAGCAGGTTTAGGTCACTTCCAGGGATACAAACCAGTATCTTCCCATTCACTTTGCCTTATTCAATTTGAGGAGCCCTGGGCTACCTTTGTACTGGGGATGGCACTGGGAGCAGGAACTATAAGAGCCTTGCTCTTACAGTCTGGGTTATTTTTGTTGAGTATCTTGAGGACACTTAACAGATTGCTGTTGAAGCCTGGGGTGTGAACCTCGCTGGGCCTCCACGCCCACATTCCAACCAAGCGAGGTACACACGTACACTGCATCTCCGGCGAGGTATGGGCCCTGATCTGAAAGGTTTAGCTGGAGATGTGGGCCACAGCACAGAACCCTGTGCAAACACTCGGGGCGTGGGTGGGGGGGTGGGGGACGACAGGACCTTTTTGTAGAAGCCGGGAAGGAGACCCTGAAGGACAAAGAGCCCCTCCTGATTGGTTGTCACAGCACAGCTGCTTCTATGGGACCGGAGTGAAAAGGTTGTTTTGCTTCCACTAATGCACTCTAGGATTTGGGAAAGGTTTCCAATCGTCCAAATCCCTGTGGAAAACACTCTGCTGCGGGTTCCACCGCCCAGCTGTTGTTTATGTGGGTGTGCGTGGCCCTGCTTTTGTGTTTTTAGACGTTTTGTTTATCTTCTCCTCCCTCTCTCTCTTTTCAAGCTGTCCATTCTTCTAAGGCTGGCCCTGGCTTTTTCAATTTCAATAATGTGTTTCATGAGTTAGGTGCTGGCTTAGTGTAACAGTAGAGAAACACAGACAACCTACTTCTTAAAGGAAGACGTTCTCTGAAAGCTTCAGCCTTAGAGGCTCACACGTGAAAGTCTCCGGAAATTTGACCAATGGAATAAATGGCCCAAGTGGTGGATGTGTGCCGTCTGTCCCCCAAAACAGCCAGGTGCTGGGGCTACCCATCTGGTAGGGAAGAGGCCTTCATAACTTGCCAGTACAGTTAGCCCTCTGTCTCTGTGGGTTCTGTACCCAGGGATGCAACCAACTGTGGGTCAAAAGCTATCTATTAAAAGAGCTATCCATCTACATGGAACACATGTAGACTTTCTAACCTTGTTTCTCTCCAAATCATCTGGCATGACAGTTCTTTATCTTATGTTGTACAGAGTATTTTAAGTCCAGTTTGAAGAATGTGCTAGGTTATGTGTAGCTTATAAAATGTGTGTAGCCCATAAAAAGCTTATGGGCTCTGTCATCTTATATAAGAGACTTGAGTATTTCAGGCTGGGGGCTCTTGATGTCAACCCACCACAGAGCCCAAGGATCTACTGTCCTCCATTCTGTTTGCCATTTCTTATGCATTAGCCCCAGGGGCAGCTTGGAAGAGATCCTCAGTGCCTAACCTTCCAAGCCATACTCTAGGAGTGATATTATTCACTTAGCTGAGTATAAGCCCACCAAGACGAAGAACATTCTCTGTGACTGCCACACAGGGCACACCCTCCAGGTGACAAGAGACTGGGAGAGGAATGGTGTCTGGAGGTTCCTTAAATTAGAGCCAAGCAGCAGCGAGGCTGGTTGACACAAGAGTATTGTTGGTCCAAAAGCTTCTCTCTCCCTGCCCTGCATCTCTATTCTGGAGAGTTGGATCACCTGAGCTACCTGCCTTTGATGCTCTGTCCCACTGACTTGCCTTATACCAGTGTAATACAGGTTGGTCCACAGCCTCTGATGTTTTGTCCCTCTGACTTGCTTTATACCAGAGTAATACAGATTGGTTCACACAGCAGTTTGTTAAAGTAGAATCTGTCTGATAATCACCTTCCTTCCTTATATTTGACAGAATGATTTTCAGGTTCTTGGAAGACAGGATTAGGAAGGATACTCACATCTTCATAATTACATCTCCGGGAGAGGAATGATGCCCATGGCAATGTGGTCACCTCCTTTCACACACTAGATGGAATACATCTTGCATCATGAGGCTTTCATGAAAATTTGGAGGCAGCACTGGGAGCTTGCTTTGTATCATACCATACATTACTCTCCTCGGCTATCCTATTGTCTTGTCTATTTTTGCCCTGCTCTTCAGTGTTGATGTCATTTCCCAGTTTGCATTTGATAAAAACTAGGCCTTGGGGCTTTCATGGCTCAGCTGACATCAGTCCAGGTAGGGAAGGAGTTAAAAGTGGGTGCAGCACTCCCAAGTCCAGGTTCAGGGACATTTCAGCTCCTCTCATGAAAGCAGAACTAATAAATCCAGACAAAATGTGAACAGGCAGATGTCAGGCTCCAGCATGAAGGAACATGGAGTCTGAGAGCAGCTGAGCCTAGAGGCAGGCACAAGGATGAGGACTCGGTGGAAGGACTTTTGCTAAGAATTATAAATGGCATTGCCAGGAGCTTAATCATCTCATATCCATTTTTACAAGGAAGCATCTAGAAGCAGAAATGGACATGATCATTCTAGATATCAAAGATTTGCCTGTTGCCACCCCAAACCTCAAACTCATATTCACTTCAATCAAACGAAAATCAAATTCACTGACTATGAATTGTCTCTTTTCTATTTCCTTGGTTTTGTCCTTGGACAGTGGCCTTGTGTTTCGGAGACCAGAGCTATGCCCTTTTCCTCCCTTGATCACGGAGTGTGTCAGAATGGACCGGTTATTGAGTTGGCTGCAGGAGGTGGCTTCCCCATATGACCCCGTACAGGACTTGACTGCAAGAATCCCAGCAGTGGCTCATGCGAGATATGCCACTTGGCAGGTGTTACCGGCCCCTGGGGTCTAGTGAGAGTCCAAGAGACTCTGGGAATCTTTTCAAATCTATCTGGGCTTGCAAGTCCTGGTGGTAGCTTGTGAGAGTGACCCAGTGGACAGTTAGAGAGATGAAAGGAAGCCGTTTGGATTAAGTAAGATTTAGGAAATAAAAGGATTAGCTAGACACAAAAGCTAGATTTACGGGTTTATTTAGCCCGTGCAGTGTGGCATACTGAGATGGGGATGTCTAGAAAGGGATGAAAGGGGTGAACCTGGGGGTCGTAGGGCAGCTAGGATGAGCAAAGCCCCTATCCCTGCCTGCTAAATCTTCTGATAATTGAAAGTGGGCCCAAAAGGGCTGCCTCCCCCAGACTAATTCTGACTCCTCTAGCAAGTATTAAGGAGAGATACAATGACAAGCGAGCTTCTGTGTTGGAGGGGTCAAGCCTCCTGTAACCTAAGGAAGTAGAACGCTCACTTCGTGACCGTCTTTTCACAGGTTAAATCGCTCCTATCTTGAGCAATGAAGCAGTTTATCCTTATCGGGAAGAGAGTTAAATATTTTTTAAGGAGTATCAAAAGCAATCACAAACCTATCTTCTGACATTGGCTATCTTTACTCTGTATCTTTCTTCTCCCAATTATGGGGTCAGAAATCCCAGTGTTGACAGTTCAAACATGTGTGTGTAAGTGGGGACTCTTCACCAGTTCTTGACATGGCTCTCTGCTACAGACAGGGGCACACTTGGTACTGGGTGGATTGCATGCCATAGAGGCCAGTTACTAACTGGGAGACAGAGGAGTCCATCAGTATGACACACTGTGAGAAAATTGCCAGCGTTGCTCCTCTTGTGCTTTGGAACGTTGTTAAGTAAGGTCAAGTTACCTGAACACACGTCCTGTGATGCCATAGCAGTCAGGCAAGTCACCGAGACACCACATGACAGTGCGGCCTTCGAAGTGCACACACACGGGGCAAAGGGCTGATTTTTCACCTCTGATGGGGCAGAGCAGAAGAGAGTGATTTCATCCTGCTACTTAGAGGCTCACAGTTGAAACTATTATTTAATTTTAGTATTTTCCTCTTAATATTTACAGGCCCTCTTTAATGCTAGGTAGCTGAGGTCTCATAAAGGGAGTCACACACAGAGAAGGGTTTCCTGAGTGTCTCAGCTGTCTGCACACAGGCCTTTCTGGTGTCTGCAAGAGCAAGCTGTCACAGGCTGGGTTGTGCACATCTGTAGTACCCACCAACTCCTGTGACCATCTATGACTGGTCCCACTAATTCCAAACTAATCTTTAAAAATCCGTGGCAATGGTTCTCAACTTGTAGATCGTGACCCCTCTGGGGAGGGTCGAAGGATTCTTTCACAGGGGTCGCCTAAGACTATCAGAAATCCGTAGTAGTAGTAAAATTGCAGTTATGAAGTGGCAACAAAAATAATTCAGGACCACCACAACATGAGGAACTATATTAAAGGGTCACAGCATCAGGAAGGTTGACAATCGGTGATCCAGAACTCTTCTTGACTCTGCCAGCTGAGAATGCTCACTGGGTGCTTGGCACCACACCCTTTATCTCTGGAACTCAGCACAGCTGCCAATTTCCTTAAGGCACTTTTTCCTTCACTTACCATTCTTCTTTCCAAGGTGGTAAGGCATTTTTGAGAGTTGATTATGTCCTTGAGTCCATATGAGTTCCATGGCCATGATTTCTAAGCAATTATGAGTATGGCTAACCAGAGAAGAGACCCAAGGCTTTCTAGGCAGAAGCAAGATTTCCCCCACTCCCACTATACACAGAAAGTTCTTGGCGAAAAGTTGAGAACCACGTAAACCCAAGTGAATAAAGCTAACTGTGACGCGTGTATGTATCAGAAGCAGATGGATATATATATATATATATATATATATATATATATATATATATATATTTGTGTCTTTCTAAAATGATAGAATTTACCCGAGAACACAAATATATAAGATACAGCAGTTGCATTGACAGCCGTTTGGCCGGTAATTTCCCTTTCCTTGATAACCAGCCAAAGCAAACACAGGTGCCTTCGTTTCCATCTTAATTACTAGCATTAATTCTCAGATCACGCACCACACGTCACAGAGTAAACAGTCCCATGTATTTGTACAGGTAGGCTGCAGAGGGCTAAGAAGGCTGCAGTGGGGCTTAAGGACTCCCAGAGAGGCCTGAGAAGCAGAATTTAAGGTGCCATTGAGGATGGAAGAACAAGGTAATAACCCAGGAGGTCTTGGGGTACTGCTGCTATCCTTGCTGCTGCTGCTGCTGCTGTAGAATCAGGCTGCCGCTGCGGGGTCAGAGCTGAGATAAGCCTTGGAATCAAATCGAGGCCGCAGACTTGAAGAGCACTGTGTGATTTAGATAAACAAACCGGCAGGTGAGCGGACAAACGGGCGGAGGCTGGTGGTAATTCAAAGAGGCCACATTAACAATAGGGGCTGTTGAACTGAAGTCCTTGGTCAGGTCTCTGCCTGACCCTCCATTCCTTAATGCCACACTCTGGGTTGCCACATGACATGTTTGTGTTGTGTCCTTGCCTTTATGGGGTTCAAGTGAGGGTGTTTTATTCTTTATTCTTTCTTCATCTTTTCTACTGGGATACATTTGCTTCTGTAGTCTCAATAAATATAAACTTATTTTATTTATTAAGTGTGGCCCTCCTTATACTTTTAGGAATGAGTTACATGTCAACCTCAGGAATGGTACCAAAAACTAATGGTGTTTTTTACAGTGTCTACCAAACTACACCTACAAAATGGAGTGTTTGCAGACTGTAAAATAGAGTGTCCCAGGAGAAGGCGCATCCTGAAAAAAAACATAAAATCACCATATTACACAACATGAACTAACTTAGGGTCAGATATGGTGTGCTCTCTATACCCACTGAAACAAGCAATCACAATTCTAGCATTGCCTCTGGTCATTATGTAAAAAGACTATTATAATCCATCAAGACAGGTTAAAGCACTTGCTGACAGCCTTACTACCCACGTTTGATTCCCAGGATTCATACGGTAGAAGAAAAGAACAAAATTCTACAGTTTGTCCTTTGACTTCAATATGCATACCATGCGTGCTTACACACATACTCCCAATAAATACATAAAATGTAAAATTATATTCTCCAGACTGAGCCCATCCTATCCTCCTACAGGAGACAGTAGAAGTTGCACATACCACCCCAACCCACTGTCCAGAGAGTACAGGTAACAACGGCAGGCAACAATGAATGCTGACCATCCCGTGTTTTAAACAGTTTTTCGCCTAAAATAATGTCACTCACTCATTTTATAGAAGAATGAATTCATTCCAACAGACTTGATGGTATTTGCCCATAAATACAACAGGCTTGCCTCAGAACCAACGAGGGTTTTGGGCAAATACTGTTTTAATAGTATTTTACTACTGTGTTTTTATTTATACTAGAAAACTTATCAAATAACTAGGGCCTAGGCAATTCACATATTAATGGGTCATTAGGACACACAATTCGATGGAATGAAATAAGCAGAACATAACTTTTAATAAAATATCTAAGTGTTTTTAAAGTTGAGGAAAAGTTTTCTCAATAGAGCTTAAGAAAAATACAGTATAACAAAGGCGATTAAAGCAATTTTGTGACAGGAAATAACACTGTCAAGCTGATTTAATCCAGAATCACCAGAGTGTTCTAGAGAGGTTTAAGAAGGAAGAAAGCCCCACAGTGAATATGGGCATTGCCATCACATGGCCAAGGGTCCTGTGATAAATACAAAGTAGGGAAGCAGAAATCAGCTGATTAGGCTGAGCATCTGCATTCATTGCTCCTGCTTCCTGACTGAGGCTCCCTGCTGTAAATGGCCACCTTTTGCTCCTGCTGCCATAGCCTCCTGCTGTGAGGGACTGCATCCTCAAACTGTGAGCCAAGCCAAACCTCCCCTGGTTAGATCGCTCTTGTTGAGCTTTTTATTAGAGTGAGAAGGAAAGGAAGTAATATAATAACAAGTAACGATTTGATGATTTAAATCTGCTTGAAGATAGTAAGAGTTCGTTTTAATTGCAAACTTGGTAGGAGCTGGAATCTCTCAGATTGGGAGTCTTAATGAGGGCTTATCTAGATTAGGTTGCCCCATGGGAATGTCTGAGAGGGATTGTTTTAAATTGAGGTAACTGAGATTGGAAGGCCTGTCCTCAATGTGGGACACCATGTCACACGCTGGGATCTGCTCTGAGTGGAAAAGGGAGAGGGAGCTGTGCCAGGAAGCAGAGCTCCCTACTTTGATTTTGTTTTTATACTGTGGACGGATGTGACCATCTGTTGTGGGCTCCTCCACGGTGACGGCCCCACCACGGAACTGTGTTCCAACTGTAACCTGGAACTGTGGCGCCCGAATAAACTCTTTTTCCCCTAAGTTGCCTTTGTCAAAGTATTTTGTCTCAACCACCAGAAAAGAAGCTAAAATCAAGTTTTTAACTAATTTTATCACAAATTTTTATTTATACATTTGTGTCCAAGTGTGTGCCAGTGTGTGCAGATATGTGCTCACAAGTGTAGAAGTCAGGAGACAGTTTGCACAAGTTGCTAGTTTCCTTCTACTGTGTGTGTCCTGGGGGTCATACCCCAGGAGATCAAATTCAATGACAATTGTCTTTTAACCAGCTAAATCATCTTGGTAGCTGGATACCAAGTTTCTATGACTGAAATTCTTTGCTCAGACACAAATTAATACCTTTGGGGTATCAACTTGTTTATACATGAAAAGGTCGATTTTGCCATTCTGCAAACCTGTAGGTTTGCTCACTGTTATGGGCTGAACTGTATCACCGCCCCACCCCTCAAAATTTACATGTTGAAATCTTAACCTCAGGTATCTAAGAATGTGATTGGGTATGGAAATACATTGTCTGGAGCCATAAGTAAGCTATCATGAGATACAGGAGACTCTAATTCAGGGTCACTGCTGTCCTTAGAAGAAGAGATTTGTATTCATCCAACTAGAAAGAACATAAGGCCATGGCCTGGAGGCTGCCATCTACCATAGGGAAGAGAGTCCTCCAAGGAACCAACCCTGTCACACCTTGCTCCTCTACTATTGTGAAGAAGATGAATTTTTGTTGTATAAGACCTCCCATGGAAACCAAATGGCCACCATCCCAGTGACTGAGGATTGCTCAACAGGCTCTCTCAATGTCATTGTGAAGTTGGTGCCTTTACTGCTACCGCACTGGATATTTAAGAAAGAGCGACTTAGCTGCCAGAATTCAAAATGTGACTGCTTACCTCTGTTCTGCATATTGCCTCAGATACCCTAAAATGTTAAAATAGTATCAGATGACAAACAGACAATGTCTGAAACATAGCCTATAACCCCTATTGTTGCTTTTTTGATCATTACAATATGAAAACAGTTCATATGGGGCTAGTCATATGATTCTCAAATATCTGTCTTGAAATATTTTTCTGCATCTGCTTATCAAAAGTGCATCTGCATTAGAGAATTGGTGGGAATGATGCTACACGTCTGTAATCCCTGAATTGGAAGGTGGAGACCAGCCTTGGTTACATAGTAAGTTCAAGACTAGCTTGGGCTACACAAGAGTTCATTTTAAAATAGAAAGAAAGTTCTTAGCCAAGAGGATAACTATATGTTTTTCCTTGGGTTCACCTTCTTACTTAGCTTCTTTAGGTTCACCTATTGTAGACTCCGTGGCCCTTATTTATGGCTAGAAACCAATTATGAGCGAGTACATCCCATGTTCATCTTTTTGGGTCTGGGACACCTCACTCAGGATAGTGTTTTCTATTTCCATCCATTTGCATGCAAAATTCGAGAAGTCATTGTTTTTTACCGCAGCGTAGTACTCTAGCGTGTATATATTCCATACTTTCTTCATCCATTCTTCCATTGAAGGGCATCTGGTGATGGATAGAGATAGAGACAGAGACCCACACAGGAGCACTGGACTGAACTCCCAAGGTCCCAATGAGGAGCAGAAGGAGGGAGAACATAAGCAAAGAAGTCGGGACCACGAGGCGTGCACCCACCCACTGAGACAGTGGAGCTGATCTACTGGGAGCTCACCAAGGCCAGCTGGACTGTGACCGAAAAAGCATGGGATAAAACCGGACTCTCTGAACATGGCGAACAATGAGGGCTGATGAGATGCCAAGGACAATGGCATGGGGTTTTGATCCTACTTAATGTGCTGGCTTTGTGGGAGCCTAGCCAGTTTGGATGTTCACCTTCCTAGATATGGACGGAGGGGGGAGGACCTAGGACTTACCACAGGGCAGGGAACCCGGACTGCTCTGTGGACTGGAGAGGGAGGGGGAGAGGAGTGGGGGGAGGGGGAGAAGGGTGGGAGGAGGGGGAGGGAAATGGGAGGCTGGGAGGAGGTGGAAACTTAATTTTTGTTTATGTTTTTTTTTTCTTTTCTCAATAAAAAAAAGAAAAAAAACACTAAAAAAAATAAATAAAATAGAAAGAAAGAGAAAAAAGGACAACAATAACAAAATATACTCAGCTCTTTTCAGAGAGGCTGTTATAACAAATAAAATGAAATAATCTGGTATAAAACATAAAAGTAAAAAAAAAATTGCCAAGGACAGGTTAAAATGCTGGGAGCTGTAGAGCTGGCTGGGAGGTTAGGATTGCTTACTGCTCTTTCAGGAAAACCCAGGTTCAGTTCCCAGCACCCACAATGGCAGCTCACGACAGACTACAGCTCCAGAACCAGGGATCCAACACCCTTTTCTGGCCTCCACAGCCACTGCATACATGTTCATATACATACATGCCAGCAAAGCACTCATACACATAGAAACAAATAAATGTTGAAATTCATATGCTAATAATATTTTGTATGGTTTTTCATTTTATATAAGTGGTTTCATACTTAGAAGATATTATTCTTATAATTTATCCTCATATTAAGACCATTGTATATACAATGACATTTCTTTCACTAATAAAATAAATTACGTTAATGCTTTACTTCTGTTTTTGTTCATATATACAATTATATGTTGTAGACAGAGACTGCGCTTTCATTTCCTGGCCACCCAGACCCTAATAACCACACAGAAACTATATTAATCACAACAATGTTTGGCTGATGTCTCAAGCATATTTCTAGCTAGCTCTTACATCTTAAATTAACCCATTTCTATTAGTCTATGTATCGCTATGTGGCCATGGTATTACTTCATTTTCTACATGTCTTGTTTCCTTGGCGGCTGTCCTGACTCCGCCTTCTTTTTCTCTCTGCTCAGGTTTCCCACCTGGCTTTACTCTGCTAAACCACTGGCTGCTACAATGTTCCTCATTAGCCAATAAAAGCAACACATATACAGAAGGATATCCCACATCATCAAGTTTATTATGGCAATCCAATATATAACTGTCAACAGTGGAAACTTTAGAGTTTGTGCTGACGTGCGCTATACCTAATCTGGAAGGTTATTTCACTACCAATATTTAAAAATACATCCAAAAGTCTAACACAATTCAGTGCAAATTCTACATATTTGAGTCAGACTAAGTAAAACACAGAAGAAACCAACCGGCAGAAAGACAATTTTTAATTTAGCATGAAATATTGGAACATAACAAAGGTCTTTATTACTTGATGCTAACAGGGTGATTTACTTAAAGGAATGCTCTTCAAAAGGTGGCGTGAAAAGTCGGGGACATTGCCCAGTGGGAAAATGCTTGCTTAGAATTTTCAAGGCCGTGAACCTGATACCAGTTAAGAAACAAATGAATCAATGTTTGACTGTAGCCTTAAATGAGCAGTTCTTAAGGATTAAAATTTGGCTCGCTGTTCTTGGAAGAATATATTTCCACGCTCACACAGCTGTATTTTTAGTTTTGAATGAATTGTGCTTTCAAAGCGCCGTGGCTCATCTTTAATTTCTGTAATAAAGCTAGCACACTTAAAAGGGTTGAAATATTGTTGGAATGCACATAAAATGTCAGCTGTGAAACGTACCCTTTATTTTCCAAATTGCCAATCTCACTGCCCTTGAATAAAAATGCACGCAAGAATTATTTTTCACAATGCTTCAAAGTCACTTGTAATTACTGTTTCACAAAAGGCCTCTGGGAAATCTGAAAACTACCAGTCCATTCGTGGATGGCAAGGCAATAGTCACTAAATCACTCAAGGAAAACCTTAAGAAGTGTCAACAAATGTGGTGCAAAGTTTAATTACAGGAATGAAATTTAGAAACAAATAAAATTCAGGAAATGAGCCACTGCCTAAAGCTAGACAGTATATTCATCACACACTTAGCTAGGAGACTCAGGAGTAAGAATGAATATTAGTCATATGTTATCATAGTTTTTGAGATGTATTTATTTTTATTTGATGAGGGAGTGTTTGGCCTGCATATAGTTTGTGTACTGCATGCATGTATGCCTGTGGAGGCCAAAAGAAGGTCCCTTTGGAACTGGAGTTGCAGTGAACTGCCATGTGGGTGCTGGGAATTGAACCACAGTCCTCTGGAAGAGCATTTAGTGCTCTTAAGTGCTAAACCATCTCTCTCAAGCACATATTTTATCATAAGTGTTTAGTATTATACATAGATTGCCTAAAAGTGATGTAACTTTTACTATACATAATATGTAGAATTATATTTGTTCGGCTGATAAAATGGAAATAAATTGCTTTCACTTCTATTTTACATATATATGTATGAAATATTTTTCAAGTTTATTATGACAAAATATGTAAAACCCTATAGTAGAGAATCTAGGTATTTCAGTTTATATGTTTAACTACAGCATATTGAATATTAAAGTTTATTTAATAACCAATATTTTGTAAGTATTCCAAAGATCTAATGTAATTCAATGTAAATTTTGTACATGTAAGTCTGGCTAAGGCACAGAAGAAATCAACAAACTGGAAAACGGTTTTTAAAGTGACATGAAAAATTATGAAGCAATGCTTGTGCTATGAAAGAAATCCACTTTAAAGTGTTGATGATGCCAAATCTCCACGTAATCACTGAAAAGTCAAGAGGGAATAAGTGAAGGATGTAAGTTTTGGATATTGTTCACATCTCCTCAGCCTGCTTCGCTCAAAGTAAGAGCAGGAACTAGGAAGTCTACCCCTTCTACTATTTTAGTAGGCAGTCGAATGAGCAGAGGTGTTTCATCACACCTATGCAGTCAAAACAAGAGCTAGACACATACCCAGACAGCAACGTCCTGCTACAAAGCTTCCACCTGAGGAAGAGGTGAGAAGACATTTTTGGAAAGAGAATGTATTTGTCCTTCCGGTTTCTAGAACATCCTGTCCATATGGATTGAGATTGATTTTCACTTATTTCCTCACCTGCAGGATTCCATGTCTGGTCAAGTGTGAGGATCACATGAACTGGCTGTTTGATTAGCATCAAAAGTATTTCCCTGTTTCTGTGATGGCCATGACATCCTTTACTGTCTGTTTTTCATTCCTTGATCCTTAAGTATGTAATGTCAAAGGAGATGAACCTACCAAATCAAAGATGTTCTTCCTTTAAATGAGTAAAGTTCAATGATTTAAACAAAAATATTTATTTAGAATTAACCTCTGGAAGTATTTACTTATCATTCCCTAATTTAATAATCTTCAATAATAATTTTTGTTTGTATAAAAAGCCGAGGTATGCAGAACACGTTCTTGTACCATTCCAGTTTATTCTCCAGTCTTGGAAGGAAAGTAGCATCATTGTGTGTCTTTGGGTAGAAGGGCATATTATCATTCTCCCAAGGAAACAGTGATGAACCAAAATGTAATGGCAAAATTTGCATACCAGGAAAGATGTGGATATTCATAAAATCTAGGACTAGAAGGAGTGTCCATCAACTTGACCCATTTTCTTTACTTCACAGCCCAGAAAGGAGTTTTTCTTGAAGAGATACAGGTAATATGTTCAAGCTCGTGTCTAGGGAGGCCTCCTTCCAGCTAGCACTTAACACTCTTTAACTTGGGTGTGCTGCGTATAAAAATGAACTGGGGAGCAGGTGTCCAGGTCGCACCCCAAATGTTTTAGTTTAATGTAATTGGGGTGGGGTTTGGAAAGCCTCTGATCAGAGTTGGGAAAAAAGAATGCTGTTGAGCACGGCGTTTGGAGAGAAGGCTCTCTCCTCTCCTACGTGGAAGAAAGTGATGCTGATGGCAGAAGCAATAGCAGTAGGAACAGAGGAAGGGATGGGGAGAGACTTGGGCAAGGCTTTGAAGAGAAAGAAAATGCCTGTCTGTTATAGGGTGACTCTCCACGGAGCTTGCAAGAACCACATCACGGGACTCTGCTTGTGACCCAGAGCAGAAGCCAAGGTTGATAGACCAAGTTCATAGCATTGCCGTCCCTTTCAGGAAGGCTGCAAAAATATGTGGGCATTTGTCAAGAGGCTTTTTTGGAGTGATCCATGCCTGTGGTTGCAGAATGAATCATTCTTCCCCAGAGAGCCTCCTCTGCGTTGTGCCTTGATATCAAAACATGTAGCAGTGATGGAAGTAAAAGAAGAAGCTTCCAAGTGATTCCTTTTTCCCTGGCCAAGACAAAAAGAAACGTTCCTTTAGAATCGCTGTAGGTCCAAAGCCCCCCCGGGGTGGCATGTGGGCTCTGAGAGACATCCGGCGGGAACATTTTCTTGATGATAATGTTCTATATAAATAATTTAGTTTGCATTGTTCTTCCTTTCTGCCTCCAAGTCTCTTCAGAACACATAGGATCGCTACAAGCCTGGGAGGCACCAGCCCTGGACCAAGAAATCCTCTCCACATACCATATTTTCATTTGTGAACACATTTATGTGTCCATTGTGCTGAGTTGAATTTCTCTTTGTGTGGGGCTAGTGACATCTCTGCTGACATATACATGTGACGATGGGAAGCAAGGTGTTTGATAAAAGGTGATTGAGCCCAAGGCTCTCAACATCAAGTTTTGACTCTCTCCAGCCACATCCAGTCCATCAGCAACACACACAATTTTTTCTGTTCCTCCTGTTCACATCACTGCCACCTGACCAAAGAACCTATTTTCTCCTTGGGACAACTGCAGTGGCGTTTTAACAGCTCTCCTTGACCAATGGTTTGGAGTGTTTTGGCCTCTGTCAAAATCTGTGTGAAAATTTGATTTGCAGTGGACACTGTGGAGAAGTGAGGGAAACTTGTATTACTTGTGACTAGAGCAGGCTTGAGGTATGTGCACAAGTCGGATCCAAATAGACCTTCACCATGACTCTGGGCAAACACTGTTATTTGCCTCAGCAATTTACTCAGCGGTTATTTCTCAAACCATGGCGAATCCTGAGGATTTGGTGGGATATTTTGAGGCCAGATGTGGTACTGAATATAAAAAACATCCGCTTCTTCGGTGGATCTAAGAATCTAGGGGGCTGGAGACCAACCATAGGGCAAAAGACTCCCTCCCTCCCCCTGCTGAGGAGGCCCGCCTTTCTGGAACATACCTTCAGGGGTGTGGTCAATGGTGTATGCTGTGAATTCATGCAGTTGCCTAGAAGTTTTTGGATGAATGAGGAGGTGCAAAGGAACACAGAAAAGTTGTACTTCGACTGGACAGCATGTGCCTAGAAGTCATAGAGTACCTCGGGTACCAAATGTTGGCTTTGATACCTGTGATGCCACCAGCACTAAGAAATGAGAGCTTTAACCTCACAGTTTGAGCTCTTAGATCTTGAGAAGAAACACCTTAGCTAGGGCCATGTAAACTAGAAGATAATGGAACCTATTATTGATGATACCACTAAGTATGTGCAGGAGCTAGATATGTTACATACATTAGGTCTATTCCTTACAAAAGAGCCAAAACCTTGCTTTGTAGCTAGTTTTCTCTTCAAGTCATCTCATGTTACCTAATCATTGCCTCTAGGGTATCAGAAACAAGTAGTATCCTCCTTGATTCTGCAGAAGAGGAGGGCCTGGAGATGGTTAGATCTTGTAATTGCCCCTTCATTTGTTCAAAAGAATCATGCTGCCTTCCGAGTTACAGCCCACTCCCTCCACTCAAGGCTCTCTGTGGCCTGAAAGGATGCATTCATACAGCCAGAGGGAGAGAGTCTCTAGTCCCTGGAAAGACCATGCATCTCCTGCTAGTTGTGTTTCTTGATTCATTCTAGAATTAAGTGTTTCTTTATATTTAGTACCACATAAGGCCTCGAGAAGTCCCACAAAATTCTTAGATATTATTCATTTGAGAAGAGGGAATCTCAGTTGAAAACATTTTTCCACTAGTGATGTGGGAGGGCCCAGCTCACTATGGGACCTGTCACCCCTGGGCAAGTGGTCCTAAGTTGTATAAGAAAACAAGCTAATGAACCAAAGGGATCAAGCCAGTCAGCAATATTTCTCCCTGGCCTGGGCTTCAGCTCCTGTCTGCATGTCCCCATCCTGCTTGAGCTCCTGACTTCCCTCCGGGAAGGACTGTTATCTGAAATAGGCCCTTTCTTCCTGAAGTTGCTTTTGGTCATGGTGTTTTGTCAGAGCAAAAGAAACCCTAAGATGCCTTCTAAAGAATCATGAGTTCTAAGCTGTTATAGTGTATCAGAATGAAGAGAGGTAGAGCTTTAGAAACCTGGATCCAATGGAAGCGAGCTGTGTCACCATTGCATAAAAATGATTAGTTAAGGTAATTCTTCAAGGACAGAGCTAGTCTTCAGAGGGTGTTGTTATAAGCTGAGGCTACCTGGTCCCTTTAGTTTCTTCTGCCTATGGTTCATTTCCTTCCTGTTCCTCTGCTGGACTGTAAGAGCCAGGAATTCATGTTTGGGATGCTAGCGCCTAGCTGTTTGTAAACTGCAGCCACCAGAATCACAGTTAAATAAACTTCTTTGGTTTATAAACTAACAAGCTTTAGCCATTTTCTTGTTAGCAAGATAAACAGACTGAGCTAGAACTGTACCTAAGTGTTTGCTGGGCCAAGCCAGAAATCTTGGGCGTTTCTACCCTCTAGGATTCTGTCTGCAGGGTCTTCCTTTGAAGGAGTTTATCCCCTGATTCCAGATTTATTCGCATTTAGCCTTGTTTGTCTTTTGGTGTTTTTAAAGAGCGAGAAAGAAAGGGCATAGAGCTGTGGAGGTGGGAAGGTGGGTGTTAGGTCCAAAGGAAATTCCAACTTCCCAAGCCCCAAAAGGCAGTCCAATTAGCTCAAACTGGACTGCAGGAGGATTCCTCTTGGCTAGATAAAAGCCAGCCTTCCTCGGGAAGCTAGTTCCCATCTACCAAAAGGAGTCACTTTTCTGATTTCTGGCAGAAGGGACATATGGCTGCCTGTGCTATCAGTGTAACAAAGCTCATGGTGACCTATAGGCTTCTTCCGTGGGTGTCTATCACAAGTCCCTGTCACTCATTTCTCAGTCCACACTAGCTTTCTCACCTCCTCCCCTACCCTAAACTCCCTCGACACAGAGGCTTCCCTCACCCCAGCTTTCTGGTCTCCCTATAACCCCACAATTTTCACTGCGTTTACTCTGTGCTCTGCTTCCGCTGCTCTCACTGGATTTTCTCCCATTTCTGTCTCCTGCTATTCTCCCCGTCTTGTACAGATATCACTGGCCAGATATCTGCTGGCCATGCTCAGTCCAGTTCTTTCTCTCTTGGCTCTGGACTCTTCCAGATGCCTCTGGCTGTTCTTTCTCTTTTATCTACAATAAAAACCTTCCCCTTAACCATACCATGAAGCAGTTAAGTTGTCTAAAGTTTATGCAGTGGGGAGGGACTAGGAGGAATTAGGGAGGGGAAAAGTGTGATTAGCATTCATTGTAAGGAAAAAATTCTTTTTCAATTAAAAATAAAGAAGATTAAGGCCGATGGACATGTGAAATGCTTCCCCACAAGACTGCAAAAGAGCAAAGGGAGACTTAAATTCTAGACTGGGGTTCTACTTTGATGAACAGGGTCAGACAATGCACAGCCAAAAACAAACTATTAAAACCTTGTTTTCCTTCCACTCTCTTGTGAGCAAGGAGCATGCCCAGGGAAGATTGACGGCCATGGGCCATGGGGAAGCAGGCTAGTGGAGCCTTCAGGCACACTGAGGATATCCATGCAACATGAGGTTCAATGTCTCCTGGAGCTTTGGTAGGTACACTCAGGGAGGGCCACTTTAGAGGTTTTAGTACAGTGACATAAGGAAAAAGATAAAGGGAAAATATATTATTTGAAACCTTTTACAATCATCAAAGCACATGGAAGAAATTGTGCGGGGGAAAACTGAGAGTTCTGTTTTATTACTCCTGGCTGCGTATTACCATTATATTAATTATTTTGTTTTGTTCTGGTATGGAGGTGGAAGAAGACAGCTAGTATACTATCTCCAATCCTAGTGTTTCTAGAAAGTCTTTCTCTGTTCCTGGCGGCACAGCAGCAGAAGCAGGTTGTCTGGGTCAAGAGAGCCTTTTGCTCCTCCTCCCTTGGGTTACAGGAACACGTGGACCCTGAGGACTTGTTACCAGAGCTGTGAGATAAAGTCTAGACCTTTACAGTTCTAACAAGCTAGGCTCAGTCACCTATCCTCAATAGGCCAATTAAAGAGGACAATGATGGTAAAAGCGGATAAATGAAACTTATTTAATGACCTCATTGGGGAGAGGAACAAATAAAGAGGTTCTATAGCATCTGGAGTCTATCTTTAGGGTGTAATGTGAGTTTTAGGTTTAAGCAGAGGATAAGGGGTATGCATAACTAAGCAGGCCTGTTCAAAGTGTGGTCTGGCTTATCACTGACCAGCCATTGTCTGGGCTCCAGGCTCTCCCCCACTGAGGTCTAACAAGTTGTTGGACTATGGGAAGTCTCGTCCTATGACAAAAGCCTCCTCTCGCAAGCACCAGAACCACAGCCTTTCCATTCCCAAGCAGGAGATTCCTGGGGAACATTCCAATTCCTTGGGGTCCACTGTCTCAATAATCTGATATCCAAGCTGGGGCACAGCGTCTCTCTTTAGAATATCTTTGCTCCTGTCGGCTCAGTTGCAGGTTTCTCAAGAGGAAACATCCCTGACCTGTGCTGATGTTCAGGATGGGAATAACACTGGATAATGCTACTGGGTCACACCAGTTGGAAATGGGTACCTCCAACAGCAGAGGACCAGAGGGCCATGTCTCCAGCCATAGATCTCCCATTGTGTAGGAGAGAGGTGTTTCATAACTTTATCTGACCCACCTATCCTTAGTCAGCTGTGAACTTGTTCTCTGACTATTGCCCAAAGAGGGGAGTCTTTAAAAATTAACACACACACACACACACACACACACACACCTTAGTTGTTTCCATTAAAACACACCATTGCATACTTCTTGTGGGGAGGATCTCACTTTGTAACCCAGCCTGGCCTTAAACTTAGGGTCCTCCTGCTTGGTCTTCCAAGAGCAGGATTAGAGAGAGGCACATGCCAGTACATCCATCCTTTTGCCGACACTTTGATGTGGTACCAAAAGCCTTCTTTTGGCTGATGGTCCTGGTGAGAATTCTTTGCTTCCTTCTTGCAAAGAGAGATTGTCAGAAGTCTCCACTCCAGATTCTTTATTTTGGTCTCTTTAAAATGTTGTGAGAAAATAAGCCATCTGTTTCACAACATTTTCCTGAACATGGCATAGTGTCTTACCCGCAATAATATGCTGAAATGATTCGTCTCTCTTAAGCCTTGTCAAAGCGTCCAGTTTACCTTGGCTAGAAAGAATAAATGCCCATCTTTTTACCTTGCATTTCACTGGTTTTTAACTACTAATTAAACTGGACAATCGCATTGACAAGCCCAACCAGAATAAACAGGGTGAAAGGCTATGTACCTGTGCAGAGGTGCCCAGGACTGAACCCAGGGCCTCTTGCATGTTGGACAAGTGCCTTTCCACTGACCTACATCAGGGCTACAACAAGCAACCGGTTTCGGGGGGGGGGGGAGGTAGAGCATGAACAAACCAGGGAGCAGTCGTGAGGACATTTCGCTCACTCCCGGCATCCAGTGCTGTGCTCCCTGCAAGTGTTAGAGCAGCCGGGTGAGAACCACTCGTAGGTTTCTGCTGTGTTATCAGCTCTGCTGGATTAAGATGATGCTCAGCTTACTAGGAGGCGTCATCCGATAGACACGTTGAAACTGGAAGTACCACGAGCCAATATGTCAGCAACTTCATCCCACTTACTCATCGGCCTAATTTTGCAGAGCAGCCCGTGGCAGCACCTCAGTTGTTTCCTCTCATCACCACATGGCAGGAGGAAGCTGTGGCTCACTGCCGCTACTCGGCACCAAGAGAAGGACCGCGTCACCGATGGCTAGCCTGTGGAAAGATCTAAATGTGGGGTGTACTTCTCCATTAGGGCTTCCGGGTTTGCACCATCACACATCTGGAAAACCATACATGAAACTATCCTCAGTGTGTGTGGGGGCAACATCTCCCCAGGGTTAAGAGCTGAGTTGCTCCTTCCTGGTGTGGTTTATCCTCACGTTGGCAAGAGTACTATTCCCCTTGCTCTGGGTTTAGGGATTCAGCGAGGACCTGGCTTTAGATGTTTGGATGTAGAGGCAGATGAAAGAAGCAGGAGAGGAGCCAGGCAGGAGCTTGTGGATCCTGCTGAAAAAAACGGCACAGGCTGCTCAGCTTCACGTTTTCTTGACCACAGGGGATTATGTGACCAGGCTCTTTATCCGATGGGGCGGGATGTGGGGTGACATCACAAAGGGCACAACAGCACTCTGACAAACTCAACTTCAAAGGGGAGAGTGAGCAGCTCTCTCCCGAGGGAGGGAATGGCTACTTGGCATAAGTTCTCCACAATAAAAGTCAGGTCCTGATGACTTGTGTTCCACTTAGCAGTGACGATATGGTCTCACAAACAGTGTCTGCTGATTTGGGCTTTGCACAAGCATTTTAGAATGATACAGACTAAGACAGTGGCGACATCACTCAGTGATGGAAACATTGAAAGCACCCCTGACTATACAGCCCACTGTCGATCTGAACATCCTTTTGCAGCATGTGACTGTATTTGGTATGATGATTTCTATCAGCAGGCAAGTGATGACACTGCATGGTCTGTGGTTCGAGGGGGTGTTGGTCCCCGAGATTCCTGTGGCTCAGATTTCTCTGATTCTAGCCCTGAAATCTGAAATGGTAAACTTCATTTTCTATAGACCCTCCAAAACTTGAAGCTGGGCCTTCACACAGCAATTGCTTAATGAAAATTTGACTGACAGATCAAAGGTGCTCCTCTTCATCTTCAGTACAGGTCTGCTTACAAACAGAAACTGCCAAGTTCTCGCTAGAATGAGAGGGAACATTAGAGGAAGTGACAGTAAAATGTTGAGGCTCAGGTCACAGGTGACATGCTTTGAAAGAACATTCTTGTGTCTAAAGGTCAGATGCACAGTGCAGCTGGCCCCACTCCTGCTAGAAAGCAAGAGGCAATGCTTCACGCTAGAGAACGTGGAAGCCGAGGCTGCTGCTCAGTTCTACAAGAGACTCACCTTGCAAATAGCCCGAGAGGAAGAATAGAGGACAGGGGTGCAGGGTAAATCTTTGATGGACACACGAGAGAGAGAGAGAGAGAGAGAGAGAGAGAGAGAGAGAGAGAGAGGGAAGAAGAAGAAGAAGAAGAAGAAGAAGAAGAAGAAGAAGAAGAAGAAGAAGGAAGGAAATAAGGGAGAGAAGGAAGAGAAAACGAGATTGCGAAGTATCAGCATACCAGAGTGATCAGTGAGAGCTGACCATCGCCCCCTCCGTGCACCCCCTCTTCTCACAGCAAACAGTATCTAGGGAGTCCATCCAAACCCTTCCTGGTGGGTTCACTACACCCTGGAACGTTTTTTTTCCTCCTTAGTATGATGTATTCGTTGCTATCGCTGTGATAAAACACGAAGACCAAGGCAACTTTAAGAAAGGAGGGTTGATTCAGGCTTGGGGATCCAGAAGGGTAAGAACCTACCATGGCAGAGAACCACTGGAGCAGGGAGCAGGTGTGGTGGCTCACATGGCGAAACACAAGCAGGAAGCAGAGTGAGCAGACTGGGGCTGAAACATCCAGGCTTAGCCCCAGTGATTTGCTTCCTCCAGCCTCCTTAAGCCACCCAGTGACACCACCCAGGGTGTGAATACTCAAATGTCTGAGAGCAGCGGGGACATTCTCATTGAAAACACCACACAAGGGATGGTATACTACACCCGGGTCTAGAAAGTGTCCCTCATTTGTAATTTTCTTCTCTAAATGGCGACACAAAGCATCCACCTACTCTTGTTTTTCATCCCATCTGCCACCCACCTGACCCCTTTAGAAATTCACCGGCCCTATGAGCCTCTGTCCCGCCAGCTGTCAAATGGTGTCTCATACGGTTGTGGTGGGGATTCGATTAATTAATATTTGCAAGTCTTATGGCCAAGAACTATACAAACACAAGGGGGGAAACAAACAAGACAAACTGCCACTGAGTGGCCATGAGCTATGAAGAGAAACCAAATACTAAGCATCACTGATCTCCAGTTCCTACCTGCTGAGAGACTGTTGAACCCTTAGCAACAGCCAAAAGAATCAGTTCTTATCCCACCAGGTTTTAGTCATGGGACTCCTTTCAAATGACCTTACCTAATCCTGATCACCTCCCAACACCTCCCCGCTTCAGATGCCAGAGTGAGTTAAGTTTCTATTCACTTAATGCCTTGCAGTGGAAATTAGGTTCTTAATACAAGATGGCTCAAGACATGTTCAGACTGTATCCAAACCAAAACAGGAAAAGGGGACTATGAACTTAGGGTGTGCTAGTTTTGAGGGACCTTTAAACTGATAAAATTGGAGGCTAGATGGTAGATTGGTGGAATCTGCAACAAGACCCCCGAGACTATACATCAGAATTTGGGATTCTAGCCTGTAGTGTGATTGGGATGTAGTAAGACCTTAAAGATGTGGGTTCAAATGAAAGGATATTAGGTCACTGGGGTGTGCTCTTGCAAGTATACAGGGAGTGTGCCCTTTTCTTTCTCTTTCATGTCATGAGGTAAGCAGCTTCCTTCCATGTGTTCCTACCATATTATACTATACTAACCTGTCATAAACCTAAAGCAATAAAGCCAAGTGACCATGGGCCGGGACATCTAAAACTGTGAGCCAAAAGCAGCATTTCAGTGTGAGCTGATTTATCTCGGATATCCATTGCAGTAACAGTGTTGACTGACAAAATTCAAGAAGTCCTTGTTTTTTACTGCTGAGTAGTACTCTAATATGTATATATTCCATACTTTCTTCATCCATTCTTCCATTGAAAGGCATCAAGGTTGTTTCCAGGTTCTGGTTATTACAAACAATGCTGCTATGAACATAGTTGAGCATATACTTTTGTTGTATGATAGGGCTTCTCTTGGGTATATTCCCAAGAGTGGTATTGCGGGGTCCAGGGGTAGGTTGATCCCGAATTTCCTGAGAAACTGCCACACTGCTTTCCAGAGTGGTTGCACAAGTTTGCATTCCCACCAGCAATGGATGAGGGTACCCCTTTCACCACAACCTCTCCAGCAGAGGCTATCATTGGTGTTTTTTATTTTAGCCATTCTGACAGGCGTAAGATGGTATCTTAAAGTTGTCTTGATTTGCATTTCCCTGATCGCTAAGGAAGTTGAGCATGACCTTAAGTGTCTTTTGGCCATCTGAACATCTTCTGTTGAGAATTCTCTGTTCAGCTCAGTGCCCCATTTTATAATTGGGTTGTGGATGGAAATAGAAAACACTATCCTGAGTGAGGTAAGCCAGACCCCAAAAGAGGAACATGGGATATAACCACTCATATTTGGTTTCTAGCCATAAATAAAGGACATTGAGCCTATAATTCGCGATCCTAGAGAAGCTAAATAAGAAGGTGAATCCAAAGACAAACATATACGCAACCTCCTGAATATTAACCTTCATCAGGTAATGAAAGGAGACAGAGACAGAGACCCACATTGGAGCACCAGACTGAAATCTCAAGGTCCAAATCAGGAGCAGAAGGAGAGAGAGCACGAGCAAGGAACTCAGGACCGCGAGGGGTGCACCCACACGCTGAGACAATGAGGATGTTGTATCGGGAACCCACTAAGGCCAGCTGGCCTGGGTCTGAAAAAGCATGGGATAAAACCGGACTTGCTGAACATAGTGGACAATGAGGACTACTGATAACTCAAGAACAATGGCAATGGGTTTTTGATCCTACAGCACGTACTGGCTTTGGGGGAGCCTAGGCAGTTTGGATGCTCACCTTACAAGACCTGGATGGAGGTGGGTGGTCCTTGGACTTCCCACAGGTCAGGGAACCCTGATTGCTCTTCGAGCTGATGAGGGAGGGGGATTTGATCGGGGGAGGGGGTGGGAAATGGGAGGCGGTGGCGGGGAGGAGGCAGAAATCTTTAATAAATAAATAAATTTAAAAAATAAATAAATTAATTAAAAAAAAAACAGTGTTGACTGACAGCCACACTGGCTGATCCCTTAGGGAAAAGAGCGAGGGGTGTCTGCCCTAGCTCCTCTTGTTTTACCACGCAGAACCTGCTTCCACAGTCTCCCCGATCTCACGCCCTGCCCTCCTGCTTCCAAATGAGACAAGTGCCACACAATGAGTTAAGCCCTGGGCGTTTTGCCCATTTTTGTGCTTTTATGTAACGGAGACCAGGCTATTTTTCCATAAATTCTGCAAGGAAAACTATTTCAGAGGCAAGCCCCTTCTTTTCTGTTTTCATAGAAATACAGCACAGGATCCAACAACATAAAAGTGCTAAGCTATAAGGGATAAGTGAAGTTAAGCCTCCACCCCTAACCCGGGACTAGCCTAGGGGTTCATCCTCCAGAAGAGAGAGCCGGCCTTGCCGTCTAAACCCCCACTGAGCCCGGGCTCCATCACTCACCAGCTGGACAGCCCTGGCTAATGTGTGTGCATTAGGATTTTATTCTTTCGTGTATTAAATAGCCGCGGCAGATGGCTGCTTTGTGCCTCACAATACACTTAGCTCAGGGACACAAAGTTAAATAAAACCATCAGCTGTCAGAGCTTCAGCTTGTCTCCTCCAAACGAGGTCAATGGCCTCCGTCACAAGTGCCCTTTGGAAGGAGTGGATACGATCTTGGAGGTTTTCATCCAGCGTGGATCGCACAAGCGGAAGAAGAATTCTACGAGAGTCCCAACAAGATCTTAAGGGAGGATGAGCTTCCAAAGAGGGAAGGGAGCACAACCGCGGGGAAGACAGGATCAGGAATAAGTGAAAAGGCAAGAGTCATCAATGGGTAATTTCTTGAAAACATCATGACAGTGGATGTATACCGGTAGCCATCTGCATACGCTTTTGGTTTCTCCATAACGGGCCCAGGAAGCCGTTCTTTTTTTTTTTTTTTCTTTTTTGGAGACAGTGTTTCTCTGTGGTTTTGGAGCCTGTCCTGGAACTAGCTCTTGTAGACCAGGCTGATCTCGAACTCACAGAGATCTGCCTGCCTCTGCCTCCCAAGTGCTGGGATTAAAAGCGTGTGCCACCACCGTTTGTAGCCACCTATTTTCCACCCATTTAAGCCTCCAGTCCTAAGAATCTTCTGCATTTTCAGTGCGTCGAATGACCTTTTTTCCTAGACGCATTTCTTCCCCAATTTCGAAGACATATACTTTTAGAATCATATGGTTTTTGAAGGGACTTGAGTATAAAATCTGATACCAAGCAAAGAAATGACACATTAGAGTGTGCCATCAGCACTAACCAGCAATGCTCTGCACCTGCAGTCTCCTTCAGATGAGTCTCTGTGCCTCATACCCATCTAAGGGCTACAGAGGCAACACAGAGCACAGCCCACAATTCCAACGCCCTTGTGCCAATCTGCTACAAAGATAGTTTTCTATGTGTGCTTCCCTTTTAACAAATTGTATCCATTTAAACATGTTTCAAGCTGAAGCTTATTTCCAGTAGGAGAAAACCACTCTCAGAGATGCTAAGCAGTTTGGGTAGAGACACACTGGGGTAAAAGTAAGAAACTGAAAGGTGATTTGATTGCTTCAACTCTTTGTCCACGGCCCTGATGCTGGCCATGCTGATGCTCCAGTGTTAAATAACCAAGAGAAAGAACCCTGAAGTGAAGTTCCTGCCGGGACAGGCAGGTCTCCAGCACAGAGAGGCCTGGTCTGTAAGCCATTGCTCTCTGAGGGACCCTGGAGGGAATCCAGAAGCTGCGGGTGGATCTGCAGAGCTCACAGGGTGGACACTAGTGCTCCCTCCAACACGGCCTACCCCCACCTCCTCAACACATGTGTCAGCTGCCTTCGGAACAAACAACCCAAGAACCGCACCCCCCCCCCACTCCCTCTCTCACACATCCCTCAGGCCAAACAGCTGGGTTTCCTCTTCAGAAAATAAGGGGGCATTAATTTTCACCAGCATTTCCCTCCCTGAGAGCTAACCCCAGAGGACGCCAATTCCACCTTCCTGTCAGGAAGCCTGGTTCCACTGGGTTCAAGACTGAGGTCCAAGCTGCGGGTGACCATTGAGTAGATTAGGAAAAAACGTCTCATCCAGAAACAAATCATATGGGAGTACATATAATGTTGTTGAAAACATTGCAATGTTTTTAAGTAGAGGAAATTCCAAAAATGCATTTTGTTTGTCCCTTATTCTTATCTGATAACTGTTGTTTTCTACAGGAGATAAGGCAGCCTCCTTGGAGGCATACATGTGAATTACGTCAGGGCATGACACAACACACACTAGCATCTTTGCACTTGTTTCTGGTGTTGAGTTGCTTCTAAGTGTGATAGAAGTATGGTAGAATATGAGGTTGAATATTTCTGCAGATTTTCCATGTGTACAGTGTGTGTGTGTGTGTGTGTGTGTGTGTGTGTGTGTGCACCCATGCGCACATATGTGCAGTTAGTTCTGATTATAATCCCTACCTAACCAAGAAAGATTGTAGCTCTGGGAAGCAGCCAGGCCTTTACTGAGGCCTGAGAAAGATAGGAAAGGACAGACAACGTGTTTTGAGAGGTATGACCAAGGACCACAATATTCAAGTGACTCCAAGCAAACTGATCTCCTGGGATGGGTCCTGACTGGAACCCGTGCTCCTGTTCATGAGCCCTTAGGGTGACTATTGGAAACTATGGAGCAACATGCCAGTCTGGAGCTATTCACAGCATTGCCAGCAAAGCTTCATGATCTCTCGGACACAGTGAACTTAACTGACCCACCAGCTTAGAGATGCAGGTTCTGTCCCTCAGCTTCCACTTCCTGCCGAGAGTCTCCCTAGGCAGCATGGCTGGGGACCTGCCTATTTCTAGGCTACAGCCACTGCATAGACACGGGTTTACTTCTGCTGATTATTGATGTAATATCAAGTCCACTTCTCAGACAGCAGAGAGAGCCTACAGAGGTGAGCTGACTGGTACCTATGGTCACACAGCTGCAGAAGGCAGATCCCTCAGGGAGGTGCTGTGCTTGCTTAAGACATGCTTTCTGCCTGCTCACCCGTGTTAGATGAGCAAGCAGATGCCTTCACAGCACCTGGGATGCCTAGACCCTCAGTACTCACTGTTGTCAGTGTCCCAAGGCCAAAGGGAACCCAAAAGATCTATCATATGTGGATTATTCTTAAATGTAACAACAAACATCCCCTCTGTTGCTTAAATATGATAAGTGTGTGAGACATCTTAATTTGGTAATTACTCTTTCCAGTGTTATGTGCACCGTTCTGACATTTCTTCACAATGTACCTCATTTACTAGAGTTCAGGGGAATGGAAAGGGAGCAGCCTCTGAGCATCTGAGAGATAACCACCCCAAGACACCAGGCATGGTGAAAGCAAGGAGCAGAATGATCCACAGTGCTTCCTTCACTTCCCCTCAGTGGCTGTGATCATGAGCTGCACACGTGGTAGTGAAAGAATGGAGGACTTGAGTCTAGGATGGCAGTGATCACAGGACAGTCAGGGCAATGATGCTGAAGTCAAAGTCCTGATGCGACGGATGGGGCACAAGGATGGAGGCAGGGCATCCTCCTTGGGAAGCACACACCACAGGGCCAGAAGCCATCACAGAAGTGTGCCCCCAGTGAACACAATCACTGCTAACAGCTCTTGGTTTCTGATGAGTGTATCTCTTCAAATAAACACGTAGGAAAAACAACCAAGGAATTTACTAAGAAGCACAAAGAACTGCTCTCCCCAGGCCCACAGTATTCAGCCCCAATCACAGAAATTCAAAGATTGTAGCTCAGCCACCCTCAAAGTAATTATGGAAGCCCAACACTTAGGAAGCCCAAGGCTCCCTAGATTGGCCTCTGCAGAGGTATCACAAAGAAGTTGCCTGGTCCTTACCATCATGAAGGAAAGAGTTCAGGAAAGAGATAAGATTTAAACAGAAGTTCATTTAGCAAGATAAGGTAAGTAGCCAAAAGAGACAGTGATCTGTCTCAAAGAGAAACAGCAACCCAGAGAGCTCTGCTTTGTGGATTTTAAGGAATTTTATGACTGCTTATGTGATGGGTCATGCTGATGGAGTAAGGTGAACATTTCTCCCTCCCAAATGTGTAGCTTACCAGACCTCCATTTTAGAGTCTTTCTTGTTGCATTCTTCTAGAACAGCCCATAAAATAGGGTGTCAGCGTGATATTATAATGAAGCTGGGGTCTCCTTGGGATGCAGACCCTTCATTAGTGCTTATGTTTGGGAAAAGATCCTGATGTCTTCGTCTTTGATGTAGCAGGAGGAACCTATTGTCAGCCTTAAGGATGTTAAAGTAGAAAGAGGTCTCTGACTGTCAGGAAACAGCTACCCAGACACAGCTGCAGTGGTTTAGTTACTCCACCTCTAACTCCTTTTGTTTGTCAGGACGATTGGTTGCTTTAAAATCACTGAAGTCTGGGGCTAGGAATTTACAGTAGATGGTCAGGTTTTACAAACCTTGGACTATTTTCTGGGAATCCTTTCTTCTGGTTCCAGCCCTCTTGTTGCTCTTCTACCTAACATAAGATGTGCATGGGGGAGGGAGGATGGACCATTTCTGTCCATCAGATACCATGTTCAGGCTTTCCTTGGGTCTGCTCTTGCCATGAAAACTCATGAGAGAGGTTTTAATCCCTCTTCCTCATCCACACACACATGAATTGACAATATAAAGCTGTTTAAAGTTACAAAGAAGGGGTTGTTAGGGTTCCTACGGATATGTTTCAGTTACAGAGAACTTACTAAGCTTGTAGAAGGCCTAAGATTGAACCCAGCATAACAGCAAGTGGATGGATGGATGGATGGATGGATGGATGACATGGGACAAACAGGTAGAGCTGGGGGGGCGTGGTACAGGAACAACCTTGTTGGTTTCAAAAATGTCACCGTTGCTCTGCACTGAGGAAGGGCACCAGGATGGATGTCCCCCTACACCATGGTGACCTGTCTGATTTGTCCACTGTCATTTTCTTTTGATCACAGGTGTGTGCTCTGTCATTGCACATCAGTGACCCAGCTGACCCCTTCCGGGAATGAGACTTGAGGACTGTAACAAAGGACTGAGTTATCACTGCCAGCTTTGTGGCGTGACACTGAGGGGGTCCTTTCTTCTGGGGAGAAATTGCCTTCCTTTGCCATTCATAAAGATACCATTCATAAAAGTGTACATGGCTGGAAAGGTGTGTGCATGTCTTTGAGATGGGAGGGTGGACGTAAGGGTGGGGAATCAGTCATGAGTCCCTGGGAAGAGAGCCAAGACGGGACCAGGGAGTCAGTGCACCTTGGTGTTTGTCCTCTGACTGAGTTATGGCTGCTAAAAACAATCCAGGGGGACTAACCAAACATCTCGGTTCTTTAGTCAGTGCTATAGTTTGGATCTTGCCTGGACTCCCCGCCACCTTAAAGCTATGTGTTAAAAGCTTGGTTTTCAGGGTAGACTTACGGGGAGACAGTGGATATTGGGGGGTTGGAACCCCATGAGATGTCCTTATGTCATTGGAGGCAATCATGGCAACGTCACTGTGCTTTAGATTCAGGTTTTCTCCCTAGTCTTCTCTGCAACAACCTCCTGCCACTGGGTGATGTCTGGTCATGGGCCTGAAGGAACCCCTAACACTGTGAGCCGAAATGAAGATGGTATATCCAGTATTTATTACAAGCATACAACTAACACAGTTCAAAATAGGCCTGGAGTAAGTTATAGGAAACTCTTCAGTAATGTGACTTGAGGAGAAAAGGAATGTCTATTTGAACACCTGCAAGGCCGCACACTGTGGGTCTTGAAGGCACAGATCCTTTTCACCACACCAGGGAATTCAGGTTGGTAGCTGTGAAGTGGATGCTTCAGAAGGAAGGAGGGCATGAGATAGTGACCGAGGCAGGTACCAGTTGTGTCTGAGAAGACTTGCTGTCTTCTGCTGAAAGACACTGGCCAGAACTCAGCCCAGCACCCCCATCTACCTACCAAGGAGACTTCAAACTCAGCCTTGACTTTATAATGCCTAAGTATCCAGAACCTCAGAGGAAGAGGGAGGGGCAGCGGTGAGGAAATGGCAAGCGACCTTCACCACAGCTGCGTCCAAGAGGCTAGTTCTCTGCACAGGCCCTATGCACAAACAGGGCTCCTGAGGTTCCTGTCTCCCCCAGAATTGTCTCCTGAAAGCCCATGACTCATGCTTCAGAGACCTGGGGAGCACAATGCTCCCTTGGCCACGCTTCCCTCAGCCTTGGCATGTGAACACACAGCTTCCTTTTCAGAAGAGGCAGCTCAAGTTTGCCAGTCCCCTTTCTGAAGCCCACTGGTGTCATGCTGAGAACCAGAGCCAGAAGTGGTTGCACTTGCGGCAGGATGAATGCAAGAGCCAACCTCCCAACATCCCCTCCACTCCCAGTAATGCTACCCTGGCAACCAAACTTTTAACAGAGCTTTGAGGTGGAAGGGTCCACCTGAGATCCAAACTACAGCACTGATCAATGAAAGGCCCCTTTCAGCTGTTTCCTCGGAAGCTGTATAAAACAGAATGTAGCCAGATAGAGGAGCCCTGAGTTGGGCCACATCTGCCATCCGGAAGGCCACAGGCAGTGTAACTGATGCTCACGGTGGTGTTGCTGTGATGACATCATTCTCTAACCTCTCCGGATGTTTTCACTGAAAATCAACAAGAGCCTTAAAACTCTGAGGTAATAAACAGAGCAAAGGAATTCGAGAAGAAAAAAAAATCGTAACTATTTGACACGATCCGAAGATGTTTTCTGTCTGAGGTGGTGGTGGTGTCTGCTACTCTGGCCCTGGAGGATGTGAGTGCCAGCAATCAGAGCTCCCTCTGTCAGACAGGGAGGTTGGAGGGGAACTTAATTTTAGCTCCAGCTTTCAAATCTCTACTCCCAGAACATGTGTGACAACCGAGGGAAGGGAGTTCATGACTGCTGCTCTCTCCAGGGAAGAAAGCTAAAGGGAATTACAGGTGGTTCCAGGTGTTGTCAGCTGGCCTCTGAAGCCTCAGATACCAAGGCGAAGGTCTCTGAGCTCACATGAAAGTAACACCGCACTAAGTGGGGATAATAAGAACTGTTCCTGGAGTTCTGAAAGCTCCATCTTATGTTACAATGTAATTTAGCATTGTATTCCAGCAATGGTCAATAATCTCTTTAAAGTCTACCCTCCCAAGGGAGGGCGCCGACATCTTCTTGGGTATTTTTAAGTTATTGTTTGTAAAATTAACATGTGAGAAAAGACCAGATAGATAAACCAGTAATGCTACCTTGGCACCTTGTGACTCAGGGACTCAGCCTGCACATGGTCTCCTCTTCAGGCTGTCCTGTAGAGCCAGTGGCTTGAGTGACCGAAAGCCAGTGGGCATAGAAAGTGATGGGAGACAGGGCATGGATGTGGCTTCTCTGTGGGAAGGAATGGAAGTGGCTGGCTAGTCACAGGGTCACACGGCCTCTCCTTTGGGAGCCTGTTCTTCCCATACTAAGTGTCTCATCCAGAAGACTTTGCCCTGTGGAGATGTCAGTGCTGGCTTTATTGTGGAGAATGATCTGAACTCTGTTGTTTAATTTGATGATCAGTCATCACACTAAGTGCTGGTGAACTTCTCATCTGTACCACGAGCCGTGAATATTGCCAGGATGCTGAGCATCCTGCTGCCATTGGGAACTCGGGAGTGAAGACTATGGGGAAAATGCTCTGTCAGTATCTAGAGACAAAGCAAGAAAATGAAGCCAGTAAGATGCTGCCATCCCAACCTGGGATCCTGCTAAGAGCAACCTCAGCACCACACATAATGTCATAAGCCCTCCATTATTTTATTTTATTGGAGCAGGCCTGTGTTAGTGAATTCAGATTGTCCAGGAGGAAGGCTGGGGAGGATAGTGACATTTTTTTCCCCAGGCAGGCTAGGTATAAGTATGAGCCACATCAACTCAAACCACACATCCCAGATCAATCTGGTTTCAGGAGCCAGTCCAACTTACCTTTCCCTCTATGTTCAGTGAACGTGTTTATGGGTCCTCCAATGAACCAGGCTCTGAGTTAAAAACCCGGGCTATAAAAATAAGCAAATCATGTTTCTTGCTCTAGAGTTTGTGCAGTAAAGGCTTAAGTCCACTTAATTTTGAAGAAAATGAAGAAGTCTCTATTTATAATTCTTGTGGGGTTTTATTGAGAAAAGGTCTTGTTATGTTCCCCAGGCCAACCTTGAAATCTTCCTGCCCCAGCCTCCCGAGTGCTGAGATTACAGAGTGCACTACCTTGCCCAGTTTCTATTTTGGACGTGCCAAACATAATGCCCCTAATATTATTCTTTACTTTTTTCAATAGCTACGTTTAATTTGTAGTTTATTGATGCATATTAATAACAGAAAATGAAGGCTCTCATTGTGTTCATTCTGGCATTTCCACAATCTAGTCATTCCCCTCTCTCATCTTCCACTCCCTTTCCACTTATCCCTAATAGAAAACCCTTTATTTCAGTGTTTATGAGAGAGAGAGAGGGAGAGAGAGAGAGAGACTCAGACTGCTAGCTTTGTGAGACTGGTGATTCCTAGACTCATCTGTTTTCCTGCTAATGACACACTGTAGTGTTCTCTGTGTCTGAAGACAGCTCCATTGTGGAGACCACATCTTCTGCATCCTCTCCTCTATTGATGGGCAGCGAGGCTGGCACCACACCTTGGGTACTGGTGCTGCAGTACCCCTGGCTGGGCAGGTGTTGCACACTGGCTTGAATTCCTTCAGGTGGTTACCCAGGAGCGCTATAGCTAGGGCAGATTTGTAATTCTCATTTTTATCATTTGAAGAACTTCCATACTGACTAGCGCATTTTTGCAGAGAAGTAGACCACCAACCTGAATGAACTGTTCTTCTTCCTTTTCTCGTGGGTTCATATGGTGCGAGAGGGCAAACACTTGGGTGTGGAGCCACCTGGCCCCATCTGTATTCAGAAAGATCTTAGGAGCTGACCGTTGCCCTACTGGTTTTCCACAGTGGTCTAGATGGGTCACCAATTCCTGCCCATTAATCCACTCTCGAGATCTCTTAGGACTAGTGGGTTATTTCTTGCCTTTTTCTGCCATTGTGAGACACATGAGTGTGTTACTCTGTTGCTCCCACCCCTTACTAGCTATATGCAAATTCTGTATGTAACCCGAGGCTATGCCTACTTATATATTTAACTGAAATTGCTGGCATCTGTCCACCAATTGCAACGCTCCCTCATTGTGGCAACGGGCACATCGCGTCACAAGGAAATTTCAGCAAACATCCAGAACCTTCCCAGAGGGAAAAACAGAACATGCTTCACATAAAAGCTCAGAGAACAGAATGTCATCTGGCTTTTCAATTGCTACCCCATGAAGCAATGTTTTCAAAATGGAGGCAAGATGACTTCCAACCTGGAATTCTGCACCCAGCTGACCCCTCCGGAAAGCCCAAGAGCAGCCTTGCAGCTTACAGCGGGGAGGTCGAAGACATGAAATTACTGCTCAGCCTAGGAAGGAGGAGGCAGAGGATGCTTCACGGAACTACAGGGGAACGGCCTTGGGGAGGGGAGCGGAGCTGCAGCATGCAGAATAAGGCTAGAACACACAGCAAGACTCCAGAAGCAGAGAACCACCAACCAGGCAAGGTGACATTTATGTCAGATGATGCAGAGCTGACCTGCCTCCAGCACACCTGTTCTGCAGCACTCTCCTGCAATTCTGTTCTCACTGCTGTTCCCGCGAGAGCTGCAGGAGCTCTGTGGAGTGCCAGCATTCTCCTGGGGCCCAGACCCCAAAGCTCATGCTTGCTTTGCCTCACTCCCAATCTCAGCCTCTAAACCAGTGCTGTCCTTACCCCTGGGTCGGGACCCTTGGAGTCAAGCAACCCTTTCACCGGGGTCACCTAAGATCATCAGAAAACAGAGATATTTACGTTACAATTCATAAGAGCAGCAAAATTACAGTTATGAAAGTGCAACGGAAATAATTTTATGGTTGTGGGGGAGGTCACCACAGCATGAGGGACTGTATTAAAGGGTCTCAGCATCTAAATAGCTTTTTTCAACCAGCTTAGTTACCTCAAAGCTCTCTGAAAGCTCTTTCCAGTCTGGTAGACCACGAACTACAGGAGGTCTCTCATCTAATCTGCAGTGAGTGTGGGTGGAGCAGTGAGGACACGGGCGCTGCTGTGGCACCTGTCAAAGGAAGAGCAGTCATTACATCAAAATGGACTTTTTTACTCTTCTATGACCCTACGGGGGAAGTATTGCTGGGTTTGGGGTTTTTGTTTGTTTGTTTGTTTGTTTTTACACTTTGGGAGTTCATCACCTAACTCCCAAATAAATACACGGGGACTTATTCTTACTTATTAATGCCCAGCTTTAACTTGTCTTGTTTCTAACCAGCTTTTCTAATTATTCTAAATTATCCCATTTCTCTTTAACTACATTTTGCCTCTGGGCTTTTAACCTTTCTTTGTTCTATATATCTTTCCGTCTACTCCATGGCTGGATGTGTGGTTGGGTGGCTGGCCCCTGCTGTCCTCCTCTCCTCTTTTCCTCATTTTTCCTCTTCCCCCGTCTCTTCCTATTTATTCTCTCTGCCTAGCAGCCCCACCTATTTCTTTCTCCTGACTCGCCACTGACTGTTCAGCTCTTTATTGGAATAATTGGGTGTTTTAGGTAGGCAAAATAACACAGCTTTATAAAGTTAAACAAATGCAACACATCTTTGCATCATTAAACGAATATCGCACAGCATGAATGAATGTAACACATCTTCAACAAATATTCCACAGCAAGGAAGTCGGTAAACTATAACGGTCATGACATTCATTCCACAGATGAAAGTGTGGTGTCACCTGGCCACTTTCAACGTATTTGGCAAAGGGAGTTGTGCAATCCGGGGGTCCCTGGTAAGTAGCACGCTGAGTTCGAGTGGCTGGGTAGGAGGAAGAATAAAGACCTGCATGGGAGCTAGAGAAGGAAGCTCTTTGATGGCTGTCTCTAGAATAGGAAGTTGAGTCCCATAACAAGACCTCAGGAAAACCTCAGCTCAGTTATTTTCACAAGTGACAAGCACAGTGCTGGTAGAGGTTCAAGCTGAGGGATCGACCCTCATTGGGATGTCCAGGACCGATTCACGGTAGCGGAAGGGGAAGCAGACGCCAATCATCTCCATCTGGGAACTACAGTCTTTCAGCCCTTCCCCTGGTCTTCTGAATTAAAGGTCACAGAGTCTAGAGAAAGACTTTCCCTATTCATGGATGTTCATTTAAAGAGTGAAGAACACACTGTCATCCTGCCACTGACTGTGAGGAGCCAGGCCCCCTTCAGCGGTCTGTGCCTTATCTCCTTGGTAATAATTCCAGTCACTTCAAACTTTCATGAAAAGTGAGATAACATGCGGAAATCCTCCATAAATAACAAAATAACAAAGAATACTGCAAGTGGTGCTGGCTTCTTCTCGAAAGGGCTTCTTCTTCTTCTTCTTCTTCTTCTTCTTCTTCTTCTTCTTCTCCTCCTCCTCCTCCTCCTCCTCCTCCTCCTCCTCCTCCTCCTTCTCCTTCTCCTTCTTTTTCTTCTTCTTCTCCTCCTCCTCCTCCTCCTCCTCCTCCTCCTCCTCCTCCTCCTTCTTCTTCTTCTCCTTCTCCTTCTCCTCCTCCTCCTCCTCCCCCTCCCCCTCCCCCTCCCCCTCCTTTTCCTCCTCCTTCTCCTTCTTTTCTTCTTCTTTTTCTCCTCCTCCTCTTCCCCTTCCTCCTCCTCTTCTTCTTCTTTTCCTTCTTCTTCTCCTCTTTTCCTTCTCCTTCTCTAGGCTTTGCACCATTTGTGGCTTGGGCTCTTCAGTGGCACAGGTAAAGTCAAGGCTGAAGCAGATGGGTGTGGCCACAGCGCTTTCAGGCTCTACTGACTCAGAGCGCTCAGCTCAGACTTCTATGGTTTACATGCTCCACCTCCACCTCTGAGAAAGTCTCTTGTGCCATTGTGAGGGACTGGTACAAGCCAAATCCAGTTGTGCTGTTTGGAGTGGGGGCCTTGGGAAGGTCAAAACAGAATATTAAGGCACTGATCCAACAGAACTTTGGCTTTATAGGAACAGGGGGGGAGACTGAGCCATGCCACTTGACTTACCACGTGACAACCTGCACAGTCAAGTTACCACCAGTGAGAGAGACTTCATCAGATGCGGCCACTGGATCTTGAACTTCCTAAAACCAGGAAAGCAATCATTCTTCACCAGTTATCCCATCTGTGACGGTCAGTTGCAGCATTAGAAAAAGGATCAGGAGACTTCCTGCCAGGCCTCACTTGTGTCAAATGCATTGAAACAGGTTCATCCCATTCTGTTGCTTCAACAGGGAACCTGTTCCTAGTGGAGCCCAGCTGCTGTGCTGGTTTCTGTCGTGCTGGTCTCTGAATTCATGTCTTCCCAGTTGTAGTTGCTAGTTCCTGGGTAAAGACTACAGGCTCACACTCCACAGAGTCAGGGCGGGAAATGTGGGGTTGCCAGCCTGTGTTAAAACAACACCCGTGCAAAGTTTCCATCTGGAAGACTCTTGTTGGGAAATCGGCTGTTGGAGAGAAGGTACCCTCCAACTGTAAGTTCCCAAACTGACCTTATCTGTCAGGCGAAGTCAAACTCAGAAGCATTTGATAGCGGTCAAGCCAGCAAGTCGTTGGAAACTGAACTGTACATTGTCCTAAGTTCTTCAAACAGGGTTAACACAAAGCTAGGGAAGCAACCAACCCAACCCTGGGCTGTATTTTTAGAAAGTGCCATAGCTGAACTGGCTTTTAAGAGAATATTCAAAAGAAAGAACCTAAACCTTGGGAACTGACAGCACTGAGAGCTATTTACCGCTTTTCACTGTGCAGTTTCCGCCGATAGAAACAGGAAGGGAGCTGTAAAGGGCCTGTCCATTGAAAAGAGACCAAAGTAAGAAGGCAAATAAATATTAGAGCCACTGGCTATGGCAACAGGCGATCTCAGGGCCTTTCACATCCTCTCTGGGGAAAGGAATGTTTTATGCTAATTCTTGATGTCAGTTGATGGCATTTTTACTCCAAATGTTGATCTTAATGAAAAAATAAAAATTTCCATGAAGAAAATATTTTTGTGATGGGTGCCAGTTCCAGGGTCTCAAGGACTTAAAAAGGCAGATGTGTTTTTGTTCCAGTCAAACGTAACTGATAAGTCTTAAATCATTATAATTGCGTTTTGGGTAGTAACAGCGTGTTCTTTGCTTCTGTTTTCCTACATTTGGGGTTCCATGAACCAGGATGTGTTGTGGGAGGACATGGCCGAGCTGTTTCCTATGGGCACATACATGATGCCCACTGGCCCCTGGGCTTCTTTTCTGGGTCCTTTGGGAAGCAGGAGTGACATCTGTAGAAGGCTCCGTGGAGAGGAAGTGTCCTTGGAATTCTTTCTTGCCATCTCCTGAACTCAGGGACGGTGCACAGGTCTGTCACATCAGGCCAAGTGTGCACCTCACCATTGGTGACAGCAGGCCCCATCTGGCTTTCTACTTCAAAGCCTTTTGCCTTCCTCAACATGCTTCCGAGTCGTATTTTCCAGGGCTGCCGACCATGCAGTCCCCCTAGAGCATGAAAGGTCAACCTTTCATCCAGGCCCGAGAGGAATACACTCGGAGCCTTTTCTTTTGTGTTTGCCTTTGGGGAAGTCATAAAAACAGCTTTGATAATTAGTAAACAGCCAACATTTCCCCAACACTCATAAAACATGAAGGCGGAGGGGAAACCCAGCCTGCCTTTCAAGTCTCTGGGAGGCTCGAGTTCCAGGATCCCATGCTGCCAGGTCTGTCGACAGTGTCTGATTCACACTGGAAGGAGGGTGGGCGGGTTCAAGTTTCTGTCCTGGCTGTGGCATGCAAATTCATTAACAGTAAGGAGCCGGCCTGGTTCATAACAGATCAGAGATGAGGGTCAAATGCCGGGTGGGCATAGATTTAAATTTTTCATGAGTTATAAGAAGTTACTATTTTGATATGCTTTTTTCCTGCCTTCCTGGTAAGTCCACTATGTGTATATAGAAGAATTTCTAATCTGTTTGACTAAAAAAAAAAAACCCTTCAGTTGATGGTCTGGGAATGTAGTTGCATGGCATACTCACCTAGTACATACAAGGTCCTGGGTTCAAACCCCTAACATTACAAAAGAAGAAATAAACAAACAAACACCACCACCCAAACCAGACATAAAGAATATTAGCTGCCAAACTTAGATCCATATATCTGTAATATGTAGGTACTGAGCACAGCATCAAAAGGGCTGGCAAACTGACCTGTGTGTCATACAACCCAATGGTATCACAAAGAAGGGGCAAGGTGCAAAGCCACCCTGGTCACCTCAGAGTTAGTTTGGCTGAACCTTGCCTTGCTTGAACTACAGTTGAACTCTCTGGGCCCATAAATATCCTTTATCTCGAAACATTAACAATTTCTGGAAGTCTTTGACTTGAAACAGAGGACGAATACAATGGCATGAAACAAGTATTGCCACGTTGCAGGTGGTAACACCGTGCCTGCTGTGCACGGGACCCTGCACAGAGAGAACAGAAAAGAGGAAAAGAGGCAGCATCTTCAACGATGGGCTCCGCAGGTGTGTGCACAGCAAAGAAAAGCTGTATTGTTAACTGAATAAAACAAGACGAAGTCTAATCAAAGTTGCTCACTGAAGATACAGAATCCAGCGGGCTTAGCTGGGAAGTGGAGGATTGTGTTGAAACCTCAGCTTCCACCCCAGGCATAGCTGCTGAGGATCCAGGGTCCTAGAGGCCCGCCACTGTGAGCTTGTCTACCGGTCATCATGACATGGATGTGCCGATACTGTTGTCCTCTGTCCTGTGACACTTGATCCAAATTAAAAGCCCAGGATCAAATCCAATAGGGTTTGCTGTAGCTCCCAGGATGTTAGGGCTATTTCCAGTTTCTGGGTGGGGAGCTCACAAACTAGGGATTCTCTGAGCACTGGAAAGAGCTGGAATGAGGGGAAGGACAGGGCAGAAGGGAAGAGGACAGGAGAGCTAGACACCTGGCATAGTCTACAGATGCTCTGCCCCTGGTACTCACATCAGCTTACAAGAAAAAGGGTAACCTACCTTCTGAAGGGCACACTAAGGCAGAAGACTTCCTCCAAGGCTTCTGGTTCACTTTGCAGTTGGTCTTACCCAACTAACTAAAACTTCCCCGAACACTGTCATCTGTAGTGACTAGCTGTCTTGGTTAGCCCAGCTATGAAGTCTTGGGTACCCTTTCTCTCTGTGTGTGCAGCTGACACTTAGGTTTTTCCACAGAAAGCTTTGTTTGAATTAGTTCTAACGCTTTCTTCATTTAAAAATAAATACAACTGTAAGTGGAGAAAATGAGACCCATGTTTCAGAAGGTCAGCTTTGGTGGCTTTCCTTAGAACTCTTTTCAAAAAGGGAATCTTTGACCTATGCTTTTTGTCTCTGATCTGTCTACATTTACAATGGGTATTTTATGAGGAACAATGCATGTTGTGTGTGGACATATATTGTGATCTCCATAGGAGCCCAGTGGGATACATTATGGCCTAGATACGGTGAGATTACTTGGATGCCGAATGGAGGTGTGGCATGCCTTTAATCCCAGCACCCAGCACTTGGGAGGCAGAGGCAGAAGGATCTCTGTGAGTTCAAAGCCAGCCTGGTCTACAAAGTGAGTTCCAGGACAGCTAGGACTGTTAGACAGAGAAACCCTGCCTCGAAAAACAAAACAAAAAAAGAAAAAAAAAACAAAAAGGTAGACTAATATTCAATTTTATAATCATGAATTCTGATGCTTTACAATAAATGCACCATACAAAATGGCAAAAGTATGTTTGGAGCTATTTTAGAAATTGTTGGAAATTCTGTCCTAATCCCAAGTTAAAAATTCATTTGATGATTTTCAATGAAACTCAAGTCAGCAACTCAAGCAGCAATTTTTAAAACCAAACATTAGAACACAGTCCAATCTAAAAATATACTAATTTGATGCTTGCATGCAGAGGAATGATGGTGGGAAAATATTAAAAGTCTTTGTTTTCCATAATTAAACCATTATGTTCGTATAAGAACAGAACACTGTGTATGTACAGTAAGCGCGCTTTAATTCAGCTCACACAATAGTCTTGAATCTGAGCCAGTGTGTTTCAGGCAATCTTCTTGATGCTGGGTGGCATGATAGCGTGTGTCCTTGTGTGTCTAGACCTAAGATACAGAGGAACAGCATGATGTCACTCTGTTAAGCACTGCCGGTAACTCTCCCTACTCATTGCTCACTTGCTCTTGAGTGAATTTTTGGTCATTTTGTAGTCAGAAACTCAGAGCTGTCGCTTTTTCCATGACCTCCGCATTCAGATATGCTTGCGATCCACTCTGTAACAGTGAGCTGGAAGGCAAGTCCTTTATCCATTATAATCTTAGGTCTCAGATGTCTACAGTGGAGGCAATAATGACTGCCTCCTAGCTTTGCCATACAGGTTAAACAAGGTTTTGGTGGGCCCTTGCCTGGTATGCTCTTCAACTGACATTGCCCGGTTGCTCCATCAGAAAGACAATTGGGAGTATGGCTTTTGCCTGTTCACTTCTCCCAGGGAGCTGAAAATTTACTCAGAGAGCTGTGTGTCCTCCACCATTTCACAAAACACAGAATTTAATGGCTGCAAATCTCAACCCATGATGACAGAAAGAAAGTAGACCTTGGAGTTGCCAAGACTTCAGTAACAGCAAAGAGTCCTGCAAGAAAACAAAGTAGGGTTCTCTTTAAAGGAAAATGTCATTCTAGCTTTTTCTCTGGGGGGTGGGGGGGGAGCCATCCATTTCCAGATGGAAGAAGAAGAAAAGTGTGAAAAACTTCAGTGCCCATATCAACAAATTTACATTTAACTGGCTTCGGGTGTTATCCTCAAGGAGAGGTCAACCCTTTTCTTTCAACTGCATTCCTGTGCCTCAAATGATACTCAACTGTGTGGCGTTTCAGAAGTAAGATCTGGGAAATGTGAACAAATTCTCATCTGGTATAAGGCTTGATCTTTTGAAAATCAAGAGCGCTCTAAGGTGCCAACTGCTACTAAAGATCTCTGCTGGGGAAATACTGCTTACCGGTACGTGGAACACGGGATGGGGAGTTATGTCTTCTGATGATCGGATGCCTTTTTATATTGCTCTGAAGAAGGAGCAACACTGTTAGTGGTTTCCAGGTAAGCTAAAGGACCCAAGAGGGAGCTTCTAGAAGGTTCCCCTGAGACTCCCAGGCATCTAGAAATCCCAGATTATTTTCATCTGGCTAGAAACATATACAGCTTCAGACTTAAGTGTTCTTTGAGGTAGGAAAAGAAAAAGATCCAAGTACCCTTATCCCTGGCCACTTAGGACTCTAAACTCCCTACTGAATAGCAAGGCCTATCGGGCAAATCTGCCCTGAAAGAAAATGGGAAACCAGAGCAGCTGTGACATGTGGCACTGTGTGCTTTTCCCAAGGTGTTTTATGCACCAGGTGTACTAAGGAAGCTAGCCACCTCCGTGGCTTATAGGGCACAGCTGTTCCCGAGATTGGACGTGAGACCCAAGGCTTAGGTCTCTGTCCAAACAGAGTGTATGTGAACTATGGACCCGCTCAGGAGCCTACTAAGCTGGAACAGACTAAGACAAGGATGTGATATTGTTTTAACTTGTTTAGACCCTATTGTCAGGAGCCCTTTTGACGCGGTGGCAAATGGGACTTCTACGTTCCCTATGGGTTTTCATGACTTGGCTCAAAAACTGCCTGGCTGCTGCAAGAAAGCTCCCTGCCTCCAGCCTCCACACAGGCTTGTTCAGACACAGGAGAACCTTGATAGAAGAGGAAGAAAGGGAGGAGGCCGGGCTTTATGAGTCCATTGGGTTTCTGCTTGCACTGGATCTATTGTTGTAAGCCTCATGTAGCTGGAATGTTTCTAATATTGCTACTTGGGGAAATGACTAGAAACGACCCCGGGAATGTAGGTATACAAACTTCTTGCTACTACTAATGCTACTACTGCAACAACAACAGAAAAGTTATTTTCCAAGTGAGATTATAGGAAGAGTAAATACTGTAGAAGTGACTAAGCTTAATTTAAATTCTAGAAAGCCCCAAACTTGCTAATAAGGATGAACACTGTCTCTGGATAAAGGCGCCAGGAAGTGGAAGGTTCCATACCACCATTGATACATACCTTCAGTGTTAGAAAGTCTTAGATTTTATTGAAGGGGGCTCCTCTGAAACCCCATGATATGGTCTAGCCTCCACAGCCAACATCAAGAAGGACAATTGAAATTCACAGAGGAACTGGGTGGCTTCTCACGGTCACAGGATAAGTTAGGACAGAGTAGGGATGGATGGAGATGCTTAACCTCCCGGCCCTCCCTCTGCCCACTCAGTTTTCCTCCAATTACAGACTCTCTGTGCCAGGAGCCCCACACCTCTGGTGTTCTGATACAATGATTATGCTCAATCTGTTTATCTCAGCTCTAGGGAGCTGGAAGCCAAGCTGTGACCAAACCTGAGTTGGGATATCTGGGAAAACCAGGGACATGAAGGGACCGCTCAAATATAATTGATGCATCTGTACATCTTTAATCTGTGAGGGATAATGCTTGTTAGGGTTGGCCTTCTCCTTGAAGTTTGTTTGCTATTTTTAAGTCTGCCTTTAATTTGCCCTTGCCGTGGCTATCAGGTGCACAGGTGTGTTAAATACACTTGGCCAGGTCTTAGAACCTAATCATTGCGATCTCCATGAGATGCTCTGATTATGCTTGCCTCTGTGTTTGTTTATGCATGTGTGCTTGATCCTGGGAACTGGAACGTGCCCAGCGCAGGCGTCTTCCCTTTGTGATAGCTGCAGGATGCAAGTGTCTCGCTGTTATGCGCATTAAAGGGGTTGGACTTAGCTCTCTACATAGACCTTCCATGAGTCAGTCTAATCTGTAAGTCTGCTTTGACCGTGCGTGAGTCTAGTAGGCCAGACCATACCTTGACCCATATCTTCGGAGCACCCACAGACCTTTTGCAGCCTCGTATTCTGGCAGGTGGGGCTCAAAGGCAAGTGCCTGGTGGTGGGTGGGGGTTCAAGGGCAAGCACCTAGTCCATGAGAACCATGGTCCTCAGGATGCGTTCAGCCTTTCTTATCTCCTTAATGAGGGGAAAACAAAATTTGGCTTAAGAGTTCAAAGATACAGTGTGTTATCTCATGCTAAAGTATGCATTTATTTTTGATAATTCATAAATTAATTTTGAAAATTCTTGTTTTGTCAACACCCCATGTGTGTACGTAATAAAGCTCAGTATTAATAATAAAGAGTATGGATAAAATGGGTACAAGAACATTTGACTGGTGATAGTGTACAACAGTATAGTGTTTGGAGGGCAACATGGCTACCATATTTCAATAATTTTGAGGATGTCGACCAGAGGAAATTGCTCTTGAGAATATGTTCAGGGAAAAAGCACACAAGAAAAATCCCTGCTGGAAGGTGGGTCCCATGTATCATGGCATTCATTGCAGAAGCTTATGTTCCAGTTGGACAGAGGACGGAGATGGACACCTATAGACTGCTATAATGCACGTGTATGCTGATGTGGTGTGATGAGGGAGCGCAGGGGTGTTTATATGGGCAGGCTTAAGAAACTCTCCTCTAAGGAGGAGACTTGAAAAAACGAGGATGAGCCAGTCACAGAAAAAGCTAGCCAAGGCTATCCTAAAGAGTATCAGCAGCAAGCATCTCAAGGAGGGTGCAAGTTTGATAAGTCAAGAACTGGATAGGTCAGTGTATTCGGGGTGGAGTGGGCAATGCCACAATTTGGGGCCAACTGGGAAGAGGTGATGGGACGCTAGAGCAATGGAAGCAGCCATGATCTTCACTCTATGAAGATTTCACACATATGCTAAGCCAAACTGAAACAAAACAAAGGGAAATAAATACAAAGAATAAGGATACATAATGCTTCTTTCCTAAACTTGCTGTTAGTATTATCCACAAGAAGAAAAATAAAACATTCACAGATGAATCTGGAAAAATAAGATTTTGATATCATCATGACATGAACCCCACAGGGCATGGGTTTTTTCACTCCAGTACTTGTCAACCACAACAATCAAGTGCCCTTGAGCTCCTTGAATTGAATTTACATTCAGAATTCAGTTAACTGTGACAACTCCTAGAAACATTCTATGATCTGTCACTGTTAACAATTTGGATATATAGTGCCCCGCCCCAAAGGCCCATGTGTTGAAGAACCGGTCTATGTGTGGAGATGGATCTCTTGTTGAGGGATTTGATCCTGAGGGCTCTCCTCTCATTGGCGGATTAGTCCATTCAAGGGTTTCTCATTGGCTGGCCTAAGGAGGTGGTAGATGGGAAAGCAGTTCCTTGGGGAGGAGTTTGGGGGCGGTAGATTTTTGTCCCAGGATTCATTGTCTTCCCTCTGAGCTTTGTTGATGGAAAACTTTGCCTCACCCAAACAAGCCATTGTCATGATGCTCATGCCTCACCTCAAGCCAAAGAAACTGGGCCATGAAACCACAGAAGAAAGCTTCTGGAATCAGGGGCCAAAATGAAGATTAATTCCTTCAAGTGTTTTTCTTTTTTTTTCTCTTCTTTTCTTTTCTTTTCTTTTCTTTTCTTTCTTTCTTTCTTTCTTTTTTTCTTTCTTTCTTTCTTTCTTCCCTTCTTTCTGTACTCTTTAAAGTTACAGAAGTCTATGTAACAAATTAACCTTGACTTCAGTTGCTTACTTTAGTTGCTTTCTGCATAAGGGCAGAATGCTAATAACATAGAAAAAAATTTTCCCCTCAAGACAGAGTTTCTTTTTGTAATTATGGCTGTCACAGTACTGGCTCCTTAGACCAGGTTGATCTTGATCTTACAGAGATCCACCTACCTTTGCCTCCCAAGTGCAGGGATTAAAGACAGGTGCCAGCACTGCCCAGCATGAAACTCTGTTTTAAAAAGCAGACTGAGATGAGACACTGAAGCAAAGGGAAAGGGTGCCGAAGTTATAGACAAGCATGAGATCTAAGGGCATTAATGTTCTCTCTGGAAAGCAAAGACTACTTGAATAATCAATACTCTAACAGGGAGATAGCCTCAAGCACATACAGATATCATTCAGCTGCAGCCCTTATATATTCGCACACATCTTCCCATCTCCCTTGCACTTTGTGTGGCCATTTGACTAAGCACAGCCTATGGTTTCTGAATAGCTGTGTGAAGTGTGAATCCCCCATGGCATTGGGCTGTATAACAGGAAGCAAAATGATCCAAGATTGTGGAAGACACAGAATGAACATAGATCACTGAGTCCCTACATGGATGACAGCTGCCGGGTAAAGCTGCTAGACCCCATCAGACTGCATGAGTGAGGACCACACTGTCATCGAGTCTCTGCAACATATGGGTTATTACAATAGCATTTATTATCCTTCAAAATCATGATGTATTCTTTAAGATGCATTTGTAGCTTTCCTGCTCCCCCTGTTTTATCCGCATTTGGTTTTTATGAAGGATCGAACCACATGTCTTTTTAAAAGTCATCAGTCATATTTCCCAATCGCAATCATTGTGTCCTAGGAGTCTCTAAAATGAAGGAAACAAAGCACGAGACATGTTCTGCCAACTTGTTGCTTCCACACAAAAGCCCCCGGTCCAGATGATCTCCCAGTTCGGGCTTTTGTTTCTTGCTTGTGTTGTTCTCTTTGCCTGAAATGCCTCTAGCCCTCTGCGCCTGGCACAAGCCCACTGATGCTTCATGGTCCAACTCAAATGTCAGCTTCTTCTTTGAAGCGTTTCTTGAGCCTGCCTCAGGCAGGATTACTCATTCCTTTCCTCTGTCCTAACAGAGGTCACTGATGACCTCTTTGCTGGCAGTTCCGGTGTCTTTGTTTCAGCGCACATCCTACTCAGCCTCCTTAGCTCTTGCTGATTTTGAAACTTCCTTCTTCAACTTTGCTCTCCGCTGGTTTTTTCTCAGGACACACCTTACGAAACTCCTTCTTGGGGGTCAGAATATCTGTACTGTGCTGTTGTCTTGCATCTAGTTTCATGACTTGCTAAAAATGAACACCTCATCTTCCCTCTAGGTTCTATAAACAGGAGCAAGCCAACAACTTCAGATGTTCTTATCGCTAGCCACACGCTCTGTCCTAGAAATCTCTACCGGCAGAACTCCAAACACTGTGCGGGACAGATTCATTTCCTCCTTCCTTCTCACACCACACGTTGCCTCCGGATTCTGCCTTCTAATTCATAACATCCCTGATCTGTGACTACCCAAGCCTGTAGGTGCCAAAGCCTGTCCTTGTTCTTTCTTCTTCATTTCCCATAATCCACTTCCCCCTGATTCTTAGCATCTGGTCACTGAAACAGAGAGAAACTCAGAGTTGGAATCATATTTCAATGCCAGAGATCTAGGCTCAAAATCAGACTCAGTTCCTGGCTGGTCACATGACATCAAGTTACTGAACTCGAACTTCTAATTTCTGATCTGCATGGCAAAAAATAAATAGACAGCTTTTAGGGGTATAATAAGCCTTAAATGGGAAAATACTCAAAAAAAAAAAACAAAAAAACAAAAAAACAAGCAGTTAGTTTGGATAGAGCAGATACAAACAAATTTTAATCTCCACACATACATATATAAAAACTTCCCACCTTCCCATTGCCGTGGCTGGGGCTTCACTGTCTCTCACATGGGGTACTGTCGTGACCCTAGAACAAGTCCCTTTCACTGTTCTCTCCTCCAGCTCTTCTCACAAAGAGGTTTTTCTTTCTTTTCTCTTTTTTTTCTTCCTTCAAAGAGCTTCTCTCTCACACACAAATCAGTCGCATCGTGCCCCATCTTCCAAGTTCTGCTGGCCTGCCAAAGATAAAGGCGCTAATCACCTCCCCTGTTATCTCATCTTCCCAACGACGTCATGTCTGTTCTGGCCAGAGCCCTTTTGATGGCATGGTACAGATGCTCACTGCAACTGGTGGAAGCGAAAGGGAAGGCTCACGCGAGATGCCAAGAGCTCTTGGAGAGCCTTGACATTGGCCCCCAGCCAAGTCTAAGTCAACTGCGAGGCCTCATCCCCCTGCGCCTGGGCCAAAATTATAGAATGTTAGTGAAATGTAATAAAATAACCTTCCCGAGGCCAGAGCGATAGCTCAGAAGGTAAATGAACTTGCTGCCAAATCTGATGACCTGAATACAACAGTCTCTGGAATCCACATGGTAGAAGGAGAGAACAGACTCTTGCAAACTGTCCTCTGATCGCCACACACACACACACACACACACACACACACACACACACACACACACGTGCGCACACGTGCATGCGAATGATTAAATAAAACATTAACCCTTTCGCTCTCTCTGCACGTTTGAAATTAAAAGAGAAATCCTTCAGGTACCCAAAGGCACAAGTTCAGCCCAGTTACTAAGAGGTGGAGAAGCTGTGTGTGGTGGCTCTCGCCTTTCATCCCAGCAATTGGGAAAGCTGAGGCAAGAAGATTACCCAGGAGTTTGAGGCCAGATTGGGCTACATAATTAGTTACAGATCAGCCTAGGCTACAAAATCAGACCCCGTCTGAACTGTCTCAAAAAGGTAAAGTGAGAAGAGAAGAGAGATGAACTCACAGGGAGTTTGTACTAGATCACCCTCTAGGGCCAGAGCTTGGGGCTCTGAAGTCAGAAAGACAGGATCAGGGTTAGGAAGGAGAGGCCACTCCAAGGGACCTGACTACTTGCGCCAAACTTCCTGCTTAAAGAACTAAGAATAGAATGATCTAAATTCCAATCATTCACATGGATGGGTTCTTAGGGAACAGAAAAGAAGTCCACAATTATGGCATGAACATGTGCACACAGAGCCCAAACCCAAGAGGCAGGAATACCCACTGGGACAGGCAAAGTCAACCACAAGGCATTTTATAGAGCATGGCTGCACCCTAAGCACACACTGAGAGAGTAGTACCTGCCAAAAAGCCCTCAGTGAGTAAATGCAAAAGACACAGGGCAGCAAGCCTCAGGAAGACTCAGCCGCTGCCGCAGTGAGGGTCCCAGCACATCAAGGTGAAAATGTGTGAACCAAAAGGTGCGCTGAATGTGGCCCGCCATCAAACATAGGCCCTGTGCTCAAGCTTGGGCAGCTCTTTCTACCTGTCTATATTCTTAATATAAGGTAAAAGCTAACATATGGCATTTGCACAGTGTTGGAATTATATACAACTCAGAGATGATCTGACATTTGTGGGAAGATGGGTATACATTCTATGCAATACTACACCTTCTAACATAAGGAACTTGATCATCTGTGGACTTGGGGGTCCTAGAATGCATCTCCCATGGATACCAAGAGATGACTGCATCTTACTGAACTATACAGCAGCTACTACCCCTAAGACACCCTGCTTTTAACCTCACAAAGCTGGATTTTGTCCTTAGGGAGTACTCAAAATGACAAAAAACACATCTCACTGATGCTTTCAGCCTCTGCGGAGTCATGTGACAGACTTCTAGTCAGTGAGATACTTCTAGAAGCTGCCTTGGGCTTGTGAGAATTCTTTTTCTGTCCCAACTGGGGCAGTTGCCCTTTCTATGCTCTTCACAGATCCCTGACAAATCCCCAATTGCTCACTTCCCCACAAAGAACCAGGAATCTGAGAAAATGAAAATATTCAAGTCTAAAGTTTAGGTGTAATTTCTATCAAAAGAATATAAAGAAAAAGCTACCAATTCTTAACGTTTAATATCCTCAGTGAGAGTTCTATGTGTTTGGGTGGACATCTCACCCTAGGCCTTGTCATCCGTACATCTAAAGAGTCTGGAATGTTTGGGTTAAGGCTTCACCTCAGCCCCTGGCATCCATATATCCAAAGAGTCTAAAATCTTCCGGTGAAACGGGAAACTGTCCTGAGACCCTGAGACAAAACAAGTCCCCCTTATGCTGTTAACCTCAGGTATTTGGTCACAGGGATAGAAGACCGAAGAGATCACGAGGCCAGCTTCTTCAACTTAGACATAAGCAAGGAACTCAACAGAAGAGATCTTAAGGCATGAGGGAGCTTGACAAACTCACGTGCCAAGTGACTTCACCAGCTTCAGTGGGAAGGCAGGCTCCTCAATCAAGCTAGAAGCCCATCCTCAACACAGCCGTCTCCTCAGAGTGAGGATGGAGGCTACCACAGTCCCTTGTAGTTCAGGGGACTCCTGTGCAGCGTGGCATCCCAGTGAGTTTTACTGTGCACAGATTATCTTTAGAAGTATAAACTGAGTATGCTTAACCAGGATAGCAGAAAACTGACATGCTCCTAAGCTCACATGTCATAAGTCACAGGGAATTCTACCCCCTGAAATTGTGTCATGCACAAAATTATTGAAGACATAGCTTATATACACTTGCCTTCAGCTGTGCCTATAAAGTGGATGAAATATAAATTATCGTAAATCCCAAATCCCATCCCTAAGTTTTCTCATTTTATATGTGTGCAAATATTCCAAAATTTGAAAACTCTCAACTCCAAAACCCTTCCGGTCCTCAGCACTTCTGGTAAAGGGCACACTCTGGGGTAAATATTTCTAAGACTTTGGCTGCAAAAGCCCTTGGTCTCCTGCTCTCCCTACTCTCAAAACACAAAACCAACAAACAAAAACAAAGGGCTCTCCTCAGAAAGGAGGCTCACCCTGGGCTTTGAAGTTTTTATCTAAGCTCTCTCTAGGGATCAGTGACACAGGCAGAGAAGGCCAGCTCTGTCTCTGGGGCCCTGGCTTTAGACTATACAGTTTTTGTCTCTGATCTGTCCTGAAAGCTTGTTCCATTGTCTTGGAGCAGGGCCACCCTCGCACAGGAAGCGGTGTGTATCACTGTTCACTGCAGGCAGAAACGCTGCAAAGGCCTTCCTATGACTGATAAATGGTGTTTGGTTTGGAGCGAGAGGAAAAATAAGGCGCTCGGGATAACAGGGGCTGGTGGGAAAACATTCGGAACTCCAGAATGAGAGCAAAAGAAGAGAGAGCTTTGAAGGCTCCAAGCAGTGGTAACTAACCAGGAACAATGAAGGCAGCTCAGAAGGCGCTTCCTTCCACTCAGCTGCAGTCAAAGCCACCGGTCTCCTGGCCAGGGAGCTGGCAGGAACTGTGTTATGGCTGGGGAGAACAAACAGGCTTGGTCAAGGAAGCCAAGCCTCTTCAAAGAACTACCCCTCCACACCCCCCATCACTTCAGGGATGTTTGCTGACAAGGTAAGGTGTCCCCTAGTGGGGAGTGACATGAGGCCACTTTAGGAAGAAGGCTAAGCAAGCCAAGAGAGCAGAAAGCTGTCTGTCCCTCCTAAACAGGGCGAGCATATTATTTGTTTTCTTTGAACATCTCCAGTCTTTGTCTTGCTGAGTGAGGGGGAAGCAATGAGGTGTAAGGAGGGACTGAGACTGAAGAAAAGGCTAAGGAAATGAAAACTTGGGCAGGGGACAGAAAAGGAAGCTTTGGGCTGGAGGGGACTTAATTTACTTGAAGGTGTGAGCTTCAAGTTGTCACCTCTCTCTGACCAAGAAGCGCTGCTGCTGAATGCATCAGCAAAATAATTTTTCCCCCTCACACACAGAAAGATGGGCTCTTTTTTATGGGTTACTGGCTTTAGAATTAGGTGGGTGTGGGGTGAGAGCCGAATTCTCTGTGGCCTGCCCCAGTCGAGTTACCCTTTAAATAAATTGTTTCTATGGAACTTCCCATGCCAGAATCCTAGGCCTTTGACCAGAGTGCCAACTTGGCATGAAGAAAGGAAAATAATTTCTTCCCTTATCTCTACCCCCAGAGCTCTGTGACTGCAGTTATAGCCAGCTGATTTATTAATAATTGAATGCAGCACTTATCGAGAACGCTTGCCCTCTGGTCGTCTGGTGGCAGACTCATTCGGAAAGAATCAAAGTAAAAAGCGATGTTGCTCAGTAGGATCCAGTAGGGGAGAAAAACAAAGTAGACCTCTTCTCCCTCCCCGAGTCTAGGCTCATGGAGGATAATGAAGCCACCCTGTGCAGGGCAGAGACAGATAAACGCTGCACAGCTCGAGGTTGGGCAAGAGAAGGAATGACTACTGAAGACATAAGAAAGGAACAGGCCAGAGTAGGAATCTGGTCCAGGGTCCAGAACTGCCAGATCCACAGCTGGGAAGTCACCTGGCTAGGCCAGCACCTTGCGTGCCCACCACGCCTCTGCACGGTAGTTTTCGGGACAGGTCTGTTGTATCAATGCATAACTATATTAACAAATTGCGTTATCTGCATGGGGTATAATCTGAGACCCCCCTGAGGACACCTAAAGCCACAGATGGTATTGAATTGTGTTAAAATTGGGCATTTCCTGTACACATATACTTAAGCTAAAGTTGAGCCATACTAATAAAGTGCTCAATCAAAGCAACATGCGATGTCATACTGTACTGTGGAAGTTAACAAACTCAGCACCGGATGCTCCCTTAGGCAAGGAATTTTCACAGAGGAAGCATTTTATAGTTTCTCTTGGCATCCCGAGTTGCTGGCATCATCATCATCGCATACTTTGAAGGACACTATTAAGAAGAGCAAGGGGGAGGGGTCTCTGAAGTAAGTCTGCTGATGCTATGATGTAACATTTGAAAACCAAGCTGACAGTGGCAGATGCTAGACTCAGAGAGCCTGGTGGTGGTTATGATTTGGATGTGCAATACGCCACACACACACACACACACACACACACACACACACACACACATACACACACATTTTGAGTATTTGGCTACCAGCTGGGGGCACTGTTTTGAGAGTTCGTTGAAGCTTTGGGATAAGGCCACTTGGAGTAGGGTTTTTCAGGATCATAGCCCAGATACCCCTAGGTCCCGTCCACTACTTTCTAAATTTATTTATTTATTTATTTATTTATTTATTTATTTATTTATTTAAGATTTCTGTCTCTTCCCCGCCACGGCCTCCCATTTCCCTCCCCCTCCCCCAATCAAGTCCCTCTCCCTCGTCAGCCCAAAGAGCAATCAGGGTACCCTGCCCTGTGGAAAGTCCAAGGAGTCTAGTAAGGTGAGCATCCAAACTGCCTAGGCTCCCACAAAGCCAGTACGTGCAATAGGATCAAAAACCCATTGCCATTGTTCTTGAGTTCTCAGTAGTCCTCATTGTCCACTATGTTCAGTGAGTCCGGTTTTATCCCAGGCTTTTTCAGACCCAGGCCAGCTGGCCTTGGTGAGTTCCCAATAGAACATCCCCATTGTCTCAGTGTGTGGGTGCACCCCTCGCGGTCCTGAGTTCCTTGCTTGTGTTCTCTTTCCTTCTGCTCCTGATTTGGACCTTGAGATTTCTGTCCGGTGCTCCAATGTGGGTCTCTGTCTCTGTCTCCTTTTATCGCCTGATGAAGGTTAATATTCAGGAAGATGCATATATGTTTGTCTTTGGGTTCTCCTTCTTATTTAGCTTCTCTAGGATCACTAATTATAGGCTCAATGTCCTTTATTTATGGCTAGAAACCAAATATGAGTGAGTACATCCCATGTTCCTCTTTATGGGTCTGGCTTACCTCACTCAGGATATTTGACAAGAACTTTAAGTCTTTGAAGAAAGAAATTGAAGAGGACACCAGAAAATGGAAGGATCTCCCTTGCTCTTGGATTGGGAGGATCAACATAGTAAAAATGGCAATTCTACCAAAAGCAATCTATAGATTCAATGCAATCCCCATCAAAATTCTTCACAGATCTGGAGAAGACAATAATCAACTTTATATGGAAAAAACAAAAAAACCAGGATAGCCAAAACAATCTTATACAATAAAGGATCGTCTGGAGGCATTACCATCCCTGACTTCAAACTCTATTACAGAGGTACAGTATTGAAAACAGCTTGGTATTGGCATAAAAACAGAGAAGTCGACCAGTGGAATCGAATAGAAGACCCTGACTTTAACCCACAAACATACTTTCTAAATATTAAGGAGCTCCCACAACACGCTTTTATTTCCATGCCTTCCTCGTCACAGTGAACTGAACTTCATCCAAATATCTCCTCCCTGGAGCTACTTTGTCAGGCGTCATAAGAGCAACAGGGGAGATGAGCAATCCAAGGGCCAAAAGGATGGCTCACCTGCAGAGCGAGATGGCCCAAAAGTGTGTGAGACACCACCATGCCACGCTAACAGTGAAGATCTTCTTAGGGGCACACCACTTAAGCAAATGTATTTCTGAAAACTAGCAATGAGAATTTTGAATATTGATTGATCATTCATTAGTAACAGAAGCCTACATACTTGAAGTAAGCATTTGAGTGTGGAGATTTCTGTATACCACGAACTCTGGAGACTTTATACAATGTCCAAAGTGAGCTGCTTTGCTGCAAGTTAAGCAGTTGAAATAGTATTTCTCTTCCATGTGGTGACCCGAGGACCAGGCTGTTTGATCTTGTCCCTAGGCCTTACAGAACCACAGGACTTCTAAGACCACTATGGAGTAGGAAAGAGTATGAATCAGTTGTTCCTAACATAGCAGTCACTAGCAGCATAAGGCTAACTTAATTTCATTTTACTTTTTAATTATTTCATTGATTTAAACTTACTTAAGTTTAGTAAAAGAAAAGGCTCTCGCTCATAGGAAGCTGGTGGCTTTCGTGCTGGAAAGTGCAGGAAAGGAAGAGTTTCATCACTACAGGAAGTTCTAGAGGCCCAGCTTCTTAACATCCAGGCTGTGATCCCATATGGAGTCATAGAGCTGGGTGTGGGTACCTAAATTGGCATCACTACACGTTTCTGAATGCCAGTGCTCAGATAGTAATTCAGAATCAAACAAGTAATGCATGCAAGGTGTTTCTGGCCTTCCTCGCCCATGATGCGGCTTCACCACTGCCTTTGTGAATGATGTGTTTTTTTTTTTTTTTTGGTCCTTGGAACACAAGGACAAACACCTCCAGATAGGGCGCCAACAATAGACCAAAGAATCAAGAGCACACGGCTCTAGTCTGGTGAGCCAATGAGTTTAATTGGGGTTGCTGTCACCAGCTCAACTGAGGGATTATTTAAGAACGGGCAATTTAAGAACTGTTAAATACCGAAGAAGTCTCCCCCACCAGCAAGTACCCGCCATTTATACATCCTTAGGGAGGGGTGGAGCCTTGCACAGCTAGTACACAGACTTGTGCGCCACTAGTACACTACCATGGAGCCTTGAGAACCCCTTACGTGTTGCCTCGTGAGTGAGTCCTTTTTCACCTCCGTGAAGGGAGGTGAAAATCTCAAGGTTGGGTAGTCAGAGTTGCTTAGTTTTCCAGATAACAACAGCCATGTGGTACCTATGGAACAAAGTCTAAAGGATGGTATAGACTCCTTTGATAGGCTGTGGTACCTTTAGGAAATGAGGCCCTGACTGGAGAAAGCTATCGCTTGGCCTAGGCCTTGGGGGTATGTTGTTCCTGGCTCTACCATGTCACTTTCTGCTTCCTGGTCTGTCTGCATATGGCAATCTCTGCCACATGCACCCACTACCGTGGAGCCACCATGCAATGCCTTGCCTGCCATGAGGGACTGAAATGCCTTGGAATCCCAGGTCAGGATATATTCTTCCTCCATTAAGTTGCTTCTGATAGGTATTTTGTCACAGTGGAAGTCACATAACAAACTCCCCAGGCCAGACACAAAATGCTTGACCACTGAGTTCAAGGACAGAGAACTCCTAAGGATGGGAGGGAAGCATCACGGTGACAAAGGAAAGGAAATTGTGTTTACTACACTGGGTTGTAGACATGTGGAGCAAATTATGCCAAGATGTCAAGGGACGCTATAAATAGATTCAAAATGGATTCCGATAAATTCACGCATACTAGGCATCATTATTAACAGATTAAAGGGAAGTTGAGAATATTCTATAGGCATTGCCAGTTCTTTAAGGTCAGTGTCATAGGCACCCAACTCAGAGACGGGCTGATATGAGAGATCACTCACGAGCTTTAGATGACATTTATTAGGTTCTTATCCTCCTACTTTGGTGTCAAGAGCTTTGGGGTCTGTCTACTTTGAAAGCATTGGCTGCGTTTCGAGTTGACAAAGGGCTAGTGGATTGCATGGTTTATCAATCCTAAGTCATTTGTAAAGACTGACAACCTCCTCCATTCCCTTTCAGTTAAATCAACCCTGGCATTTAGTTGGCCCCCAGAGCAGTACAAATGGACTCGATATGTTACCAATTAGATGTATATTACTACCAGCCATCAGAAACTTATCTTGCCCTGGAGACAGGAATAAGCCTCTATTTCAAACCACACTCAAGAAAAAAAACAAAAAAGACAAGAGAGGAAATAGATGGGGCCAGCTGTTTCCAGACGTGAGAATCCACTGGACTACATACAGGAAGCATTGTCACTGGGAAGGGGCTTAATGGCGGTCTACAGTTTATCCATCCCGTCAGCCTGCAGCTCAGGTAAGGAGGTCCTAGGAGGAATGGGGATAGCAGCTGTGTCTAAAAGGGCCACCCCCTGCCGCTCACTGAAACTACTTCTACACTTTGCTGCTTAGGCTAAGTCTAGGATAAAGGATGTTATTTTCATATTTGAAATTGATGCTAACCTAACTCCAGGTTGTTTTGGAAATGCTGAGTTTGAATGCAAAGCCAGGGGATAGCAATAATCTCTAAAAAGCTTGACAGGAAAGTCATTCTACCTTGGCATTTATGGTCAAAATGGAGTAAATTGCTGCTTTGAAAAATGAAGTCAAAACCAGAAGAATTGCTCATTGGGTAAAGATGCTTGCTGCCAAGTCTGAAGACGTGAGTTCAATCCCCGAATCCCACATGGTAGAGGAGAAGTGGTTCTCAAAGTTGTATTGTCGTTCAACCTCCACACACATGTTGTGGCATGTGTGGAGATTCCCATTCCAGATACCATAGCAGACTTTGTAGGAGCTGAATCCCACACATATGCATGCCTCCCCAATAAATTTAAGAAACAATAGAATGGAGTTGAATTATCCAGAACAAAACATAGCCTGAAAGCTGGTATGTTACACAAAAAGAAGTGATTGGGGATGGCCACCGCTTGAGGTTCACAGGAGCCACAGGCCTGGAGAAGGACGTAGACCTTCTCCCATTTGGCCAAACTGTGACTAAATTCATCTTCCTTTACCAATGCTCACGATCGCACCATGGAGCTCACCTTACCAGTCTCTGTTTCCTGGTACCTTAGAAGTGTATGGAAGCTGAGGTGGCAGGGTTTATAGCTGTTGGAGGAAGCTACTTGTTGGTTCCCAGCTGCTTAGCCCAGAAATAATCACACAGAAACTACATTATTTAAATTACTGCTTGGCCCATTAGCTCTAGCTTCTTAGTGGATAACTCTTACGTATTAATTTCACCCATTTCTATTAATCTGTGTATCACCATGTGGCTGTGACTTACCAACCTAAAGTTCCAGTGTCTGTCTCTGGTGAGGCTACACGGCTTCTCTCTGACTCTGCCTTCTTTCTCCCAGCATCCAGTTTAGTTTTCCCTACCTACTTAAGTTCTGCCCTGCTATAGGTCCAAAGCAGTTTCTTTATTCATTAATGATAATCACAGCATACAGAGGGGGTATCCCACATCATATAGCTCTAAATGCCTGGTGACTGTCATGGTTATTATTAATATTAATATATTAATCACAACAGGTACAAAATATATATATGCATATATATCAATAGAGAAAATCAGAGAGCCCTGAAATAAATCCACACATCTACAGTTAATGAATAGGTCTTTAACAAGAATGATGGGAACACATGGTGAGAATAGATCAATTTCACCAACAATGACCCCAGAAAACCTGCTGAGTGAAAGAAGCCGGAAGAAAGAACACAAACACGATGTGATCTCACTTGTATGTAGAGTCTAATGAAGCCAAACTCACAAGCAGTGTTTGGGCTGACGAGGGAGGGGGACTTGATTGGGGGAGGGGGAGGGAAATGGGAGGCGGTGACGGGGAGGAGACAGAAATCCTAATAAATAAATAAATAAATATAAAATAAAATAAAAGGACAGTAGGAATAAAAAATAAAATAAAATGATGATTGTCCAGGGATGTGAACATCCTGAGTAAAGTGGTACCAAGTTTCGCTTGGGCAGGATGCATGCTTTCTGGAAAACAACTTAGTAACCATAGTGATGATCCTGCTTGGGTTCTTGACAGTGACTGAGCTCATCTTAAATGTCCTCACCACTAAAAAGAATGTAATAATGACTACACAGGATGATGATTATGCTAATTAGCTAGACTGTTAACCTTTTCGTGTCTAGTTATATATTAAAATATCACATTTTGTGTCATGTATATATATATATATATATAATCTTTGTTATGCAAACAAATGGAATTAATATTTCAGCCTGACCTCTACAATAATTGTACATCAGGCTTGGCTTTTTTCCATATGTGTATAAAGTTTACTCCATAAACAAAGAGTTCTGATAGTCAGTAAATCCAAACTCATGGTGGGCCCTCCTGAGTTGGTCCCTGAGGGTAGGCTCCCTGGCCCTGCTTTTCTTACAGGTGGCTATGCTCTAGTTCTCAGTGACCTGGGGCCACTTAGGAGCAGCTCGGAGGTATTTGTGGAGCCTGACCCTCAACTCTCCCTGGTCACACTCCTGCCCTGCAAGGTTATCAATCCTCAGGATTGACCAACCCAGCAGATTGGTTACCCTGCAGTTTCTGCATCTGTTTTTTTTTTTCACATTTACAGTATTTATTATTTAGAGTGTGTGTGAGTGCGCACTGAGAGGTTTGCAAAACAAAGTGCTGACATGATGGATCGCACTTCTGATCTTTTTTTTTTCTTTTTTTTTATTTAAATTTATTTATTTATTAAGGATTTCTGCCTCGTCCCCCGCAACCGTTTCCCATTTCCCTCCCCCTCCCCCGATCAAGTCCCCCTCCCTCATCTGCTCGAAGAGCAATCAGGGTTCCCTGAGCTGTGGGAAGCCCAAGGACTGCCCACCTCTATCCAGGTCTCCTAAGGTGAGCATCCAAACTGCTTAGGCTCCCACAAAGCCAGTACGTGCAGTAGGATCAAAAACCCACTGCAATTGTTCTTGAATTCTCAGTGTTCCTCATTGTCCGCTTTGTTCAGCTAGTCCGGATTTATCCCATGCTTTTTCAGACCTAGGCCAGCTGGCCTTGGTGAGTTCCCAATAGAACATCCCCATTGTCTTAGTGTGTGGGTGCCTGGAAACAACCTAGATGCCCTTCAACGGAAGAATGGATGAAGAAAGTATGGAATATATACATATTAGAGTATTACTCAGCAGTAAAAAACAAGGACTTCTTGAATTTTGCATACAAATGGATGGAAATAGAAACACTATCCTGAGTGAGGTAAGCCAGACCCAAAAAGAGGAACATGGGATGTACTCACTCATATTTGGTTTCTAGCCATAAATAAAGGACATTGAGCTTATAATTCATGTTCCTAGAGAAGCTAAATAAGAAGGTGAATCCAAAGACAAACACATAGGCATCCTCATGAATACTAACCTTCATCAGGCGATGAAAGGAGACAGAGACAGAGACCCACATGGGAGCACTGGACAGAAATCTCAAGATCCAAATCAGAAGCAGAAGGAGACGGAGCACAAGCAAGGAACTCAGGACCAGTTTCTGCATCTGAAAGCTGCCTCATTCCCACTAATTAATCCCTTTAAGGACTAAATGCAAATGAGCCAGGTACTCTTGTGAACTGAATACACCTGTCTGACGGCTGCCATTGAGTCTCAACCTACTGTGTTGTGGAAAGCATGGCCTTGACCTCCCCAGAAGACTTCGATGGGTCTTGAGCTGGACAACATCCAGAGCTGGCTGCTGCATGGGAGAGCTGGGGACCATATCTCCTCCCATGAGCAGGTGGCTCTCTTTAGAAAGACATGTGGCTTTCAGATCTACTGGTGGATGACTTGAGTGATGTCTCTCTTCACTTCAACCCGGGGATAACGTCTGCCATGAGGCACATTGCAGAGACCCATTGGAGATGCCACATGATGTGGAATTTCCCTCCGTAAACTGTGATTACCATTAATGAATATAGAAACTGGCTTGGCCTATAGCATGGAAGGAGGAAGGTAGAGTTAGGGAGAAGCCATGTAGCCCACCAGAGACAGACACTGGGAACTTAACCAGGTAAACCACAGCCACCTAGTGATGCACAGATTAATGGAGATGGCTTAAATTAATATATACAAGTTAGCCAATAAGAAGCTAGAGCTAATGGGCCGAGCAGTGATTTAATTAGTATAGTTTCTGTGTTATTATTTCAGGGTTGAGCAGTTGGGAATGAACTAGTAGCCTCTTCTACAGCCACATGCTCTGTGTTTTCCTGAAAGAAATCCCAGGAAACCAAAATGCGGCTGGCTTCCTATGTGGTTTCTATACCCCTGATCTTCCCAGCAAGCTTACAGAGAAAAAGAGACTTCCTTGAGGCTTACATGCAACAGCATAAAGGTGGTGAGGGCGGTCCTGATGGTGGGGCTCCTCTGCACCCTTGATGGGAGTGGGCAGGGTAGTGCTGCAGCTAAAATCTGTCCTCTCATCTGTCTGGTTGCCTGAGGTTTTCCTTTCATTTACATCCCGAAATGATTGCTGTGTGTGCTGAGGTTTCATGGTGAAATATAATGACAACCTTCATGAGGTTGGAATGAGAGCCAGGAAAGAGCATTGCTGGTATTTTCCCCCCCTGGGAAAGAGAGACCCTGGAGGCAGGAAATGAATCTAGCACCTTTGAGACCTTTGAGTCTTTGGATCCTAGTTTTATAGCCCTCTCTCAGTATGCCATGTCTCATAATCACAGAGAAAGGGTAGACGGACTGAGAAAAGGTCCCACTGCATAATTGCTTAGAATGAAAGGCTTGTCATCTTGTAAGTGGTACCAGGGGAGGAAGGGGAAGGTCAGGATGAGGCCAGAAGGGGGGAACCTCAATTTCTCTAGAAGCCATCAAAAGAAAACCAGATAGGTGTCAAATTCGTGCACTATGGGTACTCAAACAGCTAGGTAAAATAAAATCACGATTTGGAATTTGTGATATTGAACAATTAGCTTGTCTGATGCCCTCTCCCCCCCAAGTTATTTTTCCCCTTTGGCCTTTGTAAGCATGTGCACAGGCTCAGGCACCCACACTCACTCTCCTCCTACAATGTACTTATACACACCTGCGCTTGCACATCTCACATCATTTCCTCCTGTCTTAGCTGTGGTTTCTGTTGCTCTGATAAATTCCATGGCCAAAAGCAACTTGGAGAAGAAAGTGTTTATTTCAACTGGCACTTAGGTCGCATTCCATCCTTGAGGGAAGTCAGGACAGGATCTCGAAGTAGGAACCTGGAGGTGGGAACTGAAGCAGAAGCGGTGAAGGAGGACTTGTTCAGCTTGCTTTCATGTATATCTCAGGGCCACTTGTCTAGGGATGACACTACCACACTGAGCTGGACCCTCCCACATCAATCATTAACCAAGAAAATGCCCCACAGATCTGCCTACAGGCCAATCTGATGGAGGCATTCTCTCAATTGAGATAGATTCATCTTTCCAGACAACTCTAGTGCTGTGGGATAACGCTCTTGTACCCTGTAAAGATTTGCCATTTGTATTGGTTTAATAAAACGCTGATTGGCCAGTAGCCAGGCCGGAAGTACAGGTGGGGTGACCAGAAAATTCTGGGAAGAGGAGAGGCTCAGTCTGCAGTCACCACCCAGATGCAGAGGAAGCAAGATGAGAATGCTGCTCTGTGTAAGGTACCAAGTCACATGGCTAAGCATAGGTAAAGATTATGATTTAATTTAGGTTGTAAGAACTGGTTAATAATAAGCCTGAGCTAATAGGCCAAAGAGTTTATAATTAATAGAATACTCTGTGTGTTTCTTTGGGACTGAATGGCTGAGGGACCAGGTAGGACAGAAACTTCTGTCTATACTCTAGCTTGTGTTAAATTGACAACAAATTAGCCAGGATGTTCCCTTTTTAATTGTTTCTAGATATCAACTTTATTGCATGTATTCCCTATTTTGTTTATTTGCTGTTTGTTTTTAGAACATCCCATTGAAATCTGTGTTCTTCCTTTATCAGTGAATTTTATCAACAGAGGCTCTGCCAGGCTGAGATGGCTTTGGCTGTATTTGAGGTACTGAGGCTTTTACCATGTTTCATAGTTGTTACAGTCACAAAGCAGGCAGTATCCCTGCACCCAGATTTCCTCAGCTTCTCCATATGTTTTTGCAATTTGCCTCCAGGCCACCCATGAAAAAACAGCAGTTTCTCCTAGAGAATGAAGAGAATGTCACTGACCTCCCAGGACTGATATGCAAACGTAGAGACAGCAAATAATCCTCTTGTTTATCTTAGCATTCTTTTCCTGTTCTTTTTCCAAGTCATAGAAGTAGCCTGAAACAAATTTGGAATCATTAAAATAATGGAGAAAGAATATGAAAGTGTCTATATTTTTCAAAGTCCTCATTGGCATCCCCAAAGTCACTTACAAACTCTCATTTTTCTTGGCTTATTTGGCCTAGACACCCATCATAGGGGTTGCCACCTGGGAAGGCCATCCTGATGTCTAAGAGCAGTCTTTACCTGGGTGGCCAAAAGGGAACAAAAACAGATCTGTACAGTGATGAGGTCTTCACTATCAACTGTCGGGAAGGAGTAGCCTATTGTCACAGGGTCAAGGGGCTTCAGCTTCTCTACCTACTTACATGCCTTCTCCAGGCGATGCTGTGACTAAGTCAGGCTGTGAATAGCAGCTGTAGCAACAAGGCCTCAGAAGGAAGCCACTTCTGTTGAGAGGATAGCTCCTTCCTACTTGGGGAGGCCTCACACTTCTTTTCTCTCCTGCTCCCCATAAGAATCCCACAAGCTGAAGCCAACTGACATTCTCTGCTCAATGGAGAAAGAGAAAAATAATTTTCCCTCATGAGGTAATAAATACATTCGACTACTTCCACCCTATGGGTCTCCATAGATCTAATCTTCAGGTATCCTAAGCATTCGAGAAACAGTCCAGCCCTCCAGCCACTGTCGTTGTTGGAAGATGGATCAGAGCTGCCGCCACGGTTCATGTACTTTGCTAAAGTCCTGAAACGCAATTCTCAGCTGGGGACTCTGGTTTTGAATTAATGTAGTGAGTGTCGTAATTTCATTTCTATGAATATATTTATGTAATTACATAAACATGTACATATTCTCAGTATACACATTGTTGGAATTTAGAATATGCATTAGTCCCTGAGAATCCGCAGTGTCCCCAACACTGGCAAAGCTGGAGAGGAAGATAACGGAAGTGCTCAGGTGTGGAGAAGAAGCCATGGGTAAAGAGGAGTCAGAGTTCAGGGGGCAAGAGAGGGGGAGAGGACATGGATGGGGAAGAAGCCTTTCTATCTACTTTTTCATATTTGACTTTTGAATCATGTGACTTACTATTCTTCCAAAATTCTTGAAGTGAAAACTCTAGTTCATCTCTATCTCTCTCTGTCTCTGTCTCTCTGTCTCTCTTTCTCTCTCTCTCCGTCATTGAGTATAAATATGTAAACTGGTAAGTTTTCCAGAAAGTTCAGAACAAAATGACCACTCTAAATTTGAGAGCAGATATTTCCTTTGGTTCAGGATTAATATGTCCTACCTCAGAAACAAAGAAAACAAGTAATGAAAATAGAATTAGAATTCATGGGAAGTTTTAGAGTCAAGGGAGCCTGCAAACCAATTCTCCTGCTTATTTCTCTTTCAGATAAGAAAGTTCAGGTTCAGACATTATTGAGCTTTCCCAAGTCACCCTATTCAAGGCAGGACCATCCCTAGAACACTATGTGCCTGGCCCGAAGTCATTACTGTGTTTGGTCCTTGTTCCTCTGGCAGCATTGCAAATGGAGACTCTAAGGCTAGCCTCAAATGCTTGTAGCTCTAAATCAGAGACCCTCTAGGGACAGCCTAGGCAAGGAACCGAAATTGTCTTACCCACAAGACGTAAAGAGACTTCTGATAAAAGTGAATCTTAATATAGTATGTTGGGAAGGGACCATCTGTTCCCAATCTTTAGAGGAGAGGGAACGGGAATTTATGCTACAATATGAAGCATGAGATAAAAAGGGGAAATTCCTAATTTGTCTGGTTATAGACCAATATACCATCAAAGCAGACTGCTGTGGCTGTCTCTCGACATGGAACGAGAGAGATTGCCATTCTTCTTCAGAAATTCATCCCAAACCATGTTTTAGTGAGCAGGTCCTTGTAATTTGAGGAGATCCTCAGCTAAGACACTGGTACCTCTGTGTCCTCTACAAGTTGCCTCCATGGCTGCGTTTATATTTTCTATTCTTGCGTTCATGTTTTCTATTCCTTGAAGGACAGTGGGGCACCTGTTGTTAGAAAAGCCCTTAGTCACCACACTCCCAGGGGATGGAGCATAAAGCACAGCCCAGGGCAGGTGTTGAGGAAGGCAGGGTCTATGCTTGCTTCTGTCCCTATCTGTGCTGTCCCATTGGAAACATGGTGCATGGAACATGAGCATCTGCCTGACAAACAGAGCACAGTGGAGTGGTTGGAAGATTATTGCGTGTCCTATGGCTGATCAAAACAGGTCCTATCTCTCTTGTGGCACACACTGATGCAGATGTTACAACACCTTGTCATGGGGAATAAAAACCTTTTTCATCATAGGCAAAAACCCTGTTAACTGATATATAGAAAATGGGTACCATTATTGTGTGACACTAGACTAGGCCTCCCAGGGCCTCCCACACATCCTCCTTCATGATTTTTCTCTTCCGGTTAAAAGCAAAGGCCTTGAAAACCCAAGGCAGAAAATGATGGTACCATAATGTAGCATGATTACTAAAGTCCCAGAGACAGAAATGGGGGTTCAACCTGAAGGTCAGAAGGCAATGCAGTCAGTCACTGGCTCTTACTTCTACCTCGGTCCAAAATGGTGATCTTATCTCCAGGAATCTCAGAATGAGACTGTCTGAGAGCTGTCTCCTCCCATTTTATATTCATCTCTAGCGCTGGGATTAAAGGCATGCACAACTGCCGCCCAGTTTCTATGGCAACTAGTATGGCTACTGGGATTAAAGATGTGTGTCACCACTTCCTGGTCTGTAAGACTGACCAGTGGGGCTATTTTACTCTCTGATCTTCAGACAAGCTTTATTTATTAAAATACAAATGAAATATCATTACATAGAGGGGAAGAACTCAGGGTTGCCTTGTTACTCAGAGAGGAGCCTCACTGACAAGCAACGCACCCCAGGGTGTCTACACTGGAGGCAAGTAAGCCATACTCTGAGCCATTAGCACTCAGTTCTGCAGGTCATCAGAAACATTTAAAGACAGAAACCTCTTAGAGAAGCATAAACTGATGTTTCTCCCTGTGTTCCAGGATAAATATTGAAGCCACTGCCATTTTCTATATGACATCAACCTTGTTAGGTAGCATGAGATACCCCATGCAGCTCAGAAAAGTTCTCCTGTGAATACATGCTTGTTGAATAAATTAGTGACCTTCAGATTATCATCCTTATTGACACCAAAGTTTGTGATTAATTATTTTATGTCTAATCTACCTTGATTACAGTATATCATATACATATATTAAAATTGAGTCAGTCATTTCTTTCCCTATGTATCATTTCTTATAAAAATGTTTTTTTTTGGCCAAGGGTGTTATTATCTAATTACCAAGAAACTCTGTGTGTGTGTGTGTGTGTGCATGTGTGTGTGTTTATGCATGCACACTGTTACAAGACTGGCATGTTAAATTGAAAAGACCCCTTTCTTTGTGGTGAAATTTCTGGTCATTTGCCTTCCTAGCACCTCTCAAGTACGAGGTATACAAGGCAGAGTACTTGTTTTGGCCTTGTTTGCCTCCATCTCATGACCTCACAATCATATGGTGGCCTCGTGGGAAACCCACAGTTAGTCACTCCCTTTGATGCTCAAGCAGTTCACAAATCATGAGGCTTTTTCAGTTTTGGCTTTAAGGCAGCTTCGCTTAATGTTCAACATATGAGTCACGTGCCGAGTAGTCATGACGGTTGGGCAATCTCTGGCCTAATCCCCCGAGGTTCCCCTTTCTCCTGAAGGCTCTATTTCCTGAAGAAAGTCACACTTAAGTTTCTGTAGCTCATATATTTTAAGACAAGTTTAAAGACATCCTTTCCTCAACACCCTTCCTTAACGATGAATAAGTAAACAATTGTATTGAAACGGATGGTAAGAAGATGGGTGGAAAGAAGGCATAAACATGGGTGTATAGGTGGATGGTAGATGGGTGGTCAGTGGATGGGTAGGTGGTGAATAAACGGATGGGTGAATGTATAGAAGAGCTGATAGATAAATGTGTTGTAGATAGATGGGTAGATAAATGCTATGTGAAGAAATGGGTAAATGGTTGATGCGTGGGAGGATGGAGAGATGAATGGAGCCCAAATACATGGTTGCTGGTGGAAAGATGACTACATAGCTGAATTCTGGTCTCTTCTAGTTTTGATATCTACTCATCCCCCCAAATTCAGAGTCTTTATGGGCCTTGTTTTAGTTAATTTACTATTGCTACAAAAAGACACCATGACCAAAGCAATTTATAGAAGAAAGATTTTTATTGGGGGTGTGCTTATAGTTTCTGAAGGGGAGTCCAGGGCCAACATGACAGCAAGCAGGTAGGCATGGTGCTGGAGCAGTAACTGAGAAGTTACATGTTGACACAAAAACCACTAGGGAGAGATAGAGAACTAACTAGGAATAGAGTGGACTTTTGAAACCTCAAAGCCTACCCCCAGTGACACACATCCTCCAACAAGGCCATTCTTCCTAATCCTTCCAAAATAGTTCCATCTGCCAGGAACAATGCATTTAAACATATTAGTTTATGGGAGCCATTCTTGGTCAAATCACCACAGGCCTCTAGCAGGTATATCTCAGAAGTTCGGTATTTATAAAAGTAACCTTCTAAATAGCCAGCTATGCTCCCCTGTAAACATCCCAAGAGAAAGTTCAACTATCTAGGCAAGAACTAAAACCATTTAGATCATTTCTCATACATATGGAACTCCTAGGAAAAAAATTAAACTATAAACAATCTTATGCAACATTTGTCTTCTCCATTTAGAGAAACCAAAATTTCTACTTTGAGATCTAGTTTGGGCTTTATAACCATGTTGAGTTTGAGCTGCTGTTTCACAGAAAGTACATTTGTTTCTTTATTATTTTCCATCTTTCATACCATCTTTCATACCATAGGCATTCTGCTGGCCTTTCTATCGTATAAACATTGTCTACTCCACACCATTTGTGGCTGGTCTGTGATTGGTTTAGAGAGAGTGCGTCTGCGCGAAGCGAGCAGCAGCTGAGGTCAGGATGACATTTGCTCATGCAGGCGGCAAGCCCAGCCAGTTGGAAAGAACCCCTCTGCAATAAAATATTAATATTAAAAAAACCCAGCCTTTTTATCATCTGAGGTATTTGTAGCCGCCTCTCTGAGCAGCGTTCACTCCCTTCTTCATTCATATTGTGTGGAATACATTGGATTCCATCTCCTCACAGCCCTGTGGGGAGAGGTGGTGGTGGCTTTCCTCCAGCAAGCCTTGGCAGACTCCAGCTGTACACTGCTACTTGATTAAGGATTTGGCGTGGTAGCTAAGGTAAGCCTTTTTATGGCCTTATCCAAAACGGGATTCCTAATGAATGACATACTCCCCAAAGAATGTTTCCAGAGTAGCTGTGAGAGCGTTTTGGGGGGTAGAGATTTCACATTTGCCTACCTACTTTATTCTATAGATTTACAGAGTACTAACTACTCCACGGCTTCCTGGCTTGAGACTCCTACCTCCTAAATGGGTGGGGAGGAGCACAGTGGTTCCCCAATGGCTGGGGAGATGTGTTGCAGTAGTTGAAGCATATAAACACGGATTAGAGAATAAGACAGGAAGGAGTAGAAATTCTATTAGCTACTATGTCTTTCTCCTTCATCATTCCATTCGGATTTTAGAATCTTCTAGAATGAGGAGAGGAAGTCTGTAGGGAAACTGATCCTAACAGCTCTGGAACGGCTCTAAGAAAAACCAGAGACCCTTGAGGAAAGTGGAGAGATTATAGTGATGGGAGACACACTGTGGCTGTCTGGCAGGATATTGTTATTTTAATGACTTGGCCATTCCAAATGACTATTGTCATTCAGTGGATGGAGTAGCCAGGTTCCCTCCTCACAGGATTCCTCCTTCAGGGGAGGAAACTAGCATAGCTTTCTTGGGAAGTCACTTCTGGCAGAGGCAGAAATATAGGCTTCCATTCTTGGCTTGAAAGTCAAATCAACTGCTGCAATTTTAGCTCCAAATCTGCCTTCCTGCACATTGTCCCGAATATCTCCCTAGCTCAACAAGATCCCAGCTTCCAGCCATGGGGCATTAGTGATCTAGGAAGTCATTTTTAGGGCTGAGGATTAATTCTCCTTCTGCAAATGAAATTTTGGTGGGGACATCTGGGAAGAGTTTACCTAGACCAGCAGAGTGCTTGCAGGCATTCCAGAGGAGCGACAAAGCATACAAGAAATGCTAATATAAGTTAGTCAGCTTTATGTATCTACAATGAGATGCCTAAGGTCACTAGCTTATAAAGAGGAAAAGTTCTCTTAGCTCACAGGTTTGGAAGCCTGGAGCGTGGCACTGGAAAGGTCCTTCTGGCTGTGCTCACATGGTAGTAGAGGTGTGCACATCTGGAAGAGCTGTGGATGGCTACCGTGGATGTCAACCTGACTTGACTGGCAGATGCTAATATAAGTTAGTAAAGCATACCTGTACCCCAGAGGGTGTTTATGGAGATGATGAAACCATGAGGGTTCTGGCCTAACCCACTGATAGATTCAAAATCCAAATAGATGATTGGTAGATGATGGACCTGTGAGGGTGGGGCCTGTTTGAAGCGACCCTGGGATGTGTTCTTAGGAAGCAGAACCTGGATTAGGACCCTTCTTGTTCCTTCTCTGCACTTTCTTGGCTGTCAGAAAGAAAGGAACTTGGCTTCGCCACAGTCTCTGCCATGAAGTTCTGCTCTACCAGGGCTTAGAAACAACGGAGCAGCTGACCATGGAGCTCTTTCCTCATGAACCCTCTTGGTTTATCTTGGGCATATGTCACAGCCATGAGAGATCCAGCTCATATAGCCTTGCCCCATCAAGCAGATTGAGCAGAGGTGGGGGAAATAAAGGAGGTTAAGGACAGAGGGAAGGAGGGGGAAAGGGAGAGAGGAGAGAGAGAGAAAGACAGATAGATAGACAGATACAGATAGACGGTTCCATAATACCTTTCAGCACCCTAAGGACCTCCTACAAGGAACCATCTTCTATCACCTCCCATCAGTACCATCTTCATGGAGGCCAAGACTAATTATAACAAACCATTATGAAGGCCGTCCGAGCCACACCCAAACCACCACAGCAGAATTCTGTGAAGCCTGGCAACCTTGAAGCTCCCAGATTAGCAAGAACCTAAGCACGTTCATCTGCAAGTAGAAGGAGACATCCCTCCCCAAGGGCCCTGGTACCCCCAGGTTTCGCAATGACCTTATTACATATGACCCTGATACAAGCAGGGGCCACCAAAAAGACTTTGACAGTTGTCAGGGTGTCTGCTGGCCCTACTAGGTGTCTAAAATGAGTACTGTTTGAAATAGCTTGGTGAGTTTTTTCTTTAATTCTTAAAACTTAATTTTTAATTATGTGTCTGTGTTTCTGGACTGGTATAGCACATGAATACAAGTACCCAAGGAAGCTGGAGGCTTTGGATCTCCCGTGGAGTTGGAGTTACAGGGGATTTTAAGCTTCCCAACAAAAATGCTGGCCCAGAGCCTCTGCAGCAGCAGTGTGTGTTCTCAGTCACTGACCAACACTACACTGCATGCTCTGCCTATGTGTTATGGTTGTTAGTTTGGTGTGTCTGTGGGACTTCTAACAGTGGGAGCAGAGGTGTTTCTGACTCTTTCATCTACTCTTGGGACCCTCTCCCTCCTACTCAGTTCCCTCATTCAGCCATGGTATGAGGTTTTGTGTCCAGTCTTACTGTGTCTTATACTATATACAGGTGATATCTCTGGGAGGTCTGATCTTTCCTGAGGGGAAACAGAAGAGGAGTAGATCTGGGGGACAGAGGAGGTGAACGGGTAGTGGAAGAGATGGAGGGAGGAGGGGAAGTGAAACTGCTGTCGGGATGTATTATATCAGAAAAGAATAAATAAATAAGTAAGTAAATAAATAAACGGTGTGATAGTGTAGAACCCAGGGAAGCTCCATGCTTCAGGATGTATATTCTAGCTGTATACAGATTCATGGAGAGATATAAACTATTAGTTTGGTTAATTTTGGTATATATTTTTTTTCAAATTTTTTATAATAAAGTTAATTTGAAAATTATGTGTATATACATGTGTTTCTACATATAGGTACATGTATGTGAGTGTGGGTGGCCAGAAAAGTATGTTTGATCCCCTGGGGCTGGAGAAACAAGGTTTTGAGCCACTTGATACAGATGCTAAAAGACAAATTCAGGTCCCCTGCAAGAGTAGAATGTGCTCATCATCTCTCCAGAGCTCTTAAAGTTATTTTTTCTCTCTTATTACATCTTCCTTACTTCTACTTATAGATACACTGGTGAGGGGATGGGAAATTCATTGCCCAAATATTTCTTCAAAGTTCTTTAACAATGGAATTTCCTATTGTTAGAAACACACAAAGAATGCTTGCGGTGTTACACAAAGGAACATAAAAACCCAGTCAAAGTAGCTCAGAAAGCAATTCTTTTGGGGGAAAAAAAGAGTGTGTCAGAGCACAGCAGACTAGCAAGCACACTGGGGCTTCTGTTCCATATCAGGTGATTCTTCTGACATGAGACATAGAGTTTGGGTTTCACTTTAGTAAGCATGCTTGGGTTTTAAGAAGAGAGCCACACTCCAACTCCAAAGTCAGCTTTGATTTTTTTTTTTTTAACTGAGTCGGGACTACCATTATATTGAGAAGTAAGGAGCTACGCATGTTTAGGTAATAAGATTTTACCCTGTAGAGAATATTGGTATCATAAGTCAGATTTTTCTTTTCCTTGTGATTCTTTCTGGATACCCATCTTTTCTTCTTTAAGGTGTCCAGATGTCCAAGGTCTTGACTTCTCAAAGATGTGTATTTTCCTGCAAAGAGAAGAATGGAACCCTACCCCAACCCTGTGAAGTTTCCTTACAACTTGTAGGATTATCACCTCCGTGGATGAACTATCATTTCTCTTTATCTAAAGGTTTCTCCTTTTCACATTGAATCTTGATTAATTTTGATGGCATCCATAGTATTTCTTCTCCTAAAACAAGAGCAAAACCCCTTCCCAAACATAGCACATCTCCTGGTTTCCATTCTGAGGCCAGCACATCCTTGAAGTATACCTGCTGATGTAATTCAGGACTTTTCTTTGTTGTCCAATGTCTCTCTACAGCTTTTGCTGGGAATATTTTGCTTGAAGCTCTGGACCCTCACAGCTCTTGAGCCCTGTGCCCATGTCCTCTTTGTCCCTCCATCTCCAGCCCTTAGCACAATCTGTTGGATGAACCACCTCGCCAACCTATTTAAATGAACCGAAGCTGCTGGAGGCCAGGGCACAGCCATATAAGAAAGGTTTCAGCCAGAAGATGACTAGGGCTAGGAGACAAAGGTGAAGGACCGGCCATTCACAAACAGACTGAGTTCAGGGAGCACCCCCCCCCCCCCCGCCGCCTCCCCGAACCATTTTGTGCAGAGCCAGCCTCCTTAGAGCTGTGACCTGCATCTGGGACTTTCTCAGGACCTTTCTACAATGCTCTCTAGTCTCCAGTTCAAGACGACTTCGATTTATTTTTGCTTAAATTTTACTTTAGGAGAAAAAAAAATTAAGCTAATTAACTTTTAACTTTGATGCCTGTGTGGCTTCAGTTGGCCCACTGCCTTGTCCTATTGACTCGGCTGAACTGGAGACTCCAAGAGTGGAGGGGATCTAGACTTTATATCAGTCAGGCTGCCCTTCTGATAGACTGAACAGCCAGCCTGGGTCTCCCCTAGGATGCTATCTGGATCTTGCCTCCCACTGCACCTCTTTTGGCTGTGCCCCTTTCATTCTATTCGTGTTGTTTACATGGTCACAGAAGTGCCTTTTGGGTGAGTCTCTTTCCTATAGTGTGGACTGCACACACCCACCAAGGTCACCCTTGTTCTCTGTGTACAGTTTAATGGTGAGAGCTGGTGACCAGGTACTATGGTCTGCAGAAACCTCACTCCAAGCTCGTCCCTTCTTGGATAACCTTCTTTCCCAGCCCATAGGAAGTATGCTGTGACGGTGCCCAGATGCTGCCCCCACTGCTTGTTGCCCAGATGAGCCAGCCCTTCAGGCTGAGCAGCAAGCAGTGCGGGCAGAACAAATGAGGCCCAGAAGCCCAGGTCAGAACTGCCTTTGCAGAATTGTCCAGAGCCCAAAGAGCGTTTCTGGAATTTGGACACATGACACAGCACCAAGGAGCTGATTGGAAGGGGTATTCTTCGGATGTTCGTGTGTTCACGTGTTCGGGTGTTCATGTGGTTCACAGAAAAATATGCATAGGAAAACAGTGCTTGGAAGTTCCCCTGAGGGGTAAACAAGCCAGCAGAAATTAAACACATGAATCTAAGGGCGCTTCCCGGTAAACTCAGCTGGGTGTGCATCCTGCCCCATGACATTTTCCTATTCTGTTCTTAACAATACACTGGCCAGAGGTTGGGCAGGGCTGCATGACCAACAGCAAGGTCCAGACAGTAGTTTACATGGAGTTTAGTCTTTCCAAGTAGTCTTATTTTTAGTATAACATTTTAGTTAGATCTTTGGGAATTTCATACATGCATACGGTGTAGTTTGATCTCCTCCCTCTAATTCCTCCTAGATCTTTCTCCCCCAACTTCATGCCCTTCCTTTACTAACCTGCTGAGTCCAGTGTGTGCTGTCATGGGTATGCGGTCACCCACTGTAGCATAGCCAACCTACTACCAGGGAGCATATGCTTACGGATATTCCCGTTAGATGTTGGAGCTGGCAATCTACTCCGTGCTGGAAGGCTGACTGGCTTGATCTTGTGCAGGTCTTATCCAGGCGACTAGAGCTGCTGTGGTCCTGTCATGTTCCCTAAGATACTGTTTTGCTCCAGCCTTCCCTGGCTTCTGTCTTTCACAACCATCTGCCATTTCTTCTGTTGTGGTCCCTAAGCCTTAGTGGAGAGAGTAGTATAGGTGTCTCGTTTGTGATTGATCAGAAGCCAGACCAATGACTCATTGACATGAACACCTGTGGCTGGGGCTGATTGGACAAAAGGGTAAACTGTGTGACACACAGCAGCACCCAGTGCCACTAGGATGAATGAAGAGGTGCTAGAAAGAGGAGGAGCTAAAAAATTAATTTAGGGAGGTTCTTTTCAGGGTGATGCTTCAGGGTGAGGGGTAGATATGGAGGAACAGGTAGGATTGGGGTGTATGATGTGAAATTCCCAAAGAATCAATAAAGAATTATGTTTAAAAGATTGGATAAATAAAAAGGGGAGTAACCAGAGTGCATTATATACATATATGAAAGTGTCAAGGAATAAAATTTATTAATTGAAAATATTGAGACTAAATAAATAAATAAAATTGACAGTTGAAGCAAGTAAGCAAAGGAAAGGAAAGGAAGGAAGGAAGGAAGGAAGGAAGGAAGAGAGAGATTGGTAGACAGGCAAACAAAAGTTTCCACAATCTGCAAAACCAGACCACCAGCTGGGGATTTAGCACTCAAATGTATAAACCTGTGAGAAACATCTTACATCCAAACTGTAACAGAAGCCAGCATCTTCCATTCTGCTGCAACGTCACCAGAGCCTGTTTGTGACTCTCACGGGTATGTGTAAGATCATGTCATAATGCCTTGCCGCAAGGGCTGGGACTTGGGTTTGAGGGATGTGTGCTAGCTAGTCCTCCTCCCCAAGTTCTCTGCTTTCTAACCCTCACATCATGTATTCAACCGGCTCCTGTTCCTGCGGCTCCAGCTATGAGCTTCCCCCACTCTCGTGTTTCCCCTCTCATGACAGACTCTACCTTCCCAGACTGTGAGCCAGGAATAAAACTGTCCTCCTCCACGTTACTTTTGTCAAACAGGCAGCCAGTCACAATAACCAGAAAAGTAATTAATACCATTTCAAATGGAGATTAGAAGAAATCAAGCTGCGTCTTTCTCTGGAGGGGCATAGATCCAGGTGGCTGGCCCCTAACATTCATTGTTAGTCAAGCATTGTACAAAGCCGTTGATGTACTTGTATTACTTGAGTCTATCTGTTCTGTGATAATATATTCTCTATCCTGTCCATTCTATAAATGAGCAAACTCAGACTTGGGGACTTACCCAGAATGTCACATTTCATAAATGACAGAGCATGTTTCCAGGCCAGGTTTATCTTGCTCAAAGGCTCAGCTCTAACTCTTTGCTTTTACATGTACACTTCAGTCCCACTTCCTCTAGAGAAGAATCACTTCCTAAGACAGACAGGGAACCAGATCACTGCTGGCTGAACATGGTACATCATTTCTCTCTCCTTTGATTGACAGCTGTGGCCAATGAGTCATTCATTCTGCTAATAGGCTAATCGTGTGCTATTCTCAACAAGTGTTCAGTTTAAGCATGTGGAATAGTTTAAAATATCTTATCCTTGTCTTTGTTTTTTTATTAATGTTTATGTTGTGATGTCACCCCTGCCGTCCATCAACCTATCCCAAACCTCCATGTGTAATAATGACAGACCCACTCCACATGCTACATGCCTAGTTACACTTTTCGTGGATCTTGCCAAATTCTCTGTCTCTTGTAGGTATTCATGCCTCACTTTCCTAGGTTCCTAGATGCAAGATTAAATCGAAATTAGTTAAGACATTTCCACAATCTTGTCACATACACTGTTTTGTTGTAAAATGCTTTTAGTGCTCATGTATCCTGCATCTTGTCTGCTGGTGTGTCTGCTGGTGGTGTGAGATCTGTCAGGCTGGTGTGCCCTGTATTAATCTAGTTTCTGTTGTAACAAAGTAACCTGAAGCTGAGTACTTTATAAAGAAAAAGGTTTATTTAGCTCATAGTTTTGGAAGCTGAATGTTCATGATCAAGTACCCCCTCAGGTCAGCTTCCCCAAGGAGGCCATTCTGAGCTGGACTGACTGCAGTCACCAGTGTGGATAAACTCTGGGCCAGCTAGAACGCTTGCTGGGCCTTTTGGAATTGCCATTCAGGGTTAAGCCCAGGGCTGAAGCTTTGGTCACATTTCCACATTGTATTGTATAGGAAATTGAAGCTGTAGGGGAGAGAAAAGGCAGAGCCCATCTGCTGAAGTAGCAGCTAAGGGTACACAAGCATGGAAGGACACGATTAATAGCAAGAATGCGATTTGAATCTGTGCACTCTCAACCCCCTTCTCCTCACAGAAAGAAGAAAATAGAAGCGCTGGCCAGGTTTTGTGAAATACAGCACGCAGGCAGAGATGTCAGGACGGATCTTACTGGAGATGAATATCTAAGCAACAGTTCAAACGCTATTGACTTAACAGGAACCAACTGTGCCTTTTATGAACAAACCTAAATCAGAACAGAAACTTCAGGGCTGACTTTGAAAAGAGGCCCCCACACCTCTCTTGGTTACTGAGCCCCCCACGCTCCCGCATGTGCTGGAGCAGAAGCACAGCCTGTCTGACCAGTTCCTGTCTGTAGTGTCTGTCTGTCCCACCAGAGTGGCAGCAATGGGCTATAGGCTTGAGTCAGGGGAATCCCGAAGTGCTTTGGTGACCCATCCCATCCAGCCCCCTTGTCCCTCCATGGAACTTTTATTTTTATTTCTATACTTTAGCTCCACTGGCTAGTCGGGTCTGAGCTTCAGGCCCTGCCCACGTTATTGTTTATGGGAAGAGGCAGTCTCCAACAGGAATGTCCTGGGGTCCACACCCCCGTGTGCTGATACCCCTAGGATGAGCATGTGGGCCCAATAACAGCAAACAAAGATAGTGAGCAGAGGGGATGTGCCCCTGGCTTGGATTTGGGGAATGACTACTTACTACGGAGGCAGGGAGAGAGTGGCAAGGAGGAGACTCCCCTCAGAAAATTGCTGCCCCAGAAAAAGATCTTATTACCTCTGGGATTGTCTGGAATACCTGGAGAAAAACCCATTGCAGGATCATGCAGGAGTGAGCCTGGGATTGAGACCATCCTGGCGTAAAGGAGAACAGAAACCTCACGCCCCAAGATGGGCTAGGAGACCAGGGGGACAGAAACGTTCTCTCCTACCAGGTCCCCACATGATGCCAGGGCCCCAGGGCCATAGCGACACCAGGCCCCAGCTCTGCTTGCTGTGGGGGCGGGAGAGGCTTCTTCTCACCGAACAATCTGACTGTTGCCAGATGTGGGCTCCCAGCCAGCTTTTACATAATTCAGGCTTTTCTTCTCTCCACACGGTCCAACTTAAAGGAGCCTTAGAAGTTGGGCTTTAATCTTCATCCCGAGCCCTCCCTACCTCCTTTCATGTTGTTCCTCTGCGTGGCCACAAACCCTCTCACCCAGATGCGCGAAGGACCTTTCTTGTGTGTGCCGCACATATGGCTGGAAACAAAAGCCACACTTCTTTATGTTTGCTACAACCTAACATAAAAAATAACCCCAAGCATCTGTCCTCAGCCTCTGGATACCAGCGACTTCTCTTCCAAGGATCCCATCTCTAAACACCCTGTTGAGAGCTCAAGGTGTGAGCAGGAAGAAGCACTGCCAAGCAGGAGAGAAGTGGATCACGATCATGCTTGGTTCTGTCAGCGAAGGCTGGCTTTTTCTGATTTAAAGTTGTTCTTGTCACGTGAGGAGAGCCAAGTACCTCAGAGGGGCTGAAGGGGACTCTGACCAAGCAGGTCCTAAATTCATTTCGTTTCTCTGTTCGTAGGAGTTGGTTGTGTTATCAATGATCAAGCCTGTCTTTGTCGTCTGGACCCCAACTGTAAGGCTGGAGCACAGATCGAGCCTCACTCGGCTTTCAAACACTCATGTTTACAACGCACAAATGCTGAGGGATCTCTAGAGTCTCCCTCAAGTCCAGCCTTCTCATTAAGAAAGAATAAAGAAACCACCACGTCTTACTGAGGAAAGCCCTTTCATAAGATCAACAATACACACACTGCTGGTCTCAGAACATTTCTTTCGGGACAGCCAGCCCCACTTATCCGTTCAGTGGCCCCAGACGCTAGATCCCAGAATAGCTTGAGGTACCTGTGGAACCCACTTCGCCTCTAGCACGGATCTTCCCATCAGCAGCTCTCACCTTTCAGTTGGGTCAGAAAGTGAGGGATTCAGCAAAGCTGGCCTTGCTTTCATAACAAAACAACTTAACTCTTGCAGTAATTAATCCACTTCCACAGGAACAGTAACAATAACAGCGTAGCGACCTAATCACCAGTTAGGTTGTTGCACTCCACAGGGAGAAAACTGCTGCACTGGGAATTAAGTTTCCAGTCCATGAGGCTTGGCAGATCTGTTGCAAGCACAGTAGAGCTGAATCTCTTGTTGTCTAATGAAATGTGGGGTGGAGGGCAGGTCAGAGGGCAATGCCAGTCACCTCTCAGAAGAGAATTGGTCACAATCACTGTACTCTCCCCCACACCACATTTTTGTTATGTAAGTCTCTGTGTGTGTGTGTGTGTGTGTGTGTGTGTGTGTGTGTGTGTGTGTGTCTGTGGGAGTGTATGTCACAGGTGTGAGGTGCCTGTGGAAGCCAGAAGAGGACCTTGAATCTTCGAGAACTATATGTCACAGGCAGTTGTGAGTCACAGTAGGCTCTTTGTTAAGACAGCATACTCTAGCCTGTGCTGATTGATGTAGGCTCCTTATTGTGTCCCATACAATTCTAAATGTCTGCAGCTTGGTGTTGATGTCGTTTCCTTCCTTCCTTCCTTCCTTCCTTCCCTTTCCCAATCCAGAAGCAGGTCATCTACAAATGATTTTAGTGCCAGATTTAGTACCAGGTTCCACATGAACATGTGAAGGACTAGAAGGTGACCCCCTTTTCAGTTGCACCCCATTTCCTAGGCCAAATGGCTCTCTCTACCAGACCCTGGTCTTGACACATGGCAGGGACTCACCACTGCTGACAGGGAAGGGGACCTGGCTATCCAGGGCCAACAGGTGCTCCTTGGGCCCTGGAGTGTCGTTTTTCATTACCATGTTAATTGCATACCAATGAGATTCAGTGCGCCATCTTAACACAGGTACATATTTTATGTACCAGTCAAACCCAGCCTCTCTTTGGCCAGGACTCCCCCACTGAACCCCAACCTCTAGTACTTGCTGTTCTTTATTCAGCTTGCCCGGATTCTCTCTCTCTCCCTTTCTCTCTCCTCTTGCTCACTGCTACTTACTTGCTGTTGCTTCTCTTGCCTGTCACCTCACTAGTTTTTTTCCATGATCACAGATGTATACTGAACACATAGTTTATAAATAGGTTAGCTTTTATTTCCAGAAGGCATTAGAAATCAGAATTTGAAGAAGGGAAAATTTGGCCTAGATCTCAGAGAAATGCTTTATAAACACTGTGAGAGCTAAGAACGATGCTCTATGTACATCATGGTGTCAAATGGCTGATGAACACGGTGTATGACTGGCTGGGTGTGGTGTTACCTTTCAACCCCAGTTTAGAAGGCAGAAGCAGGCAAAATTATGTGAGTTTTGCTGGGACTCCATAATAAAGACTTCAAAAAATGCTTCGAAAAATGTATTACAACCATCAAAACTGCCAAAAACAATTTGGGTTCTCATCACAAAAAAAGGATAAGTATGCGAAATAATACATATGATTGATGTAGCCAATCCACAAAGTATACATATTTCAGATCCTTGGGCTTAATAAATATACTTAAGTTTATCTGTGTTTATATAGATGATTGCTAAATATATCTATACAGATAATAGCAACAAAGAAATACTTAACTCAGTAGTCCAAAAAGACTTTAAGTCTGGGCTAATGATAGGAAAAATTTGAATTATTTATTCATCTCAACATTCAGAATGAAAAGGTTGTTTTCAAAGCCTTAATAGTCTGTAACACGAATTCTAGTTGGTATTAATAATAAAAACTCAGAGTCATACAGGGGTTAATGCTGAAAGATCAGAGAAGCAGAACGGCCAGCCACTAGAATTCTTAATTACCTCCACCAATGCTCAGTCCGAAGGAACAATCCCGTCTCCACGAATCCTCAGACTAACTGCTGTCCCTACCACAGACTGCATCTGTGCTCTTGTTTCCTTCTGCCTTATATTCCTCTCTTCACCCAGGCATATCACTCCTAACTCCCCCTCCGTAGTGCTGGGATTAAAGGCGTGTATCTCCCAAGTACTGGGATTAAAGGCGTGTGCCACCACTGCCTGGCCTCTATGTCTAACTAGTGGTTTAGTTCTGCTAACCACTCTGAGCTCTAGGCGAGTTTTATTTGTTAGATTACAAACAAAATATCACTACAATGGTCTGAAAGGGAAGCTAAGGACATAGCCTACAGCCGTGTGTGAGCCCTCCTCTCAACCATCATTACCCTCCTCAACACCTGGTTCTGAAAACTGAGTCTCTGTGGAAAAAGGGTTAGCAGAACCCTGTAGGAGGATAAGGAAACATCCAGCTACTTATAGCCTAAACACCTTGAGCCCTTGATTTGCAAGACCAGAACTAAAGCAACTTGCCATTGTGGAAGCCACATTTTCCGGCTGAAGACATCACAGAGGCAGCAAGTGAGGAGGGGGAAAATAATCTTCTCCTTCCTCTCATAGCAATGACCTTAAATTCCCAGAAGGACAGAAACCATATGCTGGTGTTATGAATAAATTACAAAAAACGTCTAAGGCTAAGTGTTTAATTACGCTTGGCATGGCTACACCTTTTTGCTCTCAAGACAGGAAATCCCCGACTATTAACAGGATTCAACCTTGGCAGACCAAATACAACCTTCCTGACAGCCTCTCCTGGACAGTCAGCGCCAATGGTCTCTCTGGGACAACAGGAGCGCCTGAGGCCAGAACTTATTGTATTGGTCCCTATGGTTAGATGCCCAGTGGGCACCCCCAGAGTCTCAAAGAAAAGATCAAATGTGCTTCAAAGCAAGTCCTCCACATCCTCCCAAGAGTGTCAGTCAGCTTTCTATAACACACACTTGAGATAATATATACAAAGGGAAGGTTTATTATGACTCAAGGTTTTAGAGGAGTTAGCTTGTAGTCAGGAGGCCCCATCGCTTTTGGGCTTGGGGTGAGACAGTTTATCACTGTGAGAGAATAGGCCGAGGGAAATTCAACCACCTCATCACCAGAACAAAAGGGGAGCTGAGGAGGCCTTCTCTGTAAACTGCATCACAGGCTATCTCAGGGATATACTATCCCTGGGCCTCATCTCAGAATGCATTTACAATCTCCTAATGGTGCCACCACCTAGTGGCCAAGACTTCAACATCTGACCATCTGGGAGACAAAAGAGAATATTTAAAACTTTTTTTTTTTTCCCTTTGATTTCTGCCCTTAGTTTTCTTCTAAATATTCTGAAATTCTTACTGAGATACCCGAGACATCTGTTTGACAGGTAGCGGGCATTAAGTATGGGACAGCCACAGAGCAATCAAGAAACAGGCAGAAAAATAAACGTCTATTTGTTTTCAACACATAATTCCTATAAGTGAATCAAATTTTGTTTTTCAAGACAAGGTTTCTCTGTTAACAGCCCTGGCTGTCCTGGAACTCACTTTGTAGAACAGGCTGGCTTGAACCCACAGAGATCCTCCTGCCTCTGTCTCCCATGTGCTGGGTTTAAAGGTTTAGGCCACCACTGTCTACAGGCTTATTTTTTTTAATTTGAAATTTGTAAACTTGATTATAAATGGAAGTGTAAAGCCCAATGTAAAGTTACACAGCTTCTATTCCAAGTGGCTGTTCTCCCTGTATACAAGTCCATCGAGGTTGCTCTTATTTGCATTTTTTGGAATCAAGTTTATAAAGCTTACATATCTTTCTTTAAAGCGTATTAAACATCCAAACAACTGTGACTAAAACTCTGCTCAGATAGCAGCTGAGCTGAAGGACGACCTCTGAGCCACCGGGCGATGACCCTGTTCTTGAGACTCAATTAGAATTTCTTTCTTTTTTTTTTTTTAAATATAATTTATTTTCCTTATTGAAAAGGAGAAAAAAAAAACAAGTTTCCACCTCCTCCCAGCCTCCCATTTCCCCTCCCCCTCCTCCCACCTTTCTCCCCCTCCCCCCACTCCTTTCCCCCTCCCTCTCCAGTCCACAGAGCAGTCAGGGTTCCCTGCCCTGTGGTAAGACCTAGGACCTCCCACCTCCGTCCATATCTAGGAAGGTGAACATCGAAACTTGCTAGGCTCCCACAAAGCCATCACATTGCGTAGGATCAAACCCCCGTGCCATTGTCCTTTGCGTCTCATCAGCCCTCATTGTTCGCCATGCTCAGAGAGTCCAGTTTTATCCCATGCTTTTTCAGTCACAGTCCAGCTGGTCTTGGTGAGCTCCCAATAGATCAGCTCCACTGTCTCAGTGGGTGGGTGCATCCCTCGCGGTCCCTGAATTAGAATTTCTAACCCTTCTCTTTTCATTGGTTCTTCTATCCGGAGTCTTAAGAATGTGCCCATCCATAGTACAGCCATTTGTTCACTCAATCAATATTCATCAAGGGCGTATTCCCTACTGCTCCAGGTACTAGGTGTTAGATTAGTAAATTGTGATGCTTATTCTTGTTCAAGGTAAGCAAAGATGCAATGTTAATACACTTGTGAGTTCTGGGTGAAGGCATGTGCTGGACAAATGTCAGAAGACACGGAGCTTCACAAAACCACTGACTCTTAGATGTCCTAACTGTTTTGAGCATTGCTGCCTAAATGTATGATGGAAAAAATATTCTCAGAGAATCTTTGCCTGCTCCTGCGTCGTCAAGTGTTCTCTGAATCTTCTCCTTTAGAAGCCCTAAGTCATTTATGCAAATCAGAGATGCCACCTCACCAATCAGAATGACTGTCATCAAGGAAACAGGTGACAAAAAGGAACTGTTACACATTCTGAGAGAAAGAAAGTCAGCACAGCCACTTCAGGGATCATTAATAAGTTTCTGAAAGATAGATAGATAGATGATAGATAGATAGATAGATAGATGTATACATAAACAAACAAACAAGACTACCATATGACCCAGCTATTCCCTTCTTGAGAATGCATTACCCAATGTTCACTGTAGTGATGTTTACAGTAGCCAAGCTATGAATCCAGCCTCCTGCTTATCAACAGATGAATGAACAGAAAAACCATACTCTTTGTATGTGTGTATGTAGTAATAAGAGCGGCGGGGCTGCGTTCCCAGCACCCCGGCTGCCTGCTCGGTTAGCTTATGCCCCGAAATAACAACACACAAACTGTATTCATTTCATCACTGCTTGGCCCTTTAGCTCTAGCCCTTACAGGCTAATTCTCACATCCCGATCAACCCATCCCTAATAATCTGTGAGCACAGGTCTTACAGGGAAAGGTTCAGCATATCTAACCTGGCGGCTTGCTTCATCGCGAGCGTCTGCCCGGGAGAGCGGAACATGGCGTCCCTCTCTGAGGCCTCTGCTCCCGAGAGGAGAGCTGTGGAGTCTGAGCTCACTTCCTCTTCCTCCCAGCCTTCCATTCTGTCTACTCCACCTACCTATGTTCTAACCAATAAAATGGGCCAAGGCAGTTCCTTTATTAGCCAATGACCTTCCTCCATCATGTGTATGCAATGAAATTGAGTATTATTCAGCCATAAAGAAAAGTGAAATTGCATTGTTTACAGGAAAATAAATAGAACCAGAGATCACCATATCAACTAATACAAGGGAGACTCAGAAAGACAAATGTCACATTTGCTCTCATGTGTAGAATCTGCATTTTTTGAAAAAAAAAAAGGAGAAAATGAGAAATTAAAAAGAAACCAATGTGGAGAAATGGGAGAACGTTTAAAAGTTAGGACAGTGACATTTCAAAGGCATGCATTTCCACCAGCCTGGGAGCTTCCTGTGTCCATCAGTACACACCCTTAGAAATCTCAGCTCAACTTTTCCCTGGAATAATTTGAATTTCCTAGAAATTTATAAAACTGTGATGATACATTTTGTTTCTGTTTCTTTCCCTGAGCATAATCATTCTGAAATCAATTTGTCTTAGGAGCTCCTTAGGAGCTGGCAGGGAGTTGGATCTGGGGCTTTTTATGCATGCTAGGTAGGTTTGCTGACACTGAACCCCACCCCTAAATGCATTCTTCCATTTTGTTAGAAGTGTTTCTGAACATTCACCTAGTGGTGAGTATTGGAGACTCAGGGCACACTCAGGTGTGAGAAGCCACTTCATGAGGAAGTAAGTGCTGACGCAGGTGTGGAATGCCTGCAGAAAGGGGCTATTGAGAGAAAACAATCTCACAAGCACCTCCTCCCCAGGAGCAGCAAGGACCGCCCAAGGAGAGGAGACACTCATTTGTGGAGCTGCCTGTAAGTCATGCAGTGTGCTCCAGGGTTCCAATGTTTGTGAACTGTTGCCCATCCATACATCTGCCTTTAAGATGCCCATGCTCCAATAAACTCAAGGGAACACACACACACACACACACACACACACACACACACACACACACAAAGACACACACACAGAGAAGGGTGAGAGCAATCTAACACATGTTACAGAGAAAACAGAAGAAAAAATAATACCTTCTCTTATCTTCAGGAGACTAAACGTCTTCTTGCTGTCTCCTGTACATTTCCTGCAAGAGAGCCCTGAGCTAATTCCTAAGGTGTGTTTATTTGAACAGACCAAGAAATACCCTTACACTCTAAACATTGGAGATCGGGCTCAGTCCCTAACGATCCATCTTTACTTCAAAGGTCATTACAAGACCCAGACTCACCAGAAAAACACTCAAAGAGTTAAAGGAGAGAACGTGATTTCTTTCACCCTCCCAATGAATAGCTTGCTTTCTGCTTTGGGCTATTCCACACAAAGTTCCTCTGGACAGTCATACCAACAGTGTCTGGCTATAGTGTCTGTCTGTTGCTAAGATTCCTTTCTGGGGGGATTTCCCTAAAGTGTGGTTTGTATACTCAATGAGACTCCATTGCAAAAAAAAATTATTTTTTCCTTTGCAAGTGGTTGTCCATTGGAGATAACTTCCTGGTTAGGAATGGGAGCCCATGTCCACTTTCCCTCTCAGCTCTGGAATCCCCCTTTGGCTTAGACCTGAGCATGCCCTGTGCATGCTGCCATAGCCTTCGTGAGTTCATATTGCATCGGTCCTGTTGTTTCTGGAAGACTCTGTCTCCTTGGTGTCCTCCATCCCTATTGGCTCTTACAATCCTTCTGAAGCACGATTAAAAGAAGCTCAGAGACTGATATTGGAGTTCAACCTGAAGTGCAAACCAGCCAGCTACTGACTCTTACCTTGACCCCAGTCTGAAGTGGCGATCCTGTCTGCAGGAATCTCAGAATGAGACTGTGTCTGAGAGCTGTCTTTTCCAATTTTATAATCCTCTCTAGGGCTGGGATTAAAAGTGTGCACCACTGGGATTAAAGGAATGCACCACCAGGTTTCTACGGCAACTAGTGTAGCTACTGGGATTCAAGGTGTGTGTCACCACTGCCTGGTCTGTAAGGCTGACCAGTGGGGCTGTTTTACTCTCTGATCTTCAAGCAAACTTTATTTATTAAAATACAAATGAAATGCCACTACATCTTTCCATCTCCCCTTCCACATATTTCCCTGACCTTTGAGGGGAGGGGTTTGATGAAGACATCCCATTTAGGACTAAGTGTCTCACTCTCTGTCCACTGTGGGTCTCTGTGTTAGCTCCCATCTACTCGCAAGATAAAGCTTCTCTGATGATAGCTGAGTGAGACACTGAGCGATAGGCACAGCCGAGTGTCATTTCAGAGTCATTTCATGCTACATTCCTTTAGCAGAACAATAGTATTTGCTTTCCCCCGGGCCCCTGATTTATCTTGCCTCAGGTTCTTGGCCACCCAGTATCAGGCATGGTTCCATCTCAAGGGGCAGGCCTTGAATTCAATCGGATAGTAGTTGGTTACTCTCATGACTCCTGTGGCACTATTGTATCAGCATATATGCAGGGACGTCGCCATTGTAGGCTTCAGGGTTTGTCACTGGGTTGGTATTGACAATTCTCTGGTAGCATTCGAAACAGCCTGTGGTATTCTGAATACTAGTCAGCAGAGGTGGAGCCTCTAGTTAGGCACCAGCTTGACTTCTCCATGTTCAGTGAGATATGTAGATACTGTCTTCAGCAATAGGGTCTTACCATCACTTTGTGGAAAGCAACCAATAGTTTTGGCAATAGCCTGAGTTATTTGGAGGTCCCCATGGGTCCCTTTGGCCAACAACTCAATTAGATGCAACTCATTCCAAGCCCTGAAAGTTTCATTTGGTGGCAAGAAATGTCTAGTTGGGGCTCTGTCTCCCCTGTTATTTGGTGATTCCATTTAGATTTCTTCTATACACGCATATATTTTAAGAAGCTTCTATTGTATTAGTTTTCCATACAACCCCTCAAATAGATCTTAGTTTTAGTTGTTCTCTATATTCTTTCCCTCACCCTCTCTTTTCCCTCCCCTTCCCTTTCCAGTCCCCACCCCCCATCTTTCCAAAGCTACATGGTCTATTCTATTCTATTCTATTCTATTCTATGATTAACTCTTTAGCTTCTGTACCTGAGAGAAAATGTTCAGTTTTTATCTACACAAACACACGTTATATACATAGAGTGTAAATACACACATACATATGAAAATAAAAAAAAAGATTCAAGTAGAGAGGGAAAGCATCGCTATAAGGCTGGGCAGGATATACATATGTGCATAAGAAGGGACCTGAAAGAGCTGGTGGCAAAAGCAGGTTGGCAGAGCATTTTCGTGCCAGGTTGGAAGTGAGCTCACTGAGATGGTTGGCTTGGTTCTGCAGTCCCTGAGGCCTCAAAGGAGACTAGATGGGCATGGAGGAAGCTCGTGTTCCTGTGGTACAGATGCAGCGCTGTCATGAAAAACAGATGGAAGGGTGACGAGACTTGGGGCAGGAACCCCAGCTCATCCTCATTACGGAGAAGATGCTAAGTGCCAGTGTGGGGAGAAGCGTGGTCTTCTGGTGCAGTAGCCATCACCCCAGGGACGTTACCCCAGGGGCCATTCCATGTCCAATCTCAGATTCCACTCCCTCTCCTTCCCTTCCCTTTCCTTCTCTTCCCACCTCTCCTTTCTCTTCCACACTTACTCCTTCCGTCCTTTTTTCTGTCCTTCCTTCCTTCTTCCCTCCTTCCATCCTTCCTTCCTTTACCCCCTTCCTTTGCCTACCCACTCCCTCCCCATCCCTTCCTTCTTTCCTTCCTTCTGTTTTTTTTATTTTAATGTTTGAGATGTAGAGATATGGTCAAAATCCAAGAAGAAAGCCACAGCTTCATCCCTGAGTGTAGGAAGGTGAAACACCTGTTCCTTCATCTCTTCATGCTTAGTGTTTAGTTTTTTTTTTTTTCTGAATGTTAGAAAATTCCAGGCTAAGCTGAACTCCAGTATAAAATAACATAGAACAAAACAGTATCCACACTTCAGAAAATCTCCGGGTCAGGGGATACTTGAAAACTTTTTATTGGCAGCAGAGATGTTAGGCTCAAGGGAAGACAGAAGTGCTGTATAGTGTGGTTCTGTCTGGAAAGTTCCCACACCCTCCACTGACTAAGCATTCATATTGCTTAACTAATAGCTTAATAATAATTAGGGAAATTTTATTTTGCTCTTTGCCAAACAAAGCAAAATGATTGCTGACATACAACTGCAGATCCTGAAGGATTTTTTTTTTTTTTTTTTACTGGCTCTTTCTAAACCAAAGACATGTAAAAGGAAATCTGCTTTCCGCATGTGTTTAAAGTGTGTGTGCACACATGCGCTTCCTACAGGACGCTGTTTATTTTGCTACAACTGTTGTTTGATTGCTTGTTAGTCCAAAGCCTGTTTGGAGCTCTGGATTGTACTCAGTAGATGAATAAGAACAGGAAAGTTCCAGAACAGCTGTTCCTCACTGAAGTCTTGCCACGCACTGAGAGTTAGATTGTAGGCTAAAGTCTTTGTGGCTGTTCTTAATAGTTTATGGAAGTCTGAGATAACAGAGAACACCTTGGAACGTCCATATATGGAAGAACTCATGGGTATCTTCCTGGCCACTGTTTCAGGCACACACTCTGGATGTGCTAGTCGGACCCCAAAGTCTAACTCCACTAAAGCCCTTAGTTAGAGTTTATTTGTGCTCTTTTGTTTATTTCTCTACAGTTGTCAGACTTCAAAGGACAGTTCCAATGTCTTAACTTTTGTATGTGAACTAAGGACATTGCTGGTATTGTACTTGGATGAATGGATGAGAAGATAATGAATAAATGAATGAATGAATGAATGAATGAATGGACAAAACTATAATTCTAACTTAGATCGTTGTTAATGCCAGATAGGAAGAGTGTGGTCTCATGTAATAAGGTGGAAATTCCACATGACATATGAGCGTAGAGCGACATTCATTCACTGAGAGTCCTAAAGCCAGCTCCAGTTCCCTCCAGGCCCCTTCCTTCCCCCTGCAGTCGGAGGTTCCTTCCCCACTGGTTCCATCTGCTGCAGTCCCAGAGACTCTTTCCCTAAAATCAAACACTGTCATTTTGGGGAGTCCTGTCCCGTCTGCTGCATCTGCTGTCTCCTCAAATGTATGCACATTGCAGCCGAAATCCTCCGGGTTTGGAACCGTGCTGGCTCAAATGTCAGTTGCCCCTCAGCTCTCAGGTGCCCTGTGCAGCATGTGTGCAAAGTCCAGGTTAGTAGGCAGGGAGTTTTGTTTGAGTGATTGTAGTCCCCAAAAATGCTCTTAGTTCATACTGTTCTAATTCTTTAAAAATTGGTCAAATTCTCCCTTTGCATGACACTGCTAACTAACTGAGAATTGGCACCGCTCTGTTTTCTGTGATCTTATTTCAAGCAGATTGAACCATTTGGACGAGGATGCATTCATTTCCCTGTAAAAACTCCGGACTTAGTATCAGGGAGGCGCTTTAGGTTTTCCACCATCAGCAACCTACCTAGTAACCTATCTACCTACCTATCACCCGTCGTGATCGGCTTGCACAAAGCCAGGAAAGCAGTTTGGGCCCTCCACAACAAGATTTCCTCAATCCTTTTGCCACGGTTAATTTTATGCAGCCCACAAAGCATGCATCTGAGGCCAGAATCAGGAAGAAACAGTGCACACTTCCCCGCTAGTCTTTGATGTGCACTCTTGGCTCCAGCCCATCTCTACCCCAGGCAGCAGCCACAGCTGGCCACCATGTGTCAAGAGAGGGGTGGGGGAGGGAGCTGCTCTTCCTCTGAGCCAAATGCGGATTCCACAGCTGAAGTGGAAAATCCACTTGCTCAGTGTGATGGGCACACTGCCGGCATCCTCGCAGCAAGTCAGATTACCCCCCACCCCGACCCTGGGGAGATTCGAATCTCAGAATCTGGCATTCAGGTCCTTGATATTTCACCTACTGACTGTCATTCTTAGTCAGCTCCTGAAAATGGAGTTGCCTTTTTTCTGCACTGGGTGCTGCTCTAAGTGTATATAATGCGATCGCATGGAAAGCCCATGTAATACACAAGTCACAGCAAGACCCTTGTGGGTGTTCCTATCATTTATGGCCTTTCCCTTTCAATAGGAATAATGGATGGAGAAGCTGAATCATTTAGCAAGGGCTTCTTCTACCCTAGCATGCCCGGCAAGAATCTTCAGTCTTAGCCAATCACATCTGTGCCCTTGACCCTGAGAAGGATAATGTGCTCCCCCAGGTGGGGAGGACACTAACTCTCTCTTCTGGTTTTTGCTAGCAGAGAAGATCCCCATAAGAAAATCAGGAAGGAAGGAAGGAAGGAAGGAAGGAAGGAAGGGAGGGAGGGAGGGAGAAAGGAAGGAAGGAAGGAAGGAAGGAAATAAGTCATGAACTTTCTCTCATCTTCCTTCAGCATGTCACTCAGATGACCCAGGAAACCTGAGAGTTACAGCCTTTTGACAACTTCACAGTTCATTCCCATGTACCTGTCAAAAGGCTTGCTCCAAACTTCAGCCAAGAGACTGAGAGCCCTGGGAATTTCCTATCAGCCAGCCTCCCCACACCTCACCAGCAAAGGAGATAGAAACCCATCTCAGGACTTGAAGCAGCCGACTCATTGTGCCAGCCGATCAAAGCTGAAGCCATGGACGGCAGCATGATGGCTGGTCTCTCCCTGTTGGGTCGTCTCATCAGAATGAGTTAAGAGAATGGGGACATGTCTGAAAAGGGGCACGATAAACAGAACATACCAGTACGGAAGGGCGACTTCTCTTTCCCCCTTGCTGGCTCGCAACAACAGGGCTGTCCAAGGGCTCCCCTGGCTCTTAGCAACAGGTACTTTAAGGCCTCTGCTGCAAAAGTTTCAAAAGTGCTGGGCCTGGTAAATCTTTAAGGTCTCAGGAGAGAGTAGACTCCAGGCCTTTCAACACAGGATACTCAAGTTAATCTCCCAGCCTAATCCACTTAGAGCCTTGCTTTTAATTCCCATTTGAAGTGACAGGGAGTCTGTGCTAAGACTGATAAGCTCTTCCCACTTGGAAGGGGTTCAGCCACACTCACACCTAACAGTTGACCTTCCCAAGCCTTGTCCAGGGACATTGCTTGTTATGTTGGAGGTTATACTTCAGCTATGGGAACAAAGCATGGAGAACTGTATCCCACCTACAAGACTGGGCCCTTTGGTCTACCCTCCATCACTAGCATCCTTGGGAAGGATTAAAAGGTCTAGCCTTATTGGAGGTGTGTCACTGGGGTCAGAGTTTGAGGTTTCAAAAAGACATGATCCATTCTCTCTCTCTCTCTCTCTCTCTCTCTCTCTCTCTCTCTTTCTCTCTCTCTCTCGTGTGTGTGTGTGTGTGTGTGTGTGTGTGTCAGTGTTTCAGACTGTGAGTTTTCAGCTACTGTTCGAGTACTATGTCTGCTTCCATACTCTCTGCCATGACAGTCACGGACTCCGATCTTCTGAAATTGTAAGCCCCAAACCATATGCCTTCTTTTAGAAGTAAATAGCTTTTGTCATAGTGTTTTATCACAGAAAGAGAAAAGTAACTAAGACACACTGGCCTGTGTCTGCACGCACAAGTTGCACATACGTGAACATGTGACCACATTCAGAACGTGCAGGTGTGTGAACACACGCATACGTGCCGACAGGTGACCTTGCGTATGTGTTGACACGAGAGGCCTAGAATTTTTAGATGTGTCTACAAGTGTGATGTGCTAATACATTGCCATAATCAGAACCTGCACATGTGTCCGTATGCATCTATGTGCTGACACGTGACTTGCACATGAATCAGTACAAAGATATGCAGTGGCATGTTGCTACACATAGACGTTGCCCACATGTCAGAACACAAATGTGTTCCAAACTGTGATCAAGCTCAGAACTTGCACACATGTGAGCAAACACACATATGTGATAACCTATCACCAAGCTTGGAACGTGACCATATGTGACTACATGCATAAGCGCTGACACATGACTATGCTCAGAACTGCCCACATGTAAACAAGTGCATTTGCACAGACTAGTGACCATGCTTGGAACTTCATATATATGAATGCATGTATGTGTGCCGATATGGGAACGTTGTTAAATATGCAAATGGGTTAAGATGCACATATATGACAACATGAGACCATGCTTAAAATGTGCATGCATTTGCACTGACATGAACTGCACATGTACAAGTAAGTGCATTTGCATGAACATGTGACCATGCTCAGAACTGCATGCATGCGAAAGCATACAAACAATATGAGGCCACTATGAGAATTTGTACATGTGTCAACAAGTGCATACATGTTAAAATGTGACCATGCTCAGAATTTGCACGTGTGTTAACACATGCATATCAACACACGTGACCATGTTTGGAAATTTGCATCTTTGCCAATACATGCATCTATGCCAACATACAACTCTCATAGAAACATGCCTACATATAACAGCACTTGGAAACTGCATGCATGTGAACTTGTGCATGAATACTGATGTGACAGAATTTGGAAATTCCATGTGTGAACATGGACCTGAACTTCTACAATGGCCAGTGGTCGGGAAATTGCGTGGGTGTAAACAACTGTGTGAACACCTACATATGGAGTGCTCAGAAGTGGTATACCTGTGAACATTCCTGAAAACTGCATGCAGTTCAGCCTGCACATCCATGCCTATATGCTTCAGTGCTTCAAAAATCAATACTCTATGAGGTTGAAGATTAAATTTGTGTTGTAACTCAGTCAACCAGGCTTGGGTTTGTTTCCTACAGCTTGAGCTTTGTGGCTGCAGGAGAGAAGATTCTCTCCCAGTGCACACTCGGTAAACTTTAGACTCTTTATGTGCATCTGGAACCAGTCAGTTTTATTGTTTAGCTCTTTTTTTCCCTCTGACTTTGTTCAAAGATGCAAAAGGAAACCAACCATCGTTGTTATTCGCCTACCGATGTTCAAAGGTTTCGTAAAGAGTCACTGAATTCCTTATACAAAAGGTGAATCCTGGTCATCAAATTTCTCTGTCTCAATTAAGCTCTTTAAACAGTGCACAGCATGGATTTTCAGAGCACTCCTGACAATCCAAAGTATCTTTAGCGACCTTTGTGCCCATGCAGCCGAACAAACAGTTCTGAATTCCACTAAGCTCACTAGAGAGACTGGACCTAACAACTTGGTCCCTCCAGAACCACTTCTGGCACCACAAACTGTTTTAGTCGGGTTCTCTAGAGGGACAGAATCAAAGGAAAAGAGATTAAGTAGGTGAGCTTTAAAACAATGATGATGCAGCATATCTGGGGCACTGAGAACCTGGTATTTCATCTTTGAGGCTGGGTGCTTGCCTCAGAAGCTGGAGTAGTTCCAGAATAGCCATGCCTCACTGAAGGTATGGCCCATCATCAGGGTGAACCTTCCCACACCTGTAAGGGCAATTGGGACACTTCTTCAGGTGAGGTCCCCTACTCGGGTGACTCTAATTTGTAGCCAGCTGACATCAAAACCAACCATGACAGTCATTTTCAGCTCCAGAGCAGGCCAGGTACAGCTACATGATCCAGCTTAAAAAGGAGAGAGACAGAGAGAGAGAGAGAGAGAGAGAGAGAGAGAGAGAGAGAAATATTTATATACTGATACTTATTTTCACTAAGGAAAGAAGTTGCTCAAAGCAACACAACCTCAAAAGATCACAGACAAGTACGGGAGACTCAGGGCTCAGGACAGGTTGCCTGCCTCACTTCCTCATGCCTTGCACAGGGATATAAATGACAGCTGCAGAATGAGAAGTCATGATATCCTTACGCCATGTAAGGAGACTGAATCCTGGAGACAAATCCCACCCTCCTCAACTTAGCACAAATCAGCTGCCCCAGGACTTTGTTGGTCTTCGCCCTCTTTGGTATAGAACAGTGGTTTTCAATATGTGAGCCATGACCCCTTTGGGGGCAGTCGAATGACCCTTTCATGGGGGTCTCATGTCAGATACCCTGCATGTCAGATATTTACATCACAATTCATAACAGTAGCAAAATTACAGGTATGAAGTAGCACTGAAATAATTTTATGGTTGGGGGGTCACCACAGTATGAAGAAGTGTGTTAAAGGGTCCCAACATTAGGAAGGTTGAGAATCACTGGTCTCAAGCAAAGCAGAAGAGGGCTGGGTTCTGAGCCCAAAGCATCACCCAGGATCTGAACGAACTTAAGACATCAGGTACCCAGCTATTTTCCCTACTGTGCAAAGGGGGCTGGGGTCTAGAGTCTACACAATGTTATGAACCCACAACCTATGCATGTCCACAGAGTCACATTTAGGTCACGTTTCCTACATCTTTCCACTGAAGTTCCCACGGGTACATTTCTTCATGGAGAGACAAAATTTCCCATCGTCATACAGAACTGTATCTACTATCGTCTTAATTTTGTTTTCTGAGACTAGGTCACGATAAGTGGCTCAGATGTCCCTCAACTTACACTGTTGTTCAGGCTGTCCTCAAGTGTACAATTCTCCAGCTTCAGCCTCCGTACTGGTGGCAATAGAGACATCTATATACACATTTACATACATATGTATGTATATACATACATATATATATATATATATATATATATTCACTATAGGTATATGTGTTCAACACCATGCCCAGACCCTGATTGTTTACTTCATAGCCAATATTTTGATATTTCTAAGTTCCTGTTTTTCAATTAGTTTTTAAATGCATAGGTCTCATTATGACATCTTTACAAACAAAATTTATTTCTTCTTTTCCTTCCTTTTCTTTCCCTTCCCTTCCCTCCTTCGTACCCTCTTCCCTCCGCATAGACTCCTTCCTAGTTTCTTGTCACCTGTGACCTCCCTGCCGATAATTCCTCTTTCCCTCATGGGCTCTTGTTTAATTCCATCGCCTATTCTCAGCCCCTCTACCTATATACATAACATTAAGGTAGAATCTAAATGTAAGAAAGAACACGGGCTCCAAAGCTAGAGAGAAATGCTGTCTCGGAAAGAAAAAAAACAAGAAAGAAAGAAAGAAAGAAAGAAAGAAAGAAAGAAAGAAAATGGAATGTTTTTCTTCCTGAGATTAGGTCATCTCATTTAATATAGTACATTCGCAATTTCTTCATTTTCCTCTAAATTTCGTTTTTCTTAAAAGTTGAGAAAAATTCTATTGTTTATACTCTAGTTTCTAAATAAGCCTGATTTCAGACTGTGCCTTTGGTAGGTGTCAGATGTAGGGTTCAATGGGGACAATGAGATGGATTGTTGGGTGTTAGTTTGTTGAAAGGGTTACTAACACCATGGACAGAACGACCACAGCATTGCAGGAACCTAAGGAGATGGCAGGCCTCAGGAGGAGGCTCTGAAGAAGGATCCATTCTTACAGTTCTGTGAGGAGGAGAGTGTCTTAGGGCTTTTATTGCTATGATGAAACACCATGACCAAAAAGCAAGTTGGGGAGGAAAGGGTTTGTTTGACTTGTACTTCAGCATTGCTGTTCATCACTGAAGGAAGTCAGAACAAAAATTCAAATAGGGCAGAATCCTGGAGTCAGGAGCTGATGCAGAGACCATGGAGGGAAGCTGTTTACTGGCTTGCTTCCCCTGTCTGCTTAGCCTGTTTGCTTATAGAACTTATAGGACCACCAGCCCAGGGATGGTACCACCCACCATGGGCTGGTAACTCCCCCACTGATTACTAATTGAGAAAATGCCTTACAGCTGGATCTCATGGAGGCATTTCTTCTAAGGCTCCTTCCTCTATGATGACTCTAGCTTGTGTCGACGTGACACACAGAACTAGACAGTCAACTGACCCCTTGTCAGCTTGACATACAAACATCACTGTTAAGCCACAACCCTTCCTTTCTTATTCATCCCCAAGATCTCACATTAAAATCACAAATAACTTTAAAAGTCCCGCAGTCTTTACAAATTCAAACATTAAAATTTCAGTCCCTCTAAAATAACCAATCTCTTTCAAAATTCAAAATCTTTTTAAAATTCAAAGTCCCTCAGCTGTGGATTCCAGTAAAACACTTTTTACTTCAAGAGGGAAAAATCAGGGCACGGTCACAAACAAATTATAGCAAAACCAAATTCCAACCATCCAAAATCTGGGATTCAGTCACCATCTTCTGGGCTCCTCCAGAGAACTTGGGGCGCTTCTCTAGCTCCACCCTCTGCAGCACACACAGCCTGTCTTCTAGGCTCTGGCTGGCTCCACTCCACTGCTGCTGATCATGGGGGGCATCCCATGGTGCTGGCATCTCCAAAATACTGGGTCTTCTGCTGCAACTGGGCTGCACTGTCAACAAAAGCCTCTCATAGGCTCTCTTTATGGTGCTTCTTGGCATGACCCTTTCAGTCCTGGGCCTTCAACTGCCACTGAGGCTGCACCTTCATCAATGGCCTCTCCTGGCCTGTCACAGTGCCAAGCCTCAGCTGCTTTCCATGACCCCTTCATGCCTTTAAAACCAATACCACCTGGGTGACTTTTACACATTACCAGGTCCAGCTGCCAGCACGAGGGGCAACCATGGCCGCCTCTGCAACACAGCTTCTCTGTGCTCTCAGGAAACACTTGCCCAAAGATTTCACCTCAGTGATGCTGGTCTCTCCTTAGTCACCACTAATTTCTGAGCTCCAGTCAACCAGCATCCATTGTCCGAGTAACATGAAGGTTTCGCTTCAGTCGTTCTGGTTCCTTAATCACAGCTGGTCCTTCAGCCCCAGCTAACCAGAACCACACAATCTTAATTCAGAATAACAAATTGTCCAGATAGAGTCTTTAAATATCTGAGACTTCACAAGCCAAGTCTTCATCTTCTACACTGTTCTCAACGTTCTTATCTTCCAGGCTCCTACAGAACCTCCCATGGCACTCTCAATACTCAGTGACTCTTCAAGCCTAAAATCCTATAATCCTTCCACAATCCTCCCCCAAACTTGGTCAGGTCTATCAGAGCAATACCTCACACAGTCCTTGTATCCAGTTAGCTGTCTTAGTTAGGATTAATAAAGCTGCAACCAAACACCATGACCAAAGAGCAAGGTGGGGGAAAAAGAGTTTATTTGACTTACACTTCAGCATTGCTGTTCATCACCGAAGGAAGTCAGGACAGGAACTCAAATAGGGCAGGAACCTGGAGGCAGGAGCTGATGCAAAGGCCGTGGAGGGGAACTGCTTAACTGGTTTGTTTTCCCTGGCTTGCTTAGCCCGCTTTCTTGTAGAATCCAGGACACCAGCCCAGGGAAGGCACCACCCACCATGGACTGAACTCTCTTGTATTGATCACTCATTGAGAAAATGCCTTACAGCTGGATCTCATGGAGGCATTTCTTCAATTGAGGACTCCTCTCTGATGACTCTAGCTTGCGTCATTGACACACAAAACCAGGCCAGTACAGAGAGATTTCCTGGCAAGAGGCTGTAACTAGGTGTTCTGTTTCCTCAGCAGGCAGCAGGGAGGGAGGTTTGGGGAGAAGGATGTATGGTCGCAGGAACCCAACTGACGGGTCTGAGCCTATAACTGCTCCCCCACCCCCAGTGAGGAATAGGGCACCAAGAAATAAGAGTGCCTGGAAATCTGATAGCTGAAGATTCAAAGACACTGAGCTCCTTAGGGTGCCCACCTGTAGTAATAGGAGCAGCGGGGCTGCGTCCCCAGCACCCCAGCCGCCCACACGCTAGCTTTACCTGAAATAACAACACACAAACTGTATTCATTTAATCACTGCTTGGCCCATTTCTATCTAGCCTCTTCTAGGCTAATTCTCACATATTAATTTAGCCCATTTCTAATCATCTGTGTTGCGCCCCTAGGTGCGCTTACCGGGAAGATTCTAGCCTATGTCCATCCTGGGTCGGAGCTTCACAGCGTGCATCTGCCCAGGAGCCAGGAGCATGGCATCTCTCTCAGGCGTCTGCTCCCGAGAGGAGAGCTCCCGAGAGGAGAGCTGTCGAGTCTGAGCTCACTTCCTCTTCCTCCCAGCGTCCTGTTCTGCCTACTCCTCCCACCTATGTTCTAACCAATAAAATGGGCCAAGGCAGTTCCTTTATTAGCCAATGACCTTCCTCCATCACCCATCAGTATCTGTGAGGGGGACGTGGTTGCCGCAGGTGCTGTGGCCTCGGTTGCAGTCTGGTCTGGGTTGGAACAGTCCCCAGAGAACCATTTTCTCCATTGAATTCTCTGTGGTCCATGGGAATCATCTTTCCTTCCAGTCACCCCTACTCCCTTTCCACCCTTTCCTCTCTGTTTTTGTTTTATCATCCATTAATATCTGGATGGCCTGGTTTTTTCCTCTGGCTTTTGTGCTTGTGGAATGGCAGGAAATGACCTGAAAGTTGCCCAGCAAGAGCTCTCTGGGAGGCACCAGCTTGGCCAAATTCCCTTGGTACCTACTACTCTAGAATCCCTTGCGGAAGGTTCCTGGAGTCCAGATAGGAGAGAACCATATCAAGAACAGAAGAGAACCAGCCTGGAAGCTCCAACCCTACTCTCCAGAGCATCCTTCTGCGGGGCCGCTCAGCTCAAGGACCTGACCTCCTTCCTCAATCCTAGGGCAACTGGGCATCCAGAGAGACAGCTCTCAGAATATATTTGATCTTCACTCAAGTAGAAAGGCAGACAGACTTTTGGATTTCTCAGGCTGAACAAGGACAATTGGGGCCAGAGACACTGCCCCCCTCCCTGGGGAGGCTTCTTTGCATTAGAGAGACAGAAAGAAAAATGAGGAGGGGCACAAAGAGGCAAAGATGAAGAGAGGAGAGTGTGGACAAGGCCATGGAGAGTCAGGGTGCACTAAGGAACCAAGCGGGGGGAGAATCTGAATCCTCCTCAACCCTTGACACAGCATGAGAACCCAGAGAAGTGGCTGATCCACCCACAAGGAAAAGCTGGTCTGGGACAGCTTTAAGATGACATCATAGAACCCACTTGTGCTCTTTAGAGGTGCTGGGCCTTCCCTAAGCTTCTCGCATCTCCCTCCCTCCCTCCTTCCTTCCTTCCCTCCTTGCCTTTTGTGTAAAGGGCCACCTAATACCCTTAAACTGGGCACCAGAACCTTCAACACACAGCTGCATGGAGCATCCTCTTCCTCCTCTTAGTCAGCAAATATTCGCTGCCTCGCTAAAGCTGTGTCATCCTGTGGGTTCAAGGGTGTTCAGAGAGGAAAACAATCCCCTTGGACAGGTCAGGATTGCCCAATATTGTTCAGCTATTGGGGACTGAGGTATTTCAGAAGTTAAAGTGTGCAGACATCTGTGGAGGATGCTTGGTGACCAGTTTTGGGCCACAGCATAGATAGCAAAATCTCTGCCCTTCCTTGTATAGCTTGCCAGCAGGCTAGAACAACAGGCTTTCAGCCAAAACAACTAGTATGTAATACCCAAAGAACTCCAGTAAAGTTCTAAAGTGAAATTCCAGAACTCCGAGAATTTGGTACACAAGTATAGTGGAATTTTATTCATCCGCGAACTGAATCGAAGATATTTACACAGTAATGAATGGAAAGAGAAAATGTATGAGTGAGATGACCCAGGCTCAGAAAGACAAATACACCACAAATGGAGCTGAGCATGGGCAGCCCAGGCCTCGGCTGCCTGGCAGTTGAAGCCACTGCTGGGCAGACTGCAGAGCTGTGTAGGAAGTCTGTGCGCCCTGTGGGTCTAGTTCTTCTTTCTCACAGCCCTCTGCCTGCCCGACCTGCAGCAGACCTTCAGCTCTGCTCACTGGGCTCTTACTGTTCTGAAAACAGAGCAGTTCAGGGGCCGCAGGGAGACCACACCCTGGGCCACCTTGACCAGAAGCAGTAGAGACAGGAGCAGCGCTGCTGCATTTTCTTCCTCAGCTGTCACCTTCCTGCAGGAATCTCTGAAGAAGTGACACAGCCCTGACTCAGGGGCACAGCTGGCTGCCTGGCCAGCTCTACTATAATGGCCCTGTTGGCCACCACTTTTTAAATAGTTTTTCTTATATAAAAGCTTTTTGCAGAAGCTATTGGGAGTACTCTCAGTGTAGTGTGGTAGGGCAAGAATGAATATGGAAGGTTAGGGAATCTAATATTTAATAACCTTTATATGTGACATTTTGAGAAACTTGGCAAGTAAGGAAACTGCGACAAATATGAGTATGGCATCACCGTCGGCTGGGGCCCAGTAGACTCGACAAATATGAGTGTGGCCTCACCGTCGGCTGGGGCCCAGTAGACTCGACAAATATGAGTATGGCATCACCGTCGGCTGGGGCCCGGTAGACTCATAGCCCCGAGCTGCTGCCCACAGCAGCCTCTGTGGCCCCCGACTCAGATCAAACCAGAGCCTTGACATTGATACAAGCCGTTTCAGTGAGAGCCAGTAGGAAGCAGAGCTGGCGTTTATCAGAAGACTTGCCTGAGAGCATGGCCGTGGCTTCTTGCTGAAGGGCTCTCTTGCTTAACACTCGCTATGTGCACCATTCCTGTAGCTCTCAAGTTACTATCGCTAAGGGTTGCTAAGAGATTTTCTCTCCTCTTTTTTTTCCCCCTCTTCTGTTTTGGTAAGTGAGATCACAGGGTGGTCCTGGGAGTGCCTTGGATGAGAACACAATAGCAGCAGATAAAACCTGGAGCCACCATGATCCACAAGAAGTTGGCGACACAGAAACACAACTATCATCTCAAAGAGGATAACAGCTCATTCTGGAGTCAAACATGAGGGACTGTAGCCCAAACCCCAGATTTAGCATACCTCAAAGGCCATGCTCCAAAGTGAATGCAGTTTCCTGGTGTTTTTAAGGTAACATGACAAAGAAAGCCGCAAATCAAGACTTTCTCTAAAATACATTGGTATCTACACTAGGTAGGCTGTTTTAGCAAAACAGGAAAATGTAACATGAAGGGGGCGCTCTTGCAGCAGGGAAAATTGCTGTGGGCCTTAGATGCTGTCCGACAACATTTTTAGCCCTTGAATGTGTGAAAACTAGGTATCTGTTCATACATTACAAAAGATTTGTCTCTGTTAGCCTATATGTGGTGTGTGCATGTGTGAGTGTGTATATGTGTGTGGTGTGTGTGTTGTGGTGTTTTGTGCTTGTGTTCAAGTTCTTGTTTTATCTATTCGGTCCTTAGTTCCTCATCCACCTACACGATCTAATGCCAACCTCAGCACCTCCAGTACTCCAAACAATTTGAGGCAGAATCCTAAAAAGCCAAAGGAGTGGACTTTTGAGCTCGTCTTCGTGTTGTTTCTTGTGCATTGGGGAAGCAAACAGAAATAACACTTTGCTTCCATGGCACCAAACTATACCCACCTGGCAGAAAGCTCCGGCCCCAATAGCAATGCAACTGGTCCCCTTGCTAAGCCAAGGATGCTGCTCTTCCCTGGCCAGCTTCTTTTTTTGTTTGTTTGGCAATTATTATTGATGTTGATGATGTTGTTTTATATGGTGTGTTTGTGTGTGTGTGCATGTATGTATGTGTGTGCACGCGCATGTGTGTGTGTGTATGTGTGTGCGTGCGTGTGTGAATACGCACGTGAGTGCAGGTGAAGTAATAAGGGTGGCGGCGGGGCTGCGTCCCCAACACCCCAGCCGCCTACCCGGCTAGCTTATGCCCTGAAATAATTACACGGACACTGTATTCTTTTAAACACTGCTTGGCCCATTCTTTTCTAGGCTAATTCTCACATATTAATTTAGCCCATTTCTAATCATCTGTGTATGGCACCCCAAGGTGCACTTACCAGGAAGATTCTAGCCTATGTCCATCCTGGGTCGGAGCTTCATCCCGGGAGCGGGGCATGGCGTCTCTCTCAGGCGTCTGCTCCCGAGAGGAGAGCTGTCGAGACTGACCTCACTTCCTCTTCCTCCCAGCGTTCTGTTCTGTTTACTCCTCCCACCTATCCTCTAACCAATAAAATGGGCCAGGGCAGTGCCTTTATTAGCCAATGACCTTCCTCCATCATTTCCCCTTTTTCGGTTTAAACAAAAAAAAGGCTTTAACATAGCAAAATTACATATAACAAAACAGTTATCAAGTAAAAGTTACAATAATCTTTTTCATAACTAAGGAAAACTATAACTATAACTAACTATTCTTAACTCCATCAAAGACTCCAGAAAGATATATTACCTAAGTAAACAAGAACTAAGAAACTTCAAACTCTAGAAATGACAAAGACATCTCGCTGCCTGGACAGTCACCCAAAGTTCTTTTGTACCGTTGGGGCATCCATCTTCAGCCTTCAGGCCCATGGTATCCAGCAGACATTTCCATAAAGCAGGAAAATTCAAAGTCAGTTCATTCACTATCTGTTGTGTCCTGCAGAATGTCTCGCAGACTCTTTCAAAATGAATCAGGAACCCCGAAAGATCATCTCACCTTAGGCAAGTTCAGTGGTCCTCTCTCTGCGGGTTCTCTGTGTCCAGTTTATGCAATAGTCCAGGCAAGAGCAGTTTCTTGCCCAAATGGCTATCAAAACTCCATAACGAGCCTCTTCGATCCCCATCTTCCTCTTGAAGTAGATTGGTGCTGCCAGGAGCAGAGTGTCTCATTGTCATGAAAAGTCCTCAGTTATTAAAACATTAAATGTCCTATTCTGTAATCTTTGAAAGACATGAAGAATGTCTATCTAAAATATATCTCTATATATCTAGAAAATCTAACTAACATGACTACAAGCTTTACTATTATCGATGATTATCCATTAACAACCTATATTTCCTAATTATAAATTACATTTTAATAATGAACTACACAATCACAACACCTTAATCAATATCAGAAATACATATACATATAACAGAATTGACCGTAAATCTCTAGCAAAATCTATACTAATGCACATTATTCATACCTATATCATATCCCCCTTTAAATGTAAAAGAACATTTATAAACATTTTTTGGGAATATGGGCGCAGTTATTTCTCTCCAAACTGCTTCCTGCTGAATGGGGGCGTCGTTCATTAGGTCTTTCATGGTATAACCTGTGTGCTAGTTTCATCCCAGTTGGCAGTTGAGCAAAGCAATTTTCTGAAGGCATTCACACCAACCCTTCAGGAGGGCATGGTCCATCATACCAAATCGGAATAGAAGAAATGAACAGCGTCTCATCCTCTGTGAAAACAAAATAAGAAACTCCTTTCCAAAGTATCATATCCTTAGACTCAAACTCAAAATATCTATGTTGGATTAGTTCAGAAGCATTTATAAACAAATATCTTTTAGTAGCTTTTGCTCTTTCCTCAGCATTTAAATAATTCAAAGAGAGCATAATAACATACAGTATCAAAATTATCTGTGTATTTTCCATCTTTGTGCAGCTTTGTTTTAACCTCTATTTTGTTTATTTTTACTTTTAACTCTTTGCTTTTTGAGACAGGTTCTCTGTATCTTTGACCTGAAGTAACTCTGTAGACCAGGCTGTCTTTGAACTCTCAGAGATCCGCCTGTCTCTGCCTCCCAGGCATTCGGGATTAAAGGTGTACACTACTACACCTTGAACTCACAGAGATCTGTTTGTCTCTGCCTTCTAGGCACTGGGATTAAAGGCGTGTGCTACCACACACAACAACTCTCTTCCTTTTTTTGTTTTTTACTTTAAGAACTTCAACTTTTAGTCTGCATATATTTTTAACACACTTTAAACCATTCAGAAATTTTCTCTGTCTTTGAATCTCTCTTTACTGTATATCTCTCTTTTTCTGACCACATGAATCTTTAATTTACCAAGCAATCTCAGTAGGAGTAAAGGCGTGGCTTTGCCAGCTAGACCCAGTCCATTCCTTAGCTTTCCAGCCTCATGGCGGATATACAGGCTGTAGCCATGTTTACTGCAACAACTGTATGGCATTTCAAGGTCCCTGCCAGCAAGTGAGCTACAACAGACAACACTCAAGTCCTCTCTCAGTAGCCGGCCCTCCTGCCTCAAACAGTCAGAGTTTGCCCTGGCAGGATGGCCCAGAAAGCCGGTATTTTTAAACGGCGCAGCTTTTTTCCTGCTACAGCTGAAAACCGAAAAGCATGCATTCAGCTTTTCGTCAACACCGTTTAAATGTTTAGTGGCAGGACCTCTTAATGAGCTGCAGGGTTTTGCAGCTGAAGCTGAGTCAGGAAGCCTCTCTTAGATGAGGCGCTTGCTTGCCTCTAACAAGCAGAGCAGACCCGAGAACACAGCGAGTCTAGTTGCCATCAAACTAATCGTAGCACTTTACTCCAAATGCTCTATTCAAAAGCTCTGTCTCCCGCAGGAGCCAGACAGAGATCGCAATGGCGGCACAGCCCCAGGAAGTCGCGCTTTAAAATGACATAGCGTTTTTTCTGCTACTATTGCCGAATCAGGAAATCTCTCTGCAGCACACCACCAACAAACAGCAAAAATCTGTGTTAAACTCTCTCTCCCTTATTTTTAAGCCTTCTCAGGTTTTTTAAGTGGGTTTAGTCCATCACGTGGGGCGCCATTCTGTAGTAATAAGGGCGGTGGGGCTGCGTCCCCAACACCCCAGCCGCCTACCCGGCTAGCTTATGCCCTGAAATAATTACACGGACACTGTATTCTTTTAAACACTGCTTGGCCCATTCTTTTCTAGGCTAATTCTCACATATTAATTTAGCCCATTTCTAATCATCTGTGTATGGCACCCCAAGGTGCACTTACCAGGAAGATTCTAGCCTATGTCCATCCTGGGTCGGAGCTTCATCCCGGGAGCGGGGCATGGCGTCTCTCTCAGGCGTCTGCTCCCGAGAGGAGAGCTGTCGAGACTGACCTCACTTCCTCTTCCTCCCAGCGTTCTGTTCTGTTTACTCCTCCCACCTATCCTCTAACCAATAAAATGGGCCAGGGCAGTGCCTTTATTAGCCAATGACCTTCCTCCATCATGCAGGTGCCTGAGGAGGCCAGCGGCTTTGGATCACATTGGAGCTGGGGTTACAGAGCCTGTCATAAGTCATCCTACTTGGGTGCTGGAAACCAGACTCGGGTTCCCTGCCAGAGCAGTAAGCACTTTCCAGGCTGAGCCATCTCTACCACGGCCACAGGTCTCCTTTTTGCATGGTTTCCTAAAGGAACAGGATTGGCAGGCTGTGTCTTGGGGAATGTGGCTGAGGAGTGGAATCTGCTGGTTGACCTGGTGTCTAACCAGTCTTAGTACCTTGACGAGTTGGAATGAGAAGCACTTGGTGCTCAGAGAGAGTGGGCCTCACCGCCCAGCCTCTCTTTTGAAAGTAGAGATGCTCTTGGAGCATCCAGCTTGGAGCCTGTCCCCAGTCTGCCACGGCCCTGGGCCTCATCCCCTTTGAAGTCTTCATACAAGTGAGTGTGTATCCAGTGCACATCACCATTTTTGGGAATCCTGAAAAGATGCATTCTCCGGAAACGTTTTCAATTTTATTTAAGTATACTTTGCAATTAAAGATTGTATTTAATGGAAAGCCAGGACAGGACTTCCTTCTCTCTTTTTTTCTTGTTTGTGTGTGTACAAGGGTATTTATGTGTGCTTGTGTTCCTGTGTGAGTGGGTGAAATTGTGTTCACATGCATATTGAGGACAGGGGTCAACCCTGGTGCTATTACTCAAGTACCTCTATTCTCTTTTATGAGCCCAAATCCATTACTGGCCTAGGCTTGACTATTAGGCTAGGCCGGCTCACCAACCTGCTCCCTGTGATCTACCTGTCCCCCTGTGCCCAGGGAGTCCAGGGGCCTGCATCATACCATCATTGGTGAGTTCTGAGGATTCTGGGGGCTTGCTACTCACACAGCAAACACCACATCCACTGAGCTCTCTCCAGAGCCCCCATTTCCATTGTTTTAAAGGTTATATGTTCAAAATGTACAGTTTGCTGGTTCAATGTTCATATTGTTGTCTCTGTTATAAAATACCCAGTGACAACTTAATAGTGCACAAGTCAACTTGGGCTCATGGCTTTGGAAGTTCTGGTCCATCGTGGTGTGTAGGACAGAGTGGGACTGAGGCAGAGAGGATTGGAGGGGGAAACAGGAAACGGTCAGGAAAGACCGACCCTCAAGGACACTCCCCAGCAGGCTATTCACCTACATTTTCATCCCCCCTCCCCGGACAATATAAAATACATTTATATTATAGAACAAATTCCCATATTTTATAGACCAGATTCCCATATTTACAAGGTTCTGTTCTTTTAAAACTCATTTACACAGGTTGCTTGAAATGGATATGTAAATATTATTAAGCGAAAGAACCAGTCATTTGATGTTGCTTAACTTAATATTTGTTGTGGCCTCTGCCAGACCCATGCTTTACAAAAGTTCCGTTTGCAGTCTAAACACTCTAATACGATACAGTAGTCATTGTTTTTAATAGGATTTCATGGAGCCCAGACTGGGCTCAGGGACTATTGGAGGAAAAGGAAACTAGATGGATTTATCTCACACTCCTGGTGCTTATGCGCCCACCTCCCAAATGCTCATTAATTAAAAATTTTCATTTATTACTGTTTATGTGCAAATATGCAATGATTTTCAGTTTTTACTTTCCGCCAGGCATCCCAAGGATTAAACTCAGATCATCAAGTTTATGTAGCAAGTTCTTTTACCTGCTGAGCCATCTTCCTGATGGCCCAACAAGTGTGTGTGTGTGTGTCTATATTCACATGTGTGTATAAACATGTGTGTGCATCTGTAATTTTCATACAGACATACACTGCTTCAGGAGAGCCCCCAGACCACCCTGCAGACAAGCACTAAATATGGGTCAAGTCTAAAGGCTATTATCCTATGAATATATTCCAAAATATATTTTTTACTTCTTCTCCTTCTGCTTCAGAATGGCTGGTCTTGTGTTAAGGCCCCCAGTCTATTTGGTGTTGATTTTCGTGTGGCTGGAGAGACAAGGATTCAGTTTGATTCTTCCACAAACAGATAGCAAGCCTTCCCAGTTGCTGAAGATGCGGTGTCATAGTTACTTCTCTAATGTTGGCAAAAGACACCATGATCGAGGCAACTTATAAAAGAAAGATTTTAATTTGGGGGTCATGGTTCCAGAGGGTTAGAGTCCATGACCATCATGGCAGGGAGCATGGCAGCAGGCAGACAAGCAGGGTGGCTGTATTTGTAGCCTCTCTTCTACGCCATCCACTGATCTACACGTCCACGCCGTAGATTCATCTGCCGTTTCTCATGATTTCATATATACATCTGTGTCATTCAAAGTCATCAGTGTCCTTGTGAAATCCACTTCCGATTCGGTGTCTGTCAGGATTTGGGTTACTTTGATGTAGTCATCTTTGACCACTTTAAAAAGAATATTTGGTGATTTTTCATCTACCTGAGATAGCTCACTTGGCGTTTCCTCAGGAGCTCCAGGTGGTAGCTGGCAGACACGCAACCAAGGGCTCTTTCTAGCTAGCTTGAATCCCACACCCTTGTATGGGACAGTGCCCCTGCTGGCTGTTACTGTCGGCAGGAAAAATTCCTCACGTCCCAGGTCATCAGGCTAAGAAGCTTGAAGTACAAAGACTCACGCGCCTCCTTACCTGAAAGTGAGCCTCCTCTGCCCTCTAGTGGCAAAGAACACATACTGGCAAAGCAGAGTCTACAAGGAGGGCTGTTCTGGGTCAGTGTCAGTGGCAAAACCACGAGCAAAAGCAGTGCCCATAGTGTACTGTGATTTGTGGTTACAGGTCTGCTTGGGTCTGTGGAATAATGGCAGGAGTTCCCAGGAAGAGTCCAAAATGGTCCACGGAGCAGGGAAGGGTGGAAGGAAAAGAAAAGGCATGCTGTGGAAAAGGGAGTCCCAGAACATACATACATACATACATACATACATACATACATACATACATACACACACATACATCTATCCATCCATCCATCCATCCATACATACATACATACATACATCCAACCATACATACACACACATACATACACACATGCGTACATACATACACACATACATACATACACACACACACATATATACATCCATACACACATACATGCATACATACATACATACACACATTTTGATTTAGAATCATTAGACACAAAACTAAAAAAGCCAAACCGTGTGTTCCACGGAACACTGTCAAGGGAAGTACTTGTCCACCTGGCAGCTGATGGCTCCCTGTGCCTCCCTGGCAGAAGGGCTGGGGACGCCACCTGGGAAGGACAGGATTTTGCATGCAGGTGGCAGTACACTTTGGGAACTAGATCACACGGCACTTTTTGTATTTGCATTTGTGCGTGCTCCACAGAAACAGTAATAAAAAAAGTGAATTTTAAACATAAAAGCACATGGAGTCCTTGTTGGATATTTGTTAGGATGTCCTTTTGCTTTAAAAAAAAACCAACAAAACAAAACAACAAAAACCTGTGTACCAACTAATACATAATGATGTCCAATCAGCCTGCACACATTCCTTGCTGTTGGTAGTGGCTTTTTCATTCATGCCCTTGTGTTCTCTCAGAAATGGTGTCATGTAGATAGAAATAATTCACTCCTCCCTTTCTGTTCTTACGCCTCTGTATCAGGGAACGTTCCCTGAAACTTTCACTATAACTGTGTGATGGAATAGGGCACCATGCCAACATCTAATTTATGCTTATTCATATGGCTTATAAAGATATCACCTTCCTCCACCTGACCACAGCTCTGTGCGTCGTGTAAAAACGATCCTCATGCAACAGGTGGGAGAACCAAGGGTGGTGTTTGTGCCATCTCTGCTGGCAAAAGGTCTTCACGCCCGCCTTAGGATGTCAAAGCAGGTCTGGCTCGCCACCTTGTGGAAGTAAGAATGTAGCGCACCTGGACCATTTCTTCTGCTACAGGTGCGTTGGTCCACTCTAAAGGAAAGAGCGTAGACCTGGGTCACCGTCCCCATGGACACATATCCCCTCTCACACATAGAACCCTAACTGTGGCCAAGAGGCAAAGGCACACTCGCTCTCCAGTGAGATCTATGCTTTTCCCCTTAGCCTGTCCAGAGAGAGGGCTAGTGAGTCCCAGGGCACTGACGGCATTGGAGAACTTAAGGCCGTGTCTTCTGTTAAGCCCAATGGGACACTCACCTCCAACTTAGCCCTTTCACTTTGACAAACCATGCAGTAAGTCACAGTGGAATCCAGTACAAAGTCTGTTATCCTGAGCCTACAAGTGGACAGCATGTTTTATAGCAACTTACAGTGAAAGCTTAGGAAGTTTCTGTGCCTTTGACTTCACTGTACTTTGAAAAGAGTAGTACTTAAACACCACTTCACCTCAAAAGGTATTTTCATAAATTTTACCTGAGTGTGTGTTCAACACAATAGGAACTTAATTCCCTGTGGCAGGAATGGGTACAATCCCTTCGTACCCCGGCTGAGGAAGAAAGGCGGGACAGGCAGATCTCTGGGAGTACAAGGTCAGCCTGATCTACACAACATGGTTCGGACCAGTCTCAAAAAGGAACCCTAAAAAAACAACAAAAAGAAAGTCCTTCTGTTTCAGGACGTATGTTTCAGCAAGTGACAGATGAAGCGGTCATTGCAGAAATTATGAAGAGAACTGGGTGCCTTTGCAGTCAGAGAGACTGAACTTCATCTGTTTAGTTAGAGAACCTTCATGACAAATTTAGAAACCTAGCAATCAACGTAGCAAAGCAGAAATACAAACAGACCTCTTTCGATGTCAGTTCTATCTCCTATCAACCAGAGGTCTGTAACACATTAATATAAAAATGTAAAGCTTTGTAAGAATTAAGAACAACCAAGTAGCTCTGGCCTTTAGTACCAGTGCTTGCAGACACTCTGTGAGTTCAAGGCTAAAGAGTTCAGCAATAGGTGGTTGAGACTTTATCTTATTTAAAAAACATTCCATACAATCTTTCCTAAGCCACATCAACTAAATTTATAAGAACATAAGGAGAAACAGACTAGAGAATTTTCACATATTTGCCTAGAAACATAACCTAGGAACATGCCAATGTCTACTTAGCTTCAAATAAGAAAATGGGGTTGCTATTTACTTAAAGAATGACATTAATTGCTCCTGATAATAAAGAGTGCAGCACACAGGAAAGACCAAGATGGTAATAAAAAACAACCTACTTCCAATGTGGCAGGTTTCATTGCCATTTATACAGGAAGAGCCCTTGGCAGAAACCTTAATTCAACCGGATATTGTTGGTTACTCCCACAGCTTTGTGCCAACATTGTACATCACAGGGTTTGTAGCTGGGTTGTTATTTATGTTTCTCCTTTGGTGGTGTGCAGAGTAACTTCCTGCACCAAAGACTCTAGAATGTAGGGGTGAAGGCTCTATGTAGACACATATGTTCAGTGAGTTATGTAAGTATTGTCTCCAGCAATGGAGCATTGGCATCAGTTAGTGGAGAACAACCTATAGTCTTGGGAGTAGCCTGGGTTATTTGGAGATTCCCATGGAATTCCTTGGGCCATAACTCAATAAGATGTAACCCAGTTCCAGTATTGGAAACTTCATTTGCTGACAACAGATGTCCACTTGGGCTCTGCCTCCTCATTATTTGGCGGTTTCCACTAGATTGCCTTCATAGATATGATATATATGATATATGAATATACACATATATGTATATAGGAAGTTTCTACTGTTCTTGGTTTCCACATCAAATCGCTCTGAATTTTAGCTGTCTCTTCTTGTATTCTATCCCTTGTGCTCCTCTTCTCCCCCTCCACTTAACCCTTCTGTTTAAGTCACTATACCCATTCACAGCTATTTATCCATTTCCCTTTCCTGAAGGGATCTGTATGCCCCCACATGAAGCCTTACTCTATACTTAATCGCTGTGGTTCTATGAGTTGTGCCTTGATTATCACTGACATAGAGCTAATATCACATATAAGTGAATACATAGCAGATTTCTCTTTCTGGGTCTGGGAAACCTCACTCAGGATTATTGTTTTCTAGTTCCACCCATTTATCTGAAAATTATATGGCTTATTTTTTTCTTTCATCTGCTGAGTGATGCTCTAGTGTGTATATGTACTGTATTTTTTTATTCATTCTTCTGTTGAGGGACATTTAGCTTTTTCTAGTTTCTGGTTATTTTTTTTGTAGTTTTTATTTGCATTTCATGATAACCAAAGATGTTGGACAGTTTTTCAGAGTTTCCCAGTCAATTGAATTTCATCTTTTGAGAAATCTGCTTCCTTCTGTACCCTATTTTAATTGTATTATTTGATTTCTTGATGTTAATTTTCTTTTAAGTTCTTTATACATTTGAGATCTTAGTAATCTATCAGATGTATAATTGGTAAAAATATTTTCCCACTCAGTAAGATGTAACTTCGCACAGATTCTGATGTCCTTGCTGTACAGAATCATTTCAGCATCATGAGGCCCCATTTATTAATTGCTGTTCTTAATGCTTGTCCTAATAATGTTTCTGGTTATTATAAATAGAGCAGCAGCGACCATGGTTGAATAGGTGTTTAGTGACTGGATGAAACATTCTTTAGGTATGTGCGCCAGATATATGCTGAAACATGACCACTGACTGGGTTGTTTAGGGAGAGAAATATTTTTCTAGGTTTGGCAAAACCAGGAAAGATTTTATTCAGAGAAAGGAAATTGCACATCATTCCATATCAGTGGTTCTCAGCCTGTGGATTGTGACTCCTTTGGCAAACCTCTGTCTCCAACAATATTTGTATTACAATCCAAAACAGTAGCAAAACTATGGTTATGAAGTAATGAAAATAATTTTATTGCTGGGGGTCAGCACAGTGTGAGGAACTGTATTAAAGGGTCGCAGCATTAGGAAGGTTGAGACCCACTGTTCCGTACTACGTTCTTTCAATATAAGATGTTTTCAAGCGTAGTTTGATTCTAAAGTGGAAAAATTGATATTTTATCAGCTAATTAATTATGAGTTAATCATAATTACTCTTTTGAGAGTTGCTTTTATTAAAAGTATAACTAACTATATTTGTCCAGCATGGTACCTCACATTTTTAATACCGGTACTCAGGAGGCAGAGGCAGGGAGATCTCTGTGAGTTCGCAGCCAGCGTGGTCTACGTAGTGAGTTCCAGGACATCCAGGACTACAAAGAAAAACCTTCCTTCCAGAAACAAGCAAGAAAGACAGCTGTACAATGCCAAGAAGTCAGATGATGCAATGTAAGATATCGTTTTCTTTTTACTAGAAGCAAGGATCTATGAGGAAAGTGCTCTTATTTTTCTTTTTATTCCTCCATGTCTAAAGCTGAAGACAGTTTATATCAGAGGGTTCACCACACCTTGACTAGAAAACCACATGCACCACTTGTCTCCCAGTCTTAGCCGTACTGGATACCAGCATCTTAAGTGCTGCAAGGGACTCCATAAAAAAGACTGTAACAAGTCGGAACGGCAGTGTCACTGTATATTGCTACATATACAGTTTTGTGTGCCTAGAGTTGTGTCGCTAGGGTCAAAATTATGTTTCCTGTTTTTTATTTCACTTTTTTTTAGATAGAATATCACTATGCAACACAAGCTGTTCTTAAGCTTCTGGTTTTGGCCTCCCAAGAACTGGAATTAAAGCCACGACCCCCCCCCCCCCATACCCCGCTTGTACTTTCTCTTAACCACTTTTTTAACTTAGCTCACAGGGCTTGCTGGTGCTTCCTTAGATGACTGAAAAAGAGAGCTTTAAAATACCAAAAACTTCCAACTCCTTCTGAAAGAGTTGAGAACAGCTTCGTTTTCCAAGAGAAAAGACAAGAATCTCTTTCATTGAAAAAGAAAGTGGATTTGCACAGTAAACATGTGTGTCGCAGACCATCTGCAACAGCTTCATTTACACACGAAATCAGTCTTGGCATCTGGCCCTTTTGCTCCCTTGTCGCGTGGAAGGTTTGTTCTTTTCCAGGAGACCTGTTATAGAAGAGTCGGAACTTCTAACCGTGTCTTTCATTCCAAATGATAATGAATATTTTAACGGTGGCTCCCGCGGCAGCTGTGCTCATCATAACAGCTTCAAAGCTGGAAGACATTAAAAAAAAAATCTCAAAGCCACCCATACTCGGTATTTATTTGGAGGAAGAAGGAAAGAACTCACAATTCTTTCCAGGCACCCAAGCATCTGTTTCAAATTAAATATTATTTTGCTTGCAAAATTATTTATTTATAATTAAGCAAATAGCATCATGAGACCCATGTGGGTTATTGATTTTTTTTTTTCCTGCCTGGAGGAAAACTGCATCCCGGGAGCATCTGTGTGTTGAATCTGAGAGGCGGAACATGGAGAAGCTGTGTTCTCACTATCAGCCATAGGGGTGATGTGTAAAGAGGCACCCACGTTTCACTAGGAACAGCGATGTGATGAGAAAACCAGGACTGCTTCAGCACAACAGCACAGAGATTCTTCCTGAGTCTTGAGTGCAGATTTTTTTTTTTGAGAATATAAAGCAATTGCTTATTTCCAGTGCCAATATGTCTGAAATGTTCTTCTACATGTTACCATGTACCTTTCATGAGCTATGTTTTTTGCAAGGTCAACATTTTTACAAAGAAACTACATGATCAATTTATTTTTATTTTAGCCATAGAAACTTACTTTTCAAATATTCATTAAATGTAACCTGGCCTTAAATTTTTGTAGTGAATTTTAAGTACTTTATTGCAACTGACACTTTATTCCAAATTGTTTTTGTTCATGTGGTATTTTTGAATTGATCTTAATATTTTTTATTTATTTATTTGTTGTTTGTTTTTGTTTTTTTGAGACAGGGTTTCTCTGTGTAGTCCTGACAGTACTGGAACCCACTCTGTAAACAAGGCTGACCTCAAATTAAGAGAGATCCTCCTGCCTCTGCCTCCAGAGTGCTGGGATGAAAGGCATGCATCACCTCCATCCAGCCTAAATATCACTTATTTAACAAAAACTTATTTGGTTCATACATACATGCCATTACTATTTACTTATATCGATGAAAAGGCAGACAGGAATTTAAAGAAAACTATTTTTGCTATTCCCATTTTATTCAATGCTTTCTTTTTCTGATTTTATTTATTAGCTTCAATTATAGTTTATTCAACTGTCTGCTAAGTTAAGAAGTAAATTCTTTTTAAAATGATGTCTCCAATTTCCCCTCTATTTCTTTTAGAAATTAATGTTTGACCGAAAAAAACCAACTTAAATCTCCCAAGAATGTGGGTCAAATTGGCTAGCTTTGTTAAATATACAAATTCATTAAGATCTATTTCATTTGAGTAAAAGCATGCCAAAGAGCAGTCTAGAAGCCTACTGGTGCTGGAAATAAGAAACTTCATCTGGTTTGTTTGTCCAAAACAGTGCTTCAGTGCTTTAAGATTTGAATATGGAGACACCCCTACCTGATACTCAACGGCTCAGTTGGGGGATTGGTGGGAAGACAGCCACCCAGTGTCCTCCAGGTGCCAGCTGGCAAGAAGACAGCCAGGGCCCACCCGGCGATACAAGGCACCGGGTATGTGTGCCTTATTAAAATAGAGAACATGTATAGGGGAGAACTGGAAGAGAAATGGAGTGTGCTATGGAAAGATGCAGAAAGGAAGAAATTAATATGGCGAGGAGTTGGCAGGCGTTGGAGACCCGCTTGCTCTCTGGGTGCACGGCGAGGGCGGTGAGGAGCAGACTGAGGGGCAGGTCTGCTTACCAACTGGTGCTATGAAGATGTCCAGGCTGACTTGCTGCCAAGGATCAGATGGGGTCCCTGGTCCTATAGTAGACATGGTCTGTGTTGATGTCCATGACTTCTGTTGCCATCCAGGGTTAAGCTGATTCCAGTGGCCTGGACAAGGTCTTGCTAAGCCTGTATGTTGGACTTTCAGCCTTCAGAATTGTGAGAGAATAAATTCCTGTTGCTTTAAGTAAAAAAAAAAATAGATCTGAATATGAATAAATTGGCGAATGATAATTATTAAAATACTAAATGTTTACTTTTACCTTTGACCAAAGCTGTAAAATTATCTTCCTCAAGTTAAAATAAAATGATTCTTATTTTTGTCAGAGTTTCAAATTTATACAGATTCTTGTTCCTTTTCTAAAAAAAAAGTTCTAGATTCGCAAAGAAAAGCAAGCAAATTAAAAGATGAAAAGGGTGGTATCTTGAAAATAAAGCAATTGGCAAGTGTATTATTGCAAAGGCATTGGATAAGCCATCACTTCCCCATCCTATGAGGAATCTGAGTGAATGTTTAGATACAGTAAAGCTCTGACTTCCAAGAGAAAGCCCGTTGGCATTCTGTATATTTGAACAGTTTCTTGCCTGTGTGCGTTCTCTCATGTTGAAAAAGACGCAGCGCACGGGAGAAAGCCTTCCTGCGTTCCGTGTGTTTAGGTGGCTTCTCACCTGTGCTCTCATGTTGAAGGAGCTGCGACTTACTGGGGAAGACTTTCCTGGGTTCTTCATTTTCATTTGGTTGCTTTCTTGTGTGAGTTTTCTGGTGTAGAGTTAATTTTGACCTGCAGTAGAAAATTTCATTATAGTTGTTACATTTTTACCATTTTGCAAATACATGAGATGTCTGATTTTTGCCATGCTGTGATTTCTGTTAAAGTATTTTCTCAGGTGCTATGTTCATAGGACTTCAGTTCTGGAGAATTTTCTGTGCTATCTGTATTTCTGTCTTGAGTCAGAAGAATTTTTTAAATCTCACAAACCCATGAGTCTTTCCCCCCTGTTTTCTGATGTCCAGCTCGATATGATTTCTATTCAAACATGTCTCACAGTTTCTACAATTCTAAAAATCCTAGTACACTACTTCTACCCCACGTATATTCTTTCAGTGAAGCAATAATTGTTACAGAATATTATTGACATATATTACATTTAGTGCCTGGGTCTTCTAAAGCATTAGCTATGTCATGGGCAATAATTAAACAAAGGATTTTCAGTATTCTCTGGATACCATAAATTCCTTGTGTGTGCCATTTCTTTATGTGATTCCAATGGTGCCTTTTGTGTGGAAGGTAGTCACAGCAGAATATATGAAAAATGACTCTAAGAACCCTGACTTTTACTATGGAGAGTAAGATGCTAAGGATGTCAAAAGTATTCTCAGCTATATCAAAATTCACAGAGAGGAATTACATTTTTCTCGGGGTTTAGCTCCTGAGGAACATTCCTGGATATTCCCCATCCTATTCACACACACACACACACACACACACACACACACACACACACACACACAGAGAGAGAGAGAGAGAGAGAGAGAGAGAGAGAGAGAGAGAGAGAGAGAGACAGAGAGAAGGGTCTCATTGTGTAGCCCTGGAAACTAACATAAACACAGCAAGGCTCTCACTCACAGAGATCTGGGCTTAGCTAAATGCTTGGTGGAAAGGTGCAAGCCACCATAACCACTCCCTACGTTAAACACTTCTTCTGCTCACATTCCGTATTTTACTTACTTCAACGCCAGCTTCTCTTGATGCTGATTCCAGCCAAAATCACAGGTCACCTCCATTTTTCTTGGCATTCTGGATTGAGGCAGTCACTTTATGGGCATCGAATACAATGTTGAAAAGAATCGATATCCATAAAACACACAAGAATGCATGGGGTTCAAACAAATAAGTCCTATAGTAGTACCTTGCTATGCTCACGTCAGTTTTAAAGTTACGGTGACTTTCAGTGCACAGATTATAGACATTGGTATAACAAATTACACAAAAAGCTACTGCAGTACTCAGTCCTGTCTACCCAGTACAACTGACCCCTTGTCAATTTGACATGTAAGCACATCCATATTAAACTGCAACCATTCATTTCTTGTTGTCCCTTATATGTTATATTAATAAATGTCACAATATAATACTGTAGCAGGCTTTCTTTTGGGTCACCAACCAGCTCCCAAATCATAGCATGGAGACTTATTACTAGTTATGAATGCTCGGCCTTATCTTGTGTCTGTTTCTTTCAGACTCTCATAACTGTTTTTCTTCATCTATGTTTTGCCTCAGGGGTTTTTACCTACCTTTCTTTCATTCTGTATGTCTTACTGTCCATGTCTGATTGACTGGCAGCTGTCTGCCTGGCTGGCCCCAGGCATCTTTCTCTCATTCTCCCTCATTCTTGCTGTGGGCCACGCCAGAGGAGCAGCTTGCTTTGATCGGGTATCTCCTCAGCTTTTTAACGGTTCAGACAATATCACCTTAATAAAGCATAGATGTCTCAAGAAACAAGGATACTATTTGTGCACAGGGCTAGGCCCTGGTTCTTCCTTCTCCAGTTACATTTAACAAACAAATCTGTAAAATGACGTCCTAAGATTTAAATCTCTAGTTGCCTTGAACTAATTCAGCTATTAATTGATTTTTCAACATATAAAAGAAATAAGGCAAGGACAAAGTCAGTTTGTGGTTAGGCTAAGTGAGAAAGAGTACCAGGAAGTAGTCTGCATTATAATGGTAATGATGATTATAAGACTGTAGAAATGGCCACCAGAAATAATGAGTTTCCCTCTAAGTCCATTATCACGCAATTAAATTAAAGGAACAGATACTGAGTCCAATCAAAAGAAACTGCAACAATCTCAAAATTGGCTTTCATCCAAGTTGACATGACTCTTACTAATTCACTTAATAAATACTGCATATTTAAGACAATTTCATCATAAATAAAAAGAATTAAATGTGATTCTTTGTTTTTATAGCAGACAAGTGTAAATCAAGCTATAAATAGTCCACGCATTATCCTATCTAATAACACAGTTGGATGCCTAAAAGTATTTTTAATTAATCTCAAGTTCAAAGTATAATTATGAGGACTGAGACATCTGTGGGATTTGTAACATTTCAGAGAAAGCCAATGCCTGTTACTGTTATCCTGTGAGTCATGCAGAAAAATGTACTTCTACTAGTTATTTTAAGTGAAAGAGATATGGGAACTAGAGAAAAAGAGCTGATTAGCTGCCAGAAATTAAACAAAGTGGACAAAAATTCTAAGTTTCTTCCAACCAAGACATAGCCAACGTAGTTCATAGTCACTGAAGCCAAGAACCTGGGCTCTTAGTCACCTCTTCCAAAGAGCACTTCAGAATTGGAACAGGTTCAGTCTAGTTCTGGATATTTCCCAAGTTTTTGGATCTAAAACTTCTTCATTGACTCTACCTTAGAGTTATTGACCAGAATTGCAAAGATGCCTGGAGTGGTTCAGAAGTCAGAATCAGACAGACGGGAAGCGACTGTGCCCTCAGTAGAGAGGTAATGATGATACCAAATGATGAGTGGTCAATCACATTCTAGACAATTGATACCACTTACAAATTGAGAACTGAGAATTTACTATATTTAAAAAAGACCTCCACTTTAGGAACATCGCATTTTACTACTTATCTTCGCAAAGAAAAAAAGTGGTCATTTAAATTTAAGAATAGATGACAAAAGGTTTAGAATATTAAACTTCATCTAGCTCAAATCATTTTATTTCAATTGTCTGTGCATCCGAGTGAAAGGCACGGCTTTTCGACTGGAACTGCCGTGGCAAGTGTCATTGCACAGTACCTGAAAGCGGTCCAGTGACAAGAGCACACCTCAAGAGAAAAGTCTCTTCAAGCCTACAGAGCTAAGTCATGAATGAAGCTAGGCGTACTGAAGCCACAAGATCAAAATTCTAGAAATCAGGTTTTAAATTATACTTGTTTTGTAACTATCTACTTATTTAGGAGACAAAAACATATTTTCAGAAACTGGACCTGCAGCCGTTCATTGTTGGGGAATATTATTTTAAGGTGTGTTGCTTTTGTTTATGCTGTATTTGTTTAACTCCGTGAAGCTGTGATTCTTTGTCTAAAACACCTGATGGTCTAATGAAGCGCTGAACAGCCAATGGAAAGGCAGGAGCAAGGATAGGGAGGACTGGCAGGCAGAGAGAATAAATAGAAGGAGAAAGGAGGGAAAGAGAAAGAAAGAGGACAAGGAGAGGAGGGCACCAGGTGCCAAGCACCCAGCTACACAGCAAGCCCCAGAGAAAGAAGTAAAGAAAGATATACGGAAAGAGAGAAAGATAAAAGCCCAGAGGCAAAAAATAGTCGGGATCATTTAAGAAAAGTTGTCAAGAAACAAGGCAAGCTAAGACTGGGAATTCATAACTAAGAATAAGCCTATGTGTGTGACTTATTTGGGAGCAAAAACTTCACACAATTCATATATAAAAGCAATTAAACAACTATCAATACACAGAAGACCATCCAAAACTGAGAATTTTCGAGTCTTCCATTTTACTATATTTTCATACTAAATACATTCTCTGAAATGGAAAAATGAATAAATACACCAAGTTAGGAATATCAGAGCTTTAATATTCTTTTTTTACCAAAGATTAAATATTTAAGTAATGCTAGTTTATTAAAGACTTCAGTGAGGTTGGTAATAAGAAACATCCATTATTTTATACACAGAAAAAAGTAATTTTTAAAAGTTGTATAAAAAGATTATTGGGTAAAGTTTTGGTTGTTTTGTCTTCAAGACAGGGTCTCACTGTGTAGCCCTGGAGACCAGGCTGGCCTCGAACTCACAGAGATCTGCCTGCTTCTGCCTTCTGAGTGCTGGGATCAAAGGTGTGCACCATTATGACCATCAAGTAAAGTTTTAACAACCTTTCATATCTTTAGTTCAAGAAATATTTTAATAGAACAAATCAATTATAACAAAAATGGGCTTGTACTTTTATTTACTCTAATGTGAGGATGACTTACTTACCTTTCTGACCTTCCACAGACAAAACTTTGCCCACGGATACTACAGAGATGGGGAGTCCCATGCCCCAGTGGTTCTCAGAGATCCTTTCCATGCAGTTCTAGGTTTAAAATATTACACACATGCACGAGTGCATGTGCGCGCGGGCGCGCGCACACACACACGAGGGCAGGGGAGAGAGAGAGACAGACAGACAGAGAAAGAGAGAGAGAGAGAGAATCTCTTTATATGAATCTTTATATGTAGTCATATAAAGATTTTTAAAACACCAATGTGCGTACTAAACACAGATTTCAAAAGCCTTCCTAGAACCGGAAGCAGCTGTTTAACCATCGCCCCTACAGTTTTAACATTCAGAGTTTTCCACATCTACAAAAGGCTGAGTATAAGCATGAAGTTGCACATGTGACTTAAAGAGAGGGCAGTAAAAGGCAAATGTTACTGACATCAGCACCAGCCTTTGATTTGGTTTTAATTTCAGTCCCTCATCAGGGGATGTTGGGACGGAGTAGAAACGAACTCTTGCCAGCAGATGGCGCTCTTCTACAAGAGCCACCATTACCTGGCCTGTGTTGTGTGTCCTGTGGCAGCTCGGAGGCTCATGGAAAAATTCCCTTGAGTATATACTCCTAGATTTCTACACACAAAGCAGCTATGGCTTAAAAAAAAATTGCAATTGTCTTTGTTTTGGTTTTGTTGAGTTAATACATTCCGAGAGGTTTTCATTTGTTAGTCATAGACTGGGTCCGACGCACCGGCACACAGGTGGGCAGAGAATGGCTATTCAGGGGGTTAATTAAAGATGGGTGAAGGGAAACGGCAATTAGGTTTGCATTGCAACACCCCCCCCATCCACATCACTGCAATTCTAATAAATCAACCAACCAACAAATCTGCCTTTGCAGACATGGAATCTTTCCAGGAATTTTCATTCACAGACAGAACTCTTCCCTTCTCCCGAAGGCTTCATAGTGGTTTAGGATCCTAATATTTGAAGGAAAGTGGACTAAAGTGATCTCCTGTCCCCATGAAGAGGGGAGTGGTACCCTAGAACGCTTCAAATAGTATGAACAACTGACAGCCAGTCATCACTCTAGATCTACTTGGACCTGGGATCATAGAGCCTTTTAATGAGGCAGGCTAAAGTCTCACGTGGTGGCCAACTTCACTCAGAGCCTCGGACAATTTATACTTGGGGGCTTAAGAAAAATCACGTAAGTAGAGTTCTCGCGAGCTCCAGCTGGATGTAATCACAAGGATACGCCACACAGGACAAGGGCATGTTTCCCCGGAGAGGCACTTACAGGACAGTTTGAACGTTCCACTGACGAACAGCAGCAAGAGACATGAGCAATCCAAGGTAAACTCACTATCGGCTACACCTGGGAGAAAGCATGCAAACACGTCCCAGGACCTATTCCACGTTTGAAGAAACTGAGGTCTCAAGACTCTGGTGTTCTTGGAGTGTTCTCACAAGCAAGCACTCATAATTCTCCTCCTATGACTCCGTTCCTGCACTGTATTCCAACAACAGCCAATAAGAAAGCACCTGTGGGTGGAAGGAGAGCTATTTAGAATGGAGTTAGGGATTATGCTGGTTTACTAAAGTGGTACTTGTCGGTTTATCTCCAATAGTCATAACTTCACTGGCCTTAGGTAATGTTAGAAAGAACACCCATAAAGTCTCAGCAACACTATTGGCTAGCCATGAGATGAGCAAGGACAAGAACAATAGACATGCCAGCGTGGACTGGGGAATGACCATGAGTTCTTACACTACATGAGAATTATAGGTAGTTAGCGCTACCAGCCTGCCTTTCAGTGACTAGGTGGCAAAGGCAGGGGTGGCCCCTTCAGGTGTAGCACATTCCCTATGTGACAAGTCCATCAGTCAGTTTGCTCTCTTTCTTGTTCTGTCTGTCTCTAGCTCTCTTATGCCCCCACTCAGAGACGGCCTTTCTCTCTTTCCTCTCATTAACTCTGTGACAAGAGGCCTGATCTCTTAGTCGCTTGCCCTGGTCAGCCCTCAAGAGGTGCTTTTTCTTCACTTTATTATTAATACAGGCAACTAAGAAACACTGAGAGCAAGAGAAATATTTCTACCGAGGGAAGAGTACAACGAGTGGTTATCTAAAGCCAAATGATAATCCGTGAAAACGTGTTAACAGATAACATAATACAGGCTGAGCAGTTTATACTTAAGAATATATATGTATATACAACACACACAGTACATGAATATATATGTACTTAACAACATTTAGTGGAAAAAAGGCCACGGATTTGAAAAAGAGCAATGAGGATTTGGAAAGAAAGAAAGGGAAGGGGAAAATGATGTAATTGTGTTATGATATCAAGAAGAAGGAGGAGGAGGAGAATGAGAACAAGAAGAGAGGAGGAGAAGAAGGAGAGGAGGAGGAGGAGGAGAAGAAGGAGGAGAAGAAGAAGAAGAAGAAGAAGAAGAAGAAGAAGAAGAAGAAGAAGAAGAAGAAGCAACAGCCTTTGCCTGTATGTGACGCCCCAGGTGAAATGGGACAGGGAGAGAGTTAAACCCTTGGGGTCTCCCTAAATTTTGGTCCATTCTCTTTTAGTATTGCAGAAAGGACAGAGAAAGGATGTGTGTGTGTGTGGGGGGGGATATAGAAAGTTTAAAAGAAACCAAAGGTTTGTCTTTTTCCGGGCTGAGAGTCACTTCTCAGGAGTCCTTAAAGAGTGTTCACCCAATGCCATCTTTTCCTAAGAAGAGGAGCTGGGTGTTTGTTTTTGTCCATTTTCCTTCTTTATGGTGTAGGCAATATGCCTTCCCAGCCCTCCAACCCTTGGCCCTTGATCTGAGGCATCTCTCTTCCCAGTACCTGGGGCAGGTTTCACAGTGTTATCACACACACACACACACACACACACACGAGCCAAGTCTTAGGTTTGTCTTTGTCACAAGTCTTGGTAGGAATGTCAAACTACATTAATATCATCAAATAGTTGATTTCCTTTCTTTTGTGGGAGAAAGGGGTTTTGAAGGTTTTGTGTGTGTGTGTGTGTGCGTGTGTGTGTGTGTGTGTGTGTGTGTAACAGTCCTAGTTGTTCTGTAACGTTCCCTGTAGACCAGGCTGGCCTCAAACTCAGAGATCGGCCTGTCTCTGCCTCCCGAGTGCTGGGATTAAAGGTGTGCCCCACTGTCCAGCCATAGTTAATTTTCTTAAAGAACTTTTGCACACCCCTAACCTCCTTGTTAATAGTTCCTTTTATTTTGAATCAAACTACTGCGGTGAAAACAGAGAAGGAAGATTCACATGATCCAAAAAGATTCTGTGTACTAGCATAAAACAATAAAATTCAATCTCCTTTGCTGTAAATTTATGTAGTCTCCCTGGAGCCAGAGTTCAGAAACTAGCTCCAGGAAGTCATTAATTTCAGCCCACAGGACTGGCTGCCAGCTGGACAGTAAGAACTTTCAGTAAGTTCTTACAATAAGTGATTTCAGCAAGAACTATCGAAACAATTCTTTTCCTCTCCATTACACAGGCATTCGAGTTAGAATGTGGGGGGCAGGGGAGAATTTTCTTGCTAGCCTTTCAAAGAAAGGAAAAGAAACAAAAATATCAACTAAGGGCTCAGCTATGACCATTTCCCTTCCCTTTATTCCAAAATATTGCATGAGCCCTAGACGATTACAAGGGCACTCTCCAAATCCTTCATTGTTTGTCTTGGCAAGAACTGAACCTTGTGTTCATCCAGAATACAAGGCTCCCAACTGACCCTATCATGGTGGGGTCGCCTAGAGTTACAGGACAGAGTATTCTCCACTGATTTAAGGAATAAAAAGGCAAGAAAAGAAAGGTCTCAGCACTTAGCCAGATTTTAATGAAAGCTGAAACATATTTGCACAGCAAATAACACAGACACATACTCCCCAAGGTGGAGAGGGGACCTCATATGGTGTCCAAAAGAGCCAAAGTTTTGTGTTTGATGATGCAATGGATTCCCTAACCCATTATAATTAGCTGATGTGGGTTGTCATAGGGAGCTGGATAGTCCAGACAAAGAAAGGAAAGCTGATTGGTTCTCACCACAACAGCAACCCTAAGAAAGGTCTACCAAATAGGATAAATCTCACCAAGTCTTTATCTAAGAAAGGGAGAATCAGGAAGGTGGTCATAATTAATGTTTAAGTGAATAGCACATGAAACCACTTAGAGCATTCTTTCCCTGTCTGTCTGCCTTCCAGGCCCTCACTGTAACTAACCAGGAGGTATTTATTAGAATTCAAGGTTCCAGATATCTCACTAGAGTTCACATTAAGTATAAAGATGATTCTAGATCTGTGCTTTTAAAGATATTTTTTAGTTGACTTTATTGAACTATATATATATTTTTCTGCTCTCTTCCTTCCTCTCCCCTCCTCTTCTACCCTTTCCATGGACCCCATGATCTCGATTTACTCAAGAGTAGATTTGTGCTTTTGACGAATACTTGCATATTGCTTTATTTATTCATCTTTGAAAATGCTTCCTGAATTTGTGAATGATACTTCCTGGAAAGAAGCTGTGTCTACAATACTGGTTAACTGATTAAAAACAGTGATGTACAGAGGTTGGGATGTCATCTGTCCAGAGGCTAATTATATCAGGCTAGTTTTAGTCTCCTGGATACCCATTCTTTGCCTGCCTCCATGCCTGTGTGCCAGGAATAGCATCCTGTGACTGATGGATAAAACCCCTTGAAATCTGTTAACTTAACCAACTTCTACCAGCTTCTACCAGCCCCAAAGCTAAGAATGTCGTCAGATCGAATCTGAGACTGTCTTGGTTACTCTTGTGTCGCTGTAACAAAACACCAAGACCAAGGCAACTTGTAAAAGGAAAAATTTAATTTGGGACCTTGCTTATAGTTTCAGAGTAAGGGTTCATGACCCTTATGGTGGGGAGCATGGTACCAGGCAGGCATGATGGTGAACAATATCTGAAAGCTAAATCTGCTACGCAGGCATGAGGAGAGAGAGAAGTGTGGCGGGGGATCAAAGGGGAATGGTGTGAGCTTTGGAAATGACAAAGCTTACCCTAAGTGATGTGTCTCCTCCAACAAGGCCACACCTCCTAATCCTTCCTCAAATGTTCCACCAACTGTGGACCAGCCATGCATATGAGCCTAGGAGGCCATTCCCACTCAGACCACCACAGAAGCCTAGGAAAAAGCTTCTTCCATCTTGCTGTAGCCACCTGTCTGATGTACACACTAAAAGTATTTTAACCTTGTCTTGATTTGTGACTTTCTTTGTTCTATAAGACTATAGGTTTTATGAAACTGCTTCCATGTTGAAATGTGGAATTTGGGGTAACCTAAATCTGCGTTCAGTTACCCAAAATGCCTCTTATTTCCTTCAAGGCAAGAGCTATATATATTTTTTGTATCAACAAATTATAATCACTAAAAGTATTGATTTACCTTAGCCATCTGCCTCCAAGCTAAAAAAATTCATAATAAAGATGAAATTTATTTAACATTTTATTGAATGAAACATTTATGATTACAATTTTTGTGATTTAGAAAAAGCAATGCATGAGAGAAAAATGTCACACAGCAGAGTTCACATGGAACAAGCTTTTTATTAGGGGAAAGGAAATGTAAAGAGAGGGAAAGAGAAGGAGAAGGGGGATACTGGCCTCTGGGGACAGAAGCAAAAGAAGAGAAGGCAGAGGCAGAGGCAGAGGCAGAGGCAGAGAGAGAGAGAGAGAGAGAGAGAGAGAGGGGGGGGGGGAGGTGGGCAGGGCCCTTTTAAAAGGGAACATAGTGAATGTGCACAGGAGGCGTTCTCAGTGGCTACAGCTGAGGACATAGCCTGTCAGAACCCCAAGGGCAGGCCAGTACAGATGCCTGAATACTAACAACAATCACAGTGAATATGATAACAATTTTTAACACTATGATTAAATAACTGAAATAAAGTCCTTCAATCACAGGTTGGAGAAATTCTTCAATATTCTATATTCCACTTTGTGAACCACAGAAGACTTCATTTGTTGTTTAGGAATCTGAAGCACTCATTGAGAAAATTTTACTTGATTGCAGAATACACTCTGAGAAAGGACAATGCATGTGTAACCCACACAAATTCAGCAAGGACCATGATGCCGATAATTAAATTTTTCTTTAGAGGTTCTGTAAGTAAAGAAGTGAGAAAGAAAACACTTATTTGAGCTACCATTTTCAATTAGTGCTTGTAAATTGTACTGCATTAATTGCTTTTATTTAAAAAGATTTATTTATTATGTATTCAGTGTTCTGCCTGCATGTATCCCTGCAGGCCAGAAGAGGGTACTAAATCTCACTACAGATGGCTGTGAACACATGTGGTTGCTGGGAATTGAACTCAGGACCTTTGGAAGAGCAGGCAAAGCTCTTCACCACTGAGCCATTTCTCCAGCCCCCATTAATTGCTTTTTAATGAGGAAGACCTGACATGCACTGATGCAGAGACTCTTCACCATGAGCAGCTACATCCCACCAATTCTCTACCCTGGCATGTGTCCTATCTCTCATGATGGGATACTTGACTTTTCCTAAAAACCGACTCTGCCTTGGGACCATCTCAGACCCAAAAGAGAAGAGGACTAGAATTGTCTTAGTTGTCCTGTAGAAGCGGAATACAATTTGGGGGATTAAATATACAGAAATTTTGATGGAAGGAAAAACTTGAGAGAAAGAGAAAAACTGTGGAGCAAGGTAGAAAGACAGCTGAATTAAAGTTTAAAAGAATGAATGAATCAATTAGCATTCATTAAGCAATTTTTACACACTCCTTATACAATAAAAGAATGTGATTCAGAATGATAGGGCAGGGAGAAGGGAGAGTGGAGATGCTCTCAGACTTCCCAGTCCCTTAAGAATGTTAGAAAGTGGTCAGTAAGTTCAGTAAGCAAACTGGCTCATCAGAGACCTCCCTCCTTAGTATTGGATTCAACTGTGATGGATTTCAGAGTTCTAGACTTGAGTATTCTGTTCACACAGCAGGGTTACTATTATTCAGCATCCGCATTTGGAATTATGTTATCTTGTTTACCAGTATGCTGCTAGCAATTCATTAATAATTCATTTAACTTCACTAGCGGGTACATTTACAGAGTACTCATTAGAATTATACAGAAAGATCAATTTTTTTTTTAAAAAAAAGCAAGTTTTGCAAATGATAAGTTAAAGGAAAGGCAAGAGTAGGTTCCTCTGGCTTTAGTAGCCACAGTTTACTGTGTGCATGTGATATCTGGGTTTGCAGAAACAGGGCTTCCTATCATGCCCTTAGAGTTTCTTCATTACTTAGGGTCTTTAATCACGTGTTCTTACATCATGGCACTGCAGAAAACGCATTCATTGCTATAAGTACGTCCATTTGTTGCGCAGATTGGATTCCTTTCCCTGGTACACCTGTTTGGGAAGTTTTTATACACGTTGCAGTCAGGCTGTCAAAGATAAGGAGACAATACCAGGTTTATCATATAGCAATCTTTGTGGGGGAAAAGCCACACAACATAATAGTTAAACATTATGGTTTAAAAAATAAACATTGAGGTACCCAAACCCAAATATGTTATACATATTATAATTACATTTATTTATTTTGTGTATGTGTGCGCAGGTGTGTGTATGTGTATATGTGTTAATGCATGCATATCTATGTGCACGCCACAACACTGATGTAGAGGTCAAAGGACAACTTGCTTGAGTCAGTCTCTCTTTTCACCATTTGGGTCCTGGAGATTGAACTCATCCGTCTTGATGGCAGGCACCTTTATTTACTGAGCAATCTTGCTAGCCCACATACATTATACTATTGATACAGTTTTATAAATTTGATTTTTCAAAAGCTGTGCACTGGATATATGAATTTTATGATGGAGTTATCCTGTCTCTACTTCTCTTCACATTCGGGTCAGTCTCTCATTATTTTATGTCATGAGAGATAATAAAACTTGATTATTTACCTTTTAGTCTCTTGTCCTCCTGAACAATCCATGACAGACATATACACACATTTAAGTGAGCCTTTGTTTAGATGTGTAAGCTCTTACACAGACATAGATGAGGAGAGTATCGGTGATTTACAGAAGTAGGCAACAGTGTGTATTTTCTGCTGAATTTACCCTTCAATTTCTTTATAATTTTTATCTATTCAGTTGTTTAGAACTTCAGTACTTCTTCACATCTGTATAACATTATAGTGTGTTAATATTTGAAAAATTAAGATTAACCCACCTTCAAATAGATTATTTAATTACTTTTAAAGTTCTTTTCTTGCTATAATAAACAAATCTACATTAAATAACTTTTAAAATATATTAAATACTTGTATACAATAAGGATTTGGTTCCTTAATGGAATTTTTTAATAGTGTCAAATTTTATCTTGTCTCTAATGCTAAAGCAGTTGTACAGTGTTGGCAAGACTATTACTATTTATGTGCATGCTTGTGTGTGTATGTGTGTGTTTGTGTGTGTACCTGAGTGTATACATAGGCACCATACATGTGCAAGAGCCCACAGAGTCAGAATAGACAGTTGATCCCAAGGAACCAGAGTTACAGACAGTTTTGAGCTATTATGTAGATGCTGGGCACAAAATGTCGTTCCTCTGCAAGAGTAGAATGTACTCAACTTCTGAGTCATCTCTCCAGCCTCTGGCAAGACTAATTCTTGACCTTCATATAATGGTAATGATTTATGCATTTTTGTTTGGTTTTAATTTTTTCCCAGGTCTATTCTATTATAGATTTTGTTTGTTGGTATTTGACATTAAAAATTACATATAAAACAGATAAAAATACTGTTTAATTAATTAATTTACTTTATTTAAAAATTTAATTCACAGTTTCTCCTCCCTCCACTTCTCCCAGTCCCCCCTTCCCCAGATCCTCTCCTCCTCCATTTCCCTTCGGAAAAGAGCAGCCCTCCAAGGGCATCAACTGAACACAGAATGAACAAGTTCAATAAGATTAAGCACAAATAATTATATCAAGGTTAAACAAGAGAACTCAGAAGGAAGAAAAGGGTCCTAAGAGCAAGCCAAAGAGTCAGAGATGCCTCCATTCCCACTGTTAGGATTCCCTCAACATGCCAAGCTAACAACCATCACATATATGCAGGGGACCTAGAGCAGACTCATGCGAGGTTGGTCAGCTGTCACTTCAGTCTCTATGAGCCCGCTTAGTTGCTTCAATGGGTCAAATTCTCATGGCGTCCTCAACTCCAGTGGCCAAATTAAACAGTGTTAACTCACCTTCTGACGGACTTTTGTTGAAAATGCAAAAGTATTTTCTGAAACCAACAGAAAAGAAAAGTTAAGCATAAGAAGAAGGAAAAATGGCATGAAGTTCGCTTAGTACTTAGCAGAAATAACCTGTGCAAAATGCTTATTCATGACCTTCAAAGTAAGGTGAGAATATGTGGTAGTAGCAAAATATGTTTGTAGAATGATTTCAAATCTGAGAATATTTGTTATTCTTTATTAATTTCTAAAACTTTCCTTTTAAAGATACCATAGTTTTTCTTTATATGTGAAGTAGCCTAATCAGAGAAAAAATGCCTTGTAAGAAAGCAACTTAATTTGCTTTGCATAAAAGACAGATAGTAAATTTGATTAATAATTATGACGATTTAGTATCTTGGATCTAATCTTTCACAATTCCTTTATTTGTTCTGAAATTTGTGATTTGTTAGTGAAAGAATCAGAGTTTTCTCTCTATATATTTATTAATATTTATAGATTTTTCTCTTAGCGAGAGAAAACTTTTACTAACAGTAAGTCAAGGTAAGTAAGACCTTGACTTACAGGACTCAGCTGACAAAGAACAAATGATTATATCAAGGATCCCCAGACGTGGAAGACACCATACAGCTCATACATTATGCTGAACAACACTGGAATGTGTCCTACAAAATGGGGCGAGGGTAAATATCTCTAACCAAAGACCTATGACAACAACGTAAAAATCCAAAGGGTAGATTTTGAGGTTTACTTTTAATAGAGATAGGTTCTAACTCTCTTGTCCAAGTTGGCCTTGACTTCCCAGACACAAGCAGTTTTCTTTCCTTGTGTCTTTGAATAACCTTGTGCCTTTGGCTTTGTGGGAACGCAATGCTGTGCTCAGCTTCTGCCCCTTATTCTAATTCAGTTTCTGTGCTCCAGTTTTCTAAGTCAGGGCATGGGTAAAAACAATTCATCGGTGTAAGTTCTAAAGAAATTTGTAACATAATGTTTTTCACCAGTTTTATGTTCCTAATCCCAGTTTAAAAATTCATCTGTTTCAGAATTGCAATGGATGCTCCCAGCATTATATGTCTGGGACGGAGTAGTAGAAACTTTACTTACCATGATAAAGAGGAAACACCAAGGCCAGGATGAAAATGATTTTGGTCCATAATAAGGAGGAAGACATTTGTCAAGTCTGAGGAACAATCATTTAATTATAACACATTCCAAAGCAAAGTTTCTTACAGACCAGGGAACTACACCACACCCCTTTCCCAGATTTCTAGATAAGACTAACACTAGTATTCCTCGATCCTTTGACTAATCCTCAAATCAATAAGACACAAACAACAGAAGTGCAGAGTCCTCCTGGGAACTTGAAATTGCCTCATTGTACCTATTCTCCCAGCCACTGGCTCAGCAAAGCAGGAGACTAGCTACCCTTCAAGAAATACCCATATCGCAATCTCAGATTTTCAGAAACGATTTTTTAAGAAAGAAGGACCTTGAGAAGCTGTTGTAGGAAATCAAGGCTCCTGGACAGTCCCCAGATGTCTCCGTATGCCCTATCTGGAAAAGCAGAGATAGTGGAGAGACAGCAACAGCCCTGGGCTTTAATGCTTTGCTTGCCTTCTCGGCTCAGCCACTTCCCTCCAGCTGTGGTTCATATTGCTTTTTTTTTATTAAGAACCTTGTTCGGGAGCAAGATCAAAGCCAGCACAGATCAGCACAAAGCAGAAGACTGTGTTCCCCCTGGAGGCTGCAAGATAGCTCACAAGATACACCTCACTTGTTCTTAATAGTTCAGAAAGTTAGGAACAACTTGACCTAACTTATCCAGAGATGTGGGGAAGAGAAGGCAATTAATACTGAAAAGGGGTGAGGTGAGGGACGCATTTTAAACTATTGGGTAAGAAAGAGCAAGAGAATAAAGGGGGAAATAAAATTAATTTAAAGAATTGTGACTGGACAATTCCACCTCATGGTTTTGTCAGAAAAATTAGATCGAATACTAAAATAAAGCTAATACAACTACACCTGGCAGCCTCGACAGGAATTTTGATTTTTTTTTTGATTTTTTATCAGGTGTTTGGTGTTTCTTTTGAGATGTATACCAGTGTGCCAGTGGGACGTTTGTAAACCTGTAGCACGAATTTACAGCCAGGAATGGACATCTGCTAGAGATGTTTTTATCAATGTCCATTTCCATGGGCAAAATAGCAAATCTGTTGTTTGTATAAGGAGCCTGGGCTGCGGTATGTTTGGAAAGGTCCCAGGAAAGTCTTAAAGACAGCCGGCCCTAAGGAATCCCGGCTAGAGGATGAAGATGGGATATGAAAGGACAACAAGGGGGAAGTGAGGCCACAGCGGACAGTGTCCTAAGTTATAGAAGCTGATGATCTGATGAATCCTACAATTAGGTGGGAGGCACAGTGGGACGTGAAGTTGCCATTCCCTGGAGGTCTTCACTCAGCTCTCTCAGAGGCTGACATTGGCAAAGGCATTGGCAGTTAACGTCCTTGAGTTCTAATCCCGTCTCTGACAAAATGACCTCTCCATCACATCCAAGCTCTACAACCCTCAACGGTCTCACTATGTAGCACGGGCTGGGCCGGATCCACAGGCCTTGTCTCGTGACTCCTGGGGTTATTGGCTTACACCACCATGCCTAGCCCAGCCTTTAAATAGGCCTATTGGTAGAAGTCATGAAGAAAGGAAATCAACGTGAGTCCCATGAGCACACATATGTCTATTGTTAATTAATTTAAGATTTTCATCTTGCACGCTCATTGGACTTGGTACTGTGTTGCCTAGGCTATCTCTCTACCTCTTATCCTCCCTTTTCCCCCTCCCCTCCCTTAAGTTCCCATTGTTCCATTAGACAATTTCTCTTATACTTGCTATATATTTGTAATTTACCCTTAAACAAAAATACAAATAACACAAATATTAGATGGTACAAAGTAATGGAATATGATGTCATGTTTGCACAATACATCTATATAATGAGTAATTTTAAAATCAGGTAAACATATGTTACCATATTTATAACGACTTTTTGGTGAAACCTTCAGCGTGTGTTTAGGTTTTTGAAATACACAGTATCCAGCTGTTGTTTCTACAGTCTCCCTACTGCACAATAGCACAGCAGCCCTTTTCAATCCTCACCAGAACCGAGCACTCTTGATTGGACCCCTATTCTACCGTCTGTATTTTCATTTTGTTTATGGTACCTGCGTACATTTGTGGATAGATATATCGCCCATGACTCGGAGACTAAGTCTATGGTTTAAACAGAAACCCTCACAGGGACAAGAGACAGATAAATTTTCAGGCACTTAACCACTTTCTGTCACTTACAGAAGAGTACAACTAGGAGTCGCTAACATAGAGTTACTAACTATTCAGCTCTCTAACCAATTCTGCTACCAGTCTCTGAAATGTGCTTCTCTTTATTCTCAACTCTGACCTCAGGGAAGAAACGAACCAGATCATGGGAGCACCAGCATGTCTCTAGGACAAACACGGTCCTGATACTTATCTTATTCAAGGAAGAGCTACTTTAAAACATGAGAAACTGGTTTTTATTAACATTTAAAAATTTTTATGCAGATGATGAGTGGAAAATAATCAGATCCCAGCCAACATAAACGACCTATTTCTTTTTTTTTATTTTTTACTTTTATTTATTTTTCAAATAAAGGACCTATTTCTGTTACTTTTAGTTGGTAGCCTGAATCTCTTCAAATTGGTATCACACCATTTTTCTCAACCTAAACCTCTAACCCTCTCTGATTAAAGCTTCTTTGCTGGTGACTTCATGCTATTTGACTCTTTTCTCTCTTGACTGAGATGAAGTCATGTTTGATGCCATCATGATTCTCCACGGATTATGAGAGGCTAACCCGGGAGGCCTCTTAGACTTTCAACTGCTCAAAACCCTCCTCTGAATGCTATGAAACTTGAGAATGAAGAGAATCTAAGATATTTATTTATTTAAAATAAATATTATTTATTTAAAAATTTCTCAAGTAATATGACATTTGTGACTATCTCTTAGATCACAGGTACTGAAATATGTCTTAATCCATTATTCAGACAAATGAAAAAACACTCTAACACATTTAATAACACTTTATTTTAAAGCATTTTATTGAGCAAATAATTTAGATACTTAGAGCTTTAAATTGAATTGAGGTTTACATTATTGAACATAACATTAGGGTAAGGGTTTTGTTGTTTGTGATCACCTTTCTCTGTAGCCCAAGCTCGGACTCACCAAGGTTGAGTCTTGCCTCAGCTTCCCAAGGGTTAGGATTGCAAGTGTAAGTATCACACCCTGCTTGGACACCAACATTTCAAACTGCCATTTTATTAATGAACATAGAAAATAGAAATCCTGAAGTTATAGGTTCCTATTGTTGAGAGCAACCTCGAATGCTCAGTGTTAAATCCTCTGTCATATAGTGTGATTCAGCTGGTTGTCTATGAATGGAAGGCTTTGATCAAGAAATTCTAATTGTAGAATTCACTGCAGAAAGGTATCATAATTATAGCCATTGGGATGTTTGGGTCCAGATATTGTCAGCATTTACCATAATGAGCAACGTAGAAAGTAGTACCACTGTTCCTGGAGAATCAAAAGGGAAAAAGGGAGAAAGATCTTTAAAAATTAATTACACGTTCTGGATAATTTACAAGTTTATATATTTATAAGTGAGAATTTGAACTTGGGACATGCTGGAGAGATTATGATTTATTGTAAAAGCAGCTGTGTCTGTTTGCTTTTAGCTCCTTTATATCTCCTTTCCCCCCTGTGAAGATACTTGACAACTCTCAGTCAAAAGTCACACCAGATTCATGAAGGAAGAGCTTTAGGGAATTCCAGGTCTGCCAAAGGCTTGTGTGACTTTGAAAGCAAATGGGCAAGTATTTCAATAAGAGGAGAAACACACACAAGGAAACGAGGACTAAAGACAGGCTGGTAAGCCTTCAGATAACAAACACTTTCAGAATGAAGGGACAGGAGTTCAGCTGGGAGTGCCCTGGGCTCTCAGGAATCTTTTGAGGGACAACTTTAAGAGACCAAGATGCCATCGCATGAGCTTCTTTCTAGCATTAATTGGCTCATTGTGCACGGTGAACCTTAAAGGTCAGCATTCAATCTGGTTTTTGATCAGCTATCTTGCCTGTAACTAGAATGCTGCAAGGTATATTCTTGTGGTATCACAGAGATACACCAGTTAATATCGCAGCTTCTGAATTACATTGTCATCGCTATTACTCAACCACTAGCACTTCACAATTCACCAAATTAAGTGAAATTAATCAATTCACCCATTTGCAGATCACTTAGCCGAGATATGTTGACAGTTCACGAGTAATACGCTTTAGAGGAGTTAGAAGTACATTCTTTTGGCTTTTATAAAATATAGTTATCTTTGACATACCCTATGTGCCTAGATTACCAACAATATGAATCTATATCATTGTCTAATGCCTTATTCATGCCCGGAAGGACAAATGTTTCCTGTTGCATTCTTACTTCAGTGAAACGCAGAAAATACATTTATTGCAATAAGTTTTTCCATTAGTTGCACAGATTGGATAATACTCTTTGGTACATGTGTCGGTATATTTTACATATGGCTTACAGTCTATCTGTAAGAGAAAGACAATAAAAATCATCTAATAGTGAACACTTAATCACAATAGTCATGAAATATATCATAATTCAACAAGAGAGAGCATAATGTACAGTTAGGATCAAAATCAAATACCTACACACTCACTATCCAGTAACTAATGAAGTAGTCTCAATACTTATGTAGGAGTCATCCGAGGCGTTCTGGTTTTTGGCAATGTTATCAACTTTGAGACAAAAGAGACTACTCAATTTCTAAAAATGAACTAGCACAGACAAGTTAAAAATTGACATCTGGTAAATGAACATAAATTGATTGAGATGTATAAAGCCAAAGCTTAGTTGTTGTTCTTTATTTTTGCTTTAAATTATATTTACTTATGTCATATACTGTAGGTATTGAGATGAACCGTATGGACTTATTATTTGAACTGTAGAGCAGCTAACTGGATGTTTCTGGAAAGACCCAGGTAGGAAGGTCAGCCTTTGGGAGCCAGTGATCTCTGGGGCTGCTTCCCACCCTGCCACGACGCAGGAAAAGCCTCCACATAACATGTAAACAAAGGGACATGGCTCTGCCTCCTATTTTTGTACTTTGAAATTTGTATTTCCTATAAGGTTCGCATACAAAGAAAAACCTTTTGTATGTTTTTCTATCTACAAATTTTAAAATGATTCCTAGTACAGGGACAATACAAATTTGGCCACTGACCAGCCATGAAACTTAGTAAAGACTTCTCAAATGTGTGGCTACAAATATTAATTTGTAAAGAAGGATAGTGAAAACCTGCAGTTTGCCATTCATTCTGATGAGAACAAAGCATGAAAGAGAAGCCAATAGGTACAGTGTGGCTGTTCTATATCACTGACACCTATTTAAATCATATTTTAGGTATATGTATATTAAATACACTATTATCACAAGTCCTTCAGCCATGCTATTATCCTTTGTCAAGATCTCAAGAGCAGTAATATCAACTGATTTTTTTTATTCTACACCCTGACAAATTTTAAAATGACCAACTAAGTTTTACTAAAACTAGAGTCAGATGTCATTAATCTTTGAGAAATGAAATTCACTAATATTCTTTAAGTCATAAACTCTGTCATCGTGGAATTGCCATCTACATGAAGCACCTTCCTGAAGATAGTATTTTGTGAACCAATTCTCTGTTCTATATTTATTCAGAGTTGTTTTTCAGTGTTTTCTATTTCTACTTCTTCAACAAGGTGCTGTTACCAGTGTGATACAGTACAATATATAATATATACATACATTTTCTACCATGATAAGATGTAGTATATATACAGATTCATGCACACACACACACACACACACACACACACACACACACACACACATATTAGGGTCATTATTATTTATTTCCTTAAAAATTGATAATTGCTATGCTACTTTTTATCTCTTTGTTAGGATAAATAATTTTATTCTGAGTATGCTTTTGTATCTCAATATTTTAAAAAGCAGCTAATAATTGCCAATGGCATTCCTAGATATATTCCTCTATACATTACCACTTTAATCATGCCTAGATCATACCAATGTGGTTTTATGTTGCTAGCTTGATTATGTTACTTGGCTTTGGTATAATACATACATAAACACAGATTTTTTTTTAACTTGTTGAATTCTTGTATACTTAAGACAGCCTTACCGAGATTCTAAAACTTGACAAATATTTAAAATTATATTTCAAATTCCAAATGAACCACTAATAACTTACATGCATTCTTTGTGTTGAGTATTTGGTGAAAGAAGATTCTACAACAACAAAAACAGTTTTAAAAATGAGCAACTTGCAGACACAATGGTGGCAAGAAATGAGCTTCAGTGAGCAAGGAGCTCCAATGAGATGAGAATTTTATGCTAGTAACCAAAATAAAAATTATCAAACATAGCTACATACTTAATAAAAACGGTTAGTAGCCAAGGCAAATGTAGCTCTGTGAACATTTTTGTATGTTTTCAATAACTTTCTCTTTTCAAGATAGGGTTTCTCTGTGCTGCAGTCCTAGCTGTGCTGGAACTAGCTCTTGTAGACCAGGTTGGTCAGAGATTTGCCTGTCTCTGTCTCTCAAAAGCTGGGATTAAAGCTGTGCTCCATCACCATCCAGACTGTTTTCAATAACTTCTAATGAAGTCTTCAATAATTGCAAACTTTGAAAAGATTTACACCAGATATACCTAATTAGGACAGTAGAAGAAGCTGTACAAAAAGTGGCTTTAGAACTCTGAGTTCTGCTATCAGGATATTTGTCAATACGTGACTCCTACCCCATTATGCAATATTTATGATAGAGAGGGCAGTACCACCTGAGATGCCAAGAGCTCTTTTCTTATGCATATTTTGATATCAGGGTTGGGAGTTAAAAGTAACAATTCAGAAGGCCGAAGTATACCAGACCTAGAAAAGAGGATTCCTTCCCTGCACTTCGCATTTAACAACCAAATTAAAAGGTCTCCCCAAAATATGAAATGTAAAAACTAGTCAAAATTCCCAAATTCAGCAACGTGCAACGTACTAAATTCTATTGTATACAGTAAACCAACATTCCATCTCTTTCTCTGTTGAGAAGGAATTTATAACCTGCTTTTTCTCATTCACCAATTTGAGAATTGAAAAAGCAATAAAAGCACCATTCTACTCCTGTCTCAGCACAGCAGCTCACCAGCATTCTACCTGAGACTGAAAGCTTACCAGAATAAGAGCCAAGGCCAAGTTGATGAACACAGCTTTGGTCCATAGAGAAAATAACTCCATTTGACCTAACCTGCAGGAGAAATCATTCAGAATGTTTGTTACTAGGAGCCTGGCTGTATTACAAGAAGACAGGGTCATTTGAAACTGGGTTCTTTTTAGACACTTAGAATAGTTATTTCAGAGAGGAGTATATGAACCAGTGCTGACATCAAGGCTGCGCATGGAGCCTGTCTCCTCCCGAAGCAATTCTGCGAGTGATGTACACCCTGGCACTACTCACAGCAATGCTGGGCACTGGGGCTGGCTTTCTCTGGATAGTGACAGCAGTGTTGTTTACTAGGGCTGTCTTCCTCTACGGCAATACTGACAGCAAAGCTTGCATTGTGGCCATCTTCCTGTTGCCACACCTCACCTACCTTACCCAGAAAGGTAGATGTAGGGACAAACCTCTGGAGACTGACTGGCTTTCTTGTTCACTCTTCTTCAGTTCCAGCCTTCAAGCACTCTTGCTTCTTAATCCTTGAGTGAGGAACTTGATAAGGGCAAATGGAGGCCTGGGGCAGGTAAGGTACAGAAGTACACTGTTCCCCAGAGGCTGTAAAAATAGGTCACGAGAGGCACCTACCAAGCGCTTCTCAATACAGATAATAGATCAGTATCTATATATCATCCCTCAGCAGGACATGTGGGGACAATCTGATCTCTGTACCTGGAAATGTGGGGAGAGAAGTCAGTGTGTACAGATACTGATCCTAACGTAGATAAGGGCTGTGAATGCTGTTTTTCAAGCTAGAGAACAAAGCAGGAAAAAGGAGAGCAAAATTTGAATTTAATAAGGCTTCATATCCTGAATAGCTTTATAAACTAAATATGTAGTAGGATTTTTCTAAGTAATTGTTAAAGCAGATAGATGCAGCACCCCACAAACACTGTTGTGAACTGATGGCTAGCACGCGTGTTCTGGTGGTTGGTGTGTTTCCAAAGTGCCGATGAGGTACAGTCAGGTATGGAAATTCTGGAAAACAGTAATTCATGGTTCTTACTACTATTTTATTGTCTGCTAACTATTGCATGAGTTAAAGAATAATCAGAATTTTGATCAATCATATGATGAACTGTAATAATAGTCTTTCTAAAATCCTCTCATTTTAAAAGCATACTTGTTATCTACTATTTTCTGACAACCTGATAAAATGTATTGATTGGCTGATTCATTGGGTGTTCTCAGAGACAGCAGTTAATCCAGCCTTCCAAGCCAAAGTGTTAGATGAGCTAAAAACACACAGGAAGACCTGTGGTAGTTCTGGTTGGTATCACAGTCACGCTGACTTTGATTGCTGGCCTCTGGTTTGGATATCAACACTCAGCAGAGTTTTCAGGCCGAGAGAGAGAGAGAGAGAGAGAGAGAGAGAGAGAGAGAGAGAGAGGGCAGTCACACTTTGGATCCCATTCAGAGTGTAAAAGGGAAAGGAAATAACTGGATTTCTTCAAGATTGATCAACCCCAATGTGAAGGTCTTAGGACATGGACCTGTTGTAGAATATTATTTTAACTATGTAAAGATGTGTTACATTTGCTCATGACGCCGAATATTACTTTTAACTGTGTTAAGGTGTGTTATATTTGTTTATGCTGCATTTGTTTAATGATACAAGGATGTGTGGTTTAATTATGTAAAGATGCATTGCATCTGTTTCACCTTGCCTGCCTAAGGCACCTGATTGGTTTAATAAAGAGCTGAACAGCCAATAGCTAGACAGAGAAAGACTACATGGGGCTGACAGGTAGAAAGAATAAATAAGAGGAGGAATCCAGGCTCCAGAGAAGAACAAAAGAGAAAAAGGGGGACATGCCTGGAGCAAGAAGCCAGGCAGTCACCAGCCATCCAGACAGGAAAAGCAATGAAAGTAATATATACAGAAAAAAAGAAAAGTCAAAAGCCTAAGGCAAAAGGTAGTTAAAGAGAATCAGGTTAAGTTAAAAAGAGCTAGCCAGAAACAAACCTAAGCTAGGCTGAGCATTCATAACCAATAAGAAGTCTCCATGTCATGAATTAGAAGCTGGTTGGTAGCCTGAAAGAAAAAGCCCAGTATGTGGACCAAAACAAATAACTTCAAATCTGGTCACTTAAGCCATCTCTCGCCTTCTTCCATGAAGCTGCTGCCATTCATATAAAGCTCCACGTTAAGAACTCTTGCTGGATAACTGTGCTTGGCTCTTTCAGCTTACACAATTGGAGCATCAACAAAGAGTCCTCAAGCAGATCTCATCCACTGGTTGGAGAGTGATGGCCTTAAGAAGACACCTGAAGCTTGGCTTTGGTGTTGTGTACAAAGACAGCACAGTACTTCCTCATTCTCTTTTCTGTAATTCCATAGCCTTTCCCCCTCCCCTTTGTTCTAATGAAGCTGTTACATCATGGACACAACCACTGTAGTAGGTTGAGCCAAATTAAATGTTTCAGCCTCTTGTGCAAGGTCACATGGGGCAGCGAGTGCTCTCAGAATGAGTGGTTATCCAATCAGTTTAGTCTAACCGCCTTGAAAATTATGCCACTCAGACTTAAGGAAAATCCCTGTTTTGAAGAAAGAATGCTGAATTTTAGGCCTTTTTTTTATATATATAGCATTAGGCTAGAAGGGTCATTCAAGTTTGTTAAATCCAAAGGTGGTTTTTTTAACCTAGTCTAATCTTAATAGTGTCAACAGTTTGCTGAAACTTGGTTACTTAGCACACATGTTCTTACTAGTGCAGAGGCTTAGCCGTGAGACAAAAATACTGTTTACAGAGATAATAGAACCCTGCCACTTCACCAAACATCCATAATTATCACTGCAAGGAGGTGCTGTTAGGTAAGTAATAGCCCTTTTATCCATCTGGTGAAATTTTGTTTTGTACTTTTGAAATAGTAAATCTTACATACAATCTCCTGGTTATAATTTTGAGCCCCTTTCTTTAATGCTATATATTTACCCTCATTCAGAAGATTCAGTACCTTCATGATAACACACAATTAATATGTGATATTGGCAATCAATTAGTCATCCACATATTGAAATATTAATGCCTCTGTTTACTCAAAGGCAATGCAAGTTTGTAGCCACAGATTTTCTAGATAGAATGGGGGTAATTTTTAACCTACACGGGAGCGTAATCTAATGAAATTGTTCTAGGATACCATGTCAAGGGATTTCCATTCAGAAACAGATAAAAATGGAGGCTGTTCTTCCAACAGCAAACGGAAGAGGAAGCCCTTTGGAGGGAGCACCAAGAATTTCTTTTTTTTTTTTTTTTATCTTGGCACTAACTTGGGACATTCCCCCTGGGCACCTGGGAGCCCCTCTAGGTTCAGGTCTCTTGCCCACCCTAAACTGGATCCCTTAATTAAGATATATGCTTCCCTGCTCCCATATCCATCCTTCCTTTATCCCAACCATCCCAATTCCCCAAGTTTCCCCCATCCTCCCCTTCTCACATTTCTCTCCCCATCTCCCATTACCGCTATCCCACCCCACCCCCAAGATCCCAATTTTTGCTCGGCAATCTTGTCTACTTCCCATATCCAGGAGGATAACTATATGTTTTTCTTTGGATTCACCTTCTTATTTAGCTTCTTTAGGATCACAAATTATAGACTCAATGTCGTTTATTTATGGCTAGAAACCAATTTTGAGTGAGTACATCCCTATTCATCTTTTTGGGTCTGGGACACCTCACTCAGGATAGTATTTTCTATTTCCATCCATTTGCATGCAAAATTCGAGAAGTCATTGTTTTTCACCGCTGAGTAGTACTCTAATGTGTATATATTCCACACTTTCTTCATCCATTCTTCCATTGAAGGGCATCTAGGTTGTTTCCAGGTTCTGGCTATTACAAATAATGCTGCTATGAACATAGTTGAACAAATGCTTTTGTCATATGATAGGGCATCTCTTGGGTATATTCCCAAGAGTGGTATTGCTGGGTCCTGGGGCAGGTTGATCCCGAATTTCTAATATGATTCCAGGACATTAGCTAGAAAAGTATTAGTGCTTAAAACCACCAGTGGAGATTCTGAACAATTTTATTTATGACTTGCAGGCTTTAGGCAGATCAATATTAATGATGTTAAGGCCTTCTAGCTAGAAGAATTCATGTATTCTATGAATACTAGAGGATACTAATCATATAGCATTTAAAATTATTTGATTCAGAGACCAGCTATATACCATTTTGGGCTTCCTGCGTTAGCAGATACTAATTCAGCTTGAGAGCAGAGTTTCCTATTTTCCCTTTCATGTAGTCTTGATATATGTCCATTCTTTATTCTGCCTGGTGTACATATTGCCTAGTTATGCATTTTTTCATAGGCTTGAGAAGAAGCAGGTGTGAAATTTCCTTTTTGCTTCCAAAAAGGATATCTATAACTTCAGAGAATGTTTTTTTTTAAATATTTATTTATTAGGTATACAATATTCTGTCTGTGTGTATATGTGCAGGCCAGAAGAGGGCACCAGACCTCATTGCAGATGGCTGTGAGCCACCATGTGGTTGCTGGGAATTGAACTCAGGACCTTTGGAAGAGCAGGCAATGCTCTTAACCACTGAGCCATTCCAGAATAACTTGCATTTCTAGTTGCAGGGGGAGAAGTTACCTTTACCTAGGCATTTAATTTGCAAAGCGGGCGCTGTCAAAGAAGGAGAATCAGCTTCCGCGGCATCAAAAGCAAACAGTGTGTTAAGGTCATGTCCCCAGCTGGAGATAGGGTTTTCAAGCATCCAGAGAAAACCAAATCTATCATGGAATTTTTTTTTTTTTCGAACACTCCCATAACTAAGGTCCTGGTGTGTAACCTTTCTCCCAGTTTGGCATTTAAATCAAATGAAGAGCATCGAGGTCCAAGAAAAAAAAATCCTTGAGCCTCTTCTCTACTGTTTGGTGTACTGGGTTCCCATGGAGAAGGACAAGGAAGTGTTTGAAGACTATGGAAATCTTCAGGCCTCTTCAGTCCTTGCGAGCATCTATCCCTTCTCACCACTGGGAGAGTCTGTGTCCTGGTGGGTTTTTTTGGGGGGCTGTAAAGGGAAAATTTATTTATTTCCTTAAATTACAAAGGGGCCTGTGAGGCCAAGTTTTAGCCGGTGGAAATACTTGCCGCAGAGGATGAAGACTTGAATTCAATTCCTGGGTTCTATATGGTAGGCTATGAAAACCTAACTCACACGTGTTTCCCCTTTACTTCGACTCTACGCTGTGATATATGTGCACACAAAGGTAAATATAAAAAAATAAAATAGGGAGTATATTCTCAGATACCTTCCCCTTGAATTTTGAAAGCAATAGGCATAAAGTGGAGAAGGATGCTACAGCTTCTTACTATATTGTCTCCCTGGCAAAATAGCAAACAATGTATAAAATAAACACAATGTAGCATGTTTCCTGAGTCTGGATTCTTCCTTTGCCTCCTTCAGTGTGCAAGCCTGAGACTACACTACCTTGATCAGGTGTAATCTGTAAGCCCATAGCCCTTTTACAGTTACTCCCATAATTTAACCTTCATTTGGAGACTTCCAGGGGAGGTTGTATAACAAGTAACAACTCTAGAAAAGTTGTATGAAAATGCCAAGACATGTCTTTTTTTCTCTGAAGGAAATTTTATATGATTATCCTAAGTAGACCACATGATGCTACCAAGTATGAGATCTTAGCTCAGAACCCCCTATTAGCATGTTTTAAAGTCATTCTTCATAAGGACTAAGCTAGTTTATCTGAGTTTTAGTTGATCCTTCCCTGTGACAATGTATAGTGTCTAGAATAGCCTCTCCTCTAACTTTAAGATAGTAATACATTTGCACCCGAAAACTTGTTCTCTATTGCCTAAGAAAACACGGCAGACACAGTAAAGAATTTCAAAGGAATCTATTAGGAGCGCAGTTGGAATCAATGCGGTAGAATAAAGAACTCATGAAAGTGTTTTGAGAAACATAATGACAGATAAATAATTTTTCTTTTACTTCTAGGTTCACTGTACCCTAAAGTCCTACTACAAAGATGGTCACGTGTGTGTCAAATCTGGTGCGAAGGATATGCAGTAAGGGGTTTATGTAATCAGGACCTCATCAGAATTGCTGGGACAGACGTCACAGGCTGGCACTTCTGAAATCTGTTACAAGCACAGAGAAATATGTCTAAAGTGAAGAAATGGGAAACAAAAGAACTGAAGAGAACCTAGTAACTTTATCATTTCTTCATTTGCTATTTCTCCTTTTGTCCTGGGAATCACAGTGCTGCCCCTCCTGAGGGGCTTGAGGAACTGTATAGAGTTTTATACAACGTTATGGATAATACAAATCCTTGCTATTTGATGTCTCCTCCCCTCTCCTGATCCAACATACCCTTCAATTCAAGAAAGATGTGCGTGTTTGTGTGTGTGTGCATCTGTGAGTACGTGCGTGCATGTGTGTGTGTGCATGCATGTGTGTGTGTTTGCAAGCAATCAGCAGCTTGTAATTTGTATCCTATGCCCCTCAGTTTACTTATATCATTTGAGAATGATCTGAATAGCACAAAAATCAATAACCTATAATAGAACATAAATTCTACACATTTGTGAGATAACGACCAATCACGACAAAATAAAATACAATAAGATAAAGCAAAAACCATTTTATCAAAGTTGGACAGTCTTCCAACAGGAAGAAAAGAGTTCCAATGTTCCAAAAGAATTTTAACAATATAAATTTCAAAATTCTAGGAGCAGATGTTTTAGTTGAAATGAAAGACCTAACCAAACAAAGGAAAGTTCCACCTCCTTAGTCTCCCTCTCCAAATGGGAACAACTAACAAAAACAAAGACTAAACACAATAAAATTTAAATTCTATGATTACACACATATTATGTTCAACCATGAGTAATTCTGTTTAATATGTGTGAGTTATTCTCTCTGTTTTTATAGATTCCTGGTGTCTTTTTAACTTTGCAGGGAAGTTGTTTTCCCAGTGGCTTTCCTTCTTACAGAGGAGACATGCTGTTTTTTTTCTTCTGTGAGCACTGACTTCTGGGTAATCTTTTCTTCCCAGGGACCTGTTTAACCTTCAGCACCACAACCAAAAAGCCGAGCTTCGATCCACATCTTCTGTGTTTCCTGCTGTTAAAAGTCTTGAAAACAATCAATTTTCAAGAATTGAAAAGGTTCACACCAAAGGCCTATTCTAGCTTTTTGTAAGTATTTTCACATTTCTGAAGCACTGGGTCTTATAAAGGTCAAGTTAACCACATGAAGGTTTCCTGGGTCTCTGTGGTCCGAGTCTGTTTCTCTCAGAGAGGTCTGACACATTATTTCCAATAACTAAGAAGAATCCTTAGTAGGCATTTGCTGTATTTCCTGTACCTTATAAAGATTCTCATTAAAGGTTTCTCATCTTAAATTTTGTTAAATAAAACTTCTGTAATAGTGTTTTAAATTACAGGAATCATTGCCTCACTAATATTCATAGGGTGTTAGCAGGATTTGCTAAACAAAGTCTGAACAATTCTTCCCTTGCTTTGTTAATGATTCTTTTCTTTGCTTCCCATGAGCAAGCAATAATATATAAATGTCAGTACAGAACACATGATGGATAGTGAAAACAGATTAGAACAACCTGTTCATGTGTGGGGTTCTTTTCATGGGGGATTATTCTCCTGACTGCACTCTGATAGAGACAGCTAGTTGCTTCTAAGCGATTGCCCCTATGGAATTAGGGCATAATAAAAATTCCCTACTTGGGTTGGCACCATGTCTGAATTGTGTTCTCTGCCATATCTGATGAAGAGAAACACCATGAAAGCAACCGCAGGGTGGTTAAATCCAAAGTAGAAAATGGAGATAGAAATCTAGATTACAGATAGATTCTAGGTGGAGGTCCTACAATTATTCTAATTGCAAGTAAACACCCATTTCATTGCCCTTACCTTTTTCTTCCGAGATGACAAAGGAGAGCCCAGAAACAGAGGATGCTCCTCAGCATATGTCTCAAGGCCATCTACTTGCTTGTAAGGTAATGGAGCGACTTGCCCAGAAGCTAATCTTTAACAACATCAGGTAGAATGAACAAGGTCACGTGTATTGGGTTGGAAAAAATGCAGGCAGGCCATTGCTAGGGAAGATGGCTCTGGAGGCCACAAAGGACTCAACTGGATATTCCTCAAATTCAGGCCATTGGGTCACAAGGACCCACGAGGATGGACACCTGATGTCTCATCAAAATCTTACCTGTGAAAAGCCTGGATCTTCTGGCTGGAGAGAGTGTGAAAGGGAAGAAGGAGCCTTATTGGTGACAAGCTGGAAAATTGAAACACTGGACTGTGCATCCTATAAAAGTTATCTGTTTTAGAGTTTGTAGGCATAATGCCATGAGGGAGTTTTGAAGAGACACACAGATAGGCAGCTATATTTGATATTTTCTGTTGTTAGAATAAAACATCATGGCTAAAGCATCTTATCTGGGTATATGTTTTCAGAGGGGACAAGAGTTCATCACAGAAGCAAGATGCAGGCATGACTGCAGAAACAGAAGCTGAGAACTCACATCTTCAAATGCAAGTGTGAAGCGGAGAGAGTGAACTGGAAATGGTAATAGGATCTAGCTTTGAAGCCCATCCACAATAAACACTAAAGCATGGCTGCATGCAACTCCTAAACCTCCCAAGCTTCACCAAAAATCTTATCAAAAAGCATACTATGGAGATATTTTAATTTCTGTAGCTTCTGTGTTGACAGCAGTTTCTGTCCCACCTGGTCCCGCAGCTGTTCAGTCCCAAAGAAACACACAGAGGCCTACATTTATTATAAACTGGTTGGTCTAGTAGCTTGGGCTTTTCTATTAACTCTTACATCTTATATTAACCCATAATTCTTGTCTGTGTTAGCCATGTGATTTGGTGCCTTTTATCAATGAGGCATTCTCATCTTACTTCCTCTGCATCTGGGTGACAACTGCAAACTGAGCCTTTCATCTTCCCAGAATTCTCCTGTTCTGGTTGCCTGGCTACTGGCCAATCAGCATTTTATTAAACCAATACAAGTAACAAAGCTTTACAGGGTGCAAGACCATTGTCACACACCTGCGGGGAGGGAAAAGACTTTATTTGTATTTTTCTAATTATAAATGAAGTTAGCATCTTTTTATGTATTTCAGAGCTATTTTCTTTTAAAAAATATTTATTTATTTATTTATTTATTATGTATACAATATTCTGTCTGTGTGCATGTCTACAGGCCAGAAGAGGGCACCAGACCTCTTTACAGATAGTTGTGAGCCACCATGTGGTTGCCAGGAATTGAACTCAGGACCTTTGGAAGAGCAGGCAATGCTCTTAACCACTGAGCCATCTCTCCAGCCCTCAGAGCTATTTTCAATATTATGTGGAAAAGTTTTTTAACTTTAGTTTTGAGAATTATAATATAATTACATAATTACTCCCTTCCCTATTTTCCCCCAAACCCTCCCATATACCTCTTTTGCTCTTGTTCAAAATCATGGCCTTTTTCATTAGTTGTTAAATGCACATAAATTTATATTCCTAAATATCAAGGCAGTTTACAGCAAAGCCATAGTCAACTTCAATTTAAATGGAGAGAAACGTGAAGGAATTCCACTAAAATCAGAAACAAGACAAAGTTGTTCACTCTCTCCATACCTATTCAATATAGTACTCTGTGGGATGTGAATTCCACAGTATGCTGTGAATATGTTTTATTGCCATTGGTTAATAAAAAAGCTGCTTCCTGCCAGTGGCTTAACAGAGTAAAGCCAGGCTGAAAGAGATAGAGAGAGAGTGTAGGCAGAGTCAGGAAGAAGCTATGTTGCCGCCTGCAGGAAGCAGACACCTCCCCAGGGACCTCCTCTCCCATGAACCTAGCCAGTAAGCCAAAGCCATGTGGCAATACACAAATTAATGGAAATGAGTTAGTTTAGGATATAAGAGCTAGCTAGAAATATGCTTAAGCTATTGGCCAAATAGTATTGCAAACAATATAGTTTCTTCTGTGTGATTATTTTGTTTCTGGGCAGCCAGAATGAATGAATAGCCTCTCCCAATAGTATTTGAAGTTCTAGCTAGAGCAATAAAACAGCTGAAGGAAATCAAGGGATACAAATTGGAAAGGAAGAAGTTAAAGTATAGTTATTTCCAGATAGTAAGATGCTATACATAAGTGACCCCAAAAGATTCCACCAGGGAATGCTAGATCTGTAAATACTTCAGCAAAATAGTTAAATACAAAATTAACTTACAAAAATCAGTAGCCCTCTTATGTGCAAATGACAAATGGCCTGAGAAAGACATCAGGGAAACAACACCTTTCACCAGAGCTTCAAATAATATAAATTATGTTCAGGAAACTCTAATCAAGATGGTGAAAAATTTTAAAATATCAAGTCTTTGAAGAAAGAAATTGAAGAAGATATCTGAAGATGGAAAGCTCTCCCATGCTCATGGATCAGGAGAATTAACATAGTAAAAATGGCCATCTTACCAAAAGCAATCTACAGATTCAATATTATCCAAATACAAATTCCAATACAATTCTACATCTCCTGGAAGGACAATTTTCAGCTTCATAATGAAAAACTAACAATTCAGGATAGCTGCCAACAACCCTGAACAATAAAAGAACTATAGGAGGTCTCACCATCCCTGGTTTCAAGTTGTACTACAGAGCTATCTTAATACAAACAGCATGGTATTGACATAAAAACAGATATGATGATCAATGGAATCAAACTGAAGACTCAGACATAAATCCACACTTAATTTTTGGTATAGAAGTCAGAAATGCATACTGAAATGTTGTGGGATAGTTTGATTGCTCTGTGACACTTCAGACTGTCAATGGAGTTTACCTTAAATCAAGGGGTAGAGCCAGCAACTAGTTGACTAGAATTAGCTGGAGATAAACCAGCAATTTGGATAGAGAAGTTACACAGGAAGAAAAGGGCAGGGGCTTGAGTTTGAGTTTCCTTTTGGTTCTAGGTCAAGGGAAGAGATATGTCTCTTGTGATGTCTCCAGGCAAAAAAAGCAAGGTTAGCTAGTCTCTACTCAACCTCTCTGAGCTACCAGGTTTTTACCCTAGCCTTCCATTTCTGAGTCTTATTGACAAATAGAACAATAGAGACTTAATTTAAACCTACATATCATGGTCACATCAGAGCAGGGACCACAGGACCAGAAGCCCTGCCAGGTCAGGGCCTGAGTGGCCTATGGGGCACTGACTGTCTGGCCACAGGGATAATTAAAATATGAGTAGATTCATGTGCAACCACTAAATCAATAGAAAACGTAACTAGAAAAAAGAGGTTTTAGAGATAATGTCTTGATTTTTTGTATTGTTTGTATTTTCCAATGAGATATGGGTACGTAAACTTTTTTTTTCTTAGTCCTAACTCTGATTTGGACAGAACAGCTTGGGCATGCAGAGAGGATATGCAAGTGAGTGGTGCCTAGTGTTTGGCAAAGGCTTGGGTGGAATGAAGTCAGATAAACAGAGGAAACTAAGCTAGTCTGTAGGATGTGCTTCCTGGTACAAGACTCGAGCATAGGGGGAGATCTGATGGGGTGGGAGGATTGGATGCAGCATGAGGAAACTCTGTGGGTTGGGGAACAGCTAGAAGGGTCATAGTATAAGCTTAGGGATCAATTGTGGTGTATACAGGGATTACTGGGCTATGGTACTAGGCTTTGGTTGTGGGACCCGTGCTAGATCTTCTAGGCTGGGGAGAAGGTGTAGACTCTACACCACTGATGGAGAGGGCAGGAGACTCATAGGGATAGACACTGAAGAAGGAGGTGGGAAGTCTCGCTGGCTGGAAAAGTTGGATGCAGTGCAGTATGGGTAAGGTTTTGATCATACATTTATGCACATCTCTTGGACATTTGACTTTTTTTAATGTCCATTTTATTTAAGAGTTCAGGATGATGTCATTGCTTCATCTTCCCAATCTACTATTTTGTTTTTAGTGCTTTAAAAAAATGTCAGATTTTCTCCTACAGACTTTGATATTAATTGGCTAAGCTCAGGGAAAAGAGCCTATTATATTTCATTGACTTTAAAGAAAACACTTACAGATTGTCACAGGATGAGTTGATCTTTTAAAGATGTTCCATCACCATAAGCAAGGGCATGGAGTATTTTCCCAATTGCTGAAGAATACTTTGATGTTTTCCAGAACTGCTTTTTTATTCTTCAAATAAGATGTATATAATACCTCTTAAGCAATTCCTTCTGTCATCCTTATTGTCATTGTTAAAAGGTTTTCTCTACTTTTTAATTATGTCTTCCCTTTGGCCATTTCTAGTACATATCAAGTAACTGAGTTCTACAAGTTCATTCCATATCCAAATAATATACAGAATTTCCACAATTTGATCTGGTTTTTAAATGAAAATGTTTACATTTGAGAGTTTCATACATGTATACAACAAAATATGATTGTATCTATCTCCTCCCTTCTGATTCCTGAATTGTACCTCTCAAGATCCTCCCACACAATTTCATGTCTTGTTTGGTTTTTCCTCTTCTTTTTTGCTTTTTAAAATAACCAACGAAGTCCAGTTAGAGATGACCTTGGGTCCATCAGGGCAGGGCCATTATTTGGAGCATGAGAAGCTTATCAGTAGCCACATCCTCTGAAAAGAACAATGCTTCCTCCTCCAGCAACTGTCTACTGCCAATACATCCTCAGTACGCAGCAGGGCCAGGAGGCTATCAATGCTTCCATGCTAGAATTTTGGATTGCCTATGTGGTTCTTATTCAGGCAACCAGAGCTGCTACACGATCATGATGGCAGTAGTTGTGTTATGTTCAGAAGACAGCACTCACAGTGTGCCTCTGTATCTCCCAGCTCTTACATTGCCTTTCCACCTCTTTTTCTACAATGTTCTCCAAGTCTTAGTGGCTGTGAGGTAAATGTAGCCATATCCTTTAGGGCGCAGCACTCAGTCTCTTAATCTTAGCACTCATCAGTTATTCATGTTTCCATTGACCGTTGACCACTGCAAAGAGAAACCCTTCCGAACAAAGTTAAGTCCAAGTGTATATGTATAAGCACAAATATTTATAAGGCAATTAGACATCTTAGTCATGCAGCAAAATAGCAATAAGCCTGTTCTATGCTCGAGCCTATGAGCTCCACAGCTGTGGGCTTTTGACCAGGATTAGAGTATCAAGCATGAAATTCCTTCCTGTGGAGCAGGCTTCAAATCCTATCAAAAAGTAGTTAGTAACTCCGTAGGAGCCATGCCACTATTTTACCCCAAGACACATCATGCCTGGCAGGTCAGCATTGAAATAATCAGGGTACAGGGCAGAGTTAGAACACGGATCTCTCTTCTCCCCCTTCAGCGCTCACAACACCTTCGGTGCTATGAAAACTAGCCATCTGGGAGCAAGTTTCCTGTTCATTTGGGACTGATTTCCCTCTGGTTTTATAAAGTGTTGGTGTCTTTAGCAAGAGAGTCTTATATTTAGTTATTTTTAGACAGCCAAAGACAATGGTAATAGCTTGCATTTTGTAGACCTCTGGGACCAATAACAACTAGCGATTTTCATTAATGACTCGTGTCTCTGGGAGACACATTGTCCACCCATGTAGAGTAATTCCATTTAAAAGGTTCCCCTAAAAGTTATATTTTGAAATGAGCTTACTAATTAGTGGGCTTTGTAAGACTTTCATGCGTCGTTAGTATTGGCTCACTCACCCACTACACTCGTGCTCCCTTCCCCCATCCCTGCTCAACCCCTTAACCCTCAGTGTTCTGTTCTCTCTTTCTAAGCTCTCTACTATCCCTTCATGTTTTAAAGTTGGACTGTAGATAGCTTTCATTATAAAGTTGGACTGTAGATAGTAGACTTCCAGATAACTTTTCATGCCTCCATCTTATGGGATTAGGGCTCCCCTTCACCCTCTGATTTGATATTTTAATGACTATTTATTTTTCTATTATACTATTATATTTTCTGCATAAATGTAATTTTGAAACTTCACTTTTGTGTTTTTAAGTTTAGGATCCCTGGTAGAAGAAAAGGTCAAAGTTTATTAGAAAGTAAAAAAGTTTTTTTTCCCTTTTTCCCCCTCTTATTGAAAATAGATTTTTTTCTCACATAATATACCCTGATTACAGTTTATCCTCCCTCTACTCCTCCCAGTTCCATCTCTCACCCCATCTGGCTCCACTCCCTTTCTGTCTTAACAGAATAAAATATAATAAGCTAAAATAAAAACTAACACATTGGAATTAGACAAAACAAGGTGAAGGAAAAGATCCCAAGGAAAGGTACAAGAAACATATATAGATGCAGAGACCCACTCTTTTGCACATTAAGAAATCCCATAAAAACACTAAACTGGAAATTATATTATATACCCAAAAGGCCTGGTGCAGACTGTGCATGCTGCCTTAGTCCCTGTGAGCTCATATGAGCTTTGATCATGTTTATTTGTAGGGTCTGATTTTTTTTTTTTTTTGGTGTTCTCCGTCCCCTCTGGCTCTTGGGCTCTTTCTGCCTCCTCAGGTCTCCCTGATCCTTGTGGGGAGGGATGTGATGGAGACGTCCAGTTTAGGGCAGAGAGTTCAGAGGTCTCTCGTTCTCTGCATAATTTCTGACTATGGGTCAGAGACCTCTACTGCAGGAGGATGCTTCTCTGATAATGGCTGAGCAAGGCACTGGTCTATGAATACAGCAAAATGTCAAGGAGTCATTTTGTTGCTATTTTAGAATTTAGTTTTTCCGTAGGTCCTTAGGCTATCTCGTCTTGGGTTCTTGGTCACACAAGCAATGTTGGATATGAGTTCCATTTTGTGAAGTGGCCCTTAAGTCAAGTCAGACATTGCTTTGTTATTCCTACAAGCTTTGTGCCACCATTGATGCACCCAAGTATGCAATGCACCATTGTCAACCAAGGTTTTGTGGCTGGGTTGGGATTTATGTTTCTCATCGGCAGTGTGCGGAGTCCTTCATGTGCCAAAGACACTAGAATATAGATGTGAAGGCTCTAGGCAGGCACCAACTCAACTTCTCCACGTTCAATGAGTTGTGGAGGTGTTGTCTCGTTGTCTTCCATGAGGGACCTTGCCATTAGTGTATGGAGAGCAACCTATAGTCTTGGTAACAGCCTGGGATGTTTTTATGGGATCCCTTTCGCGAGCAATTTAGTTAGACATAGCTCATTGCTGGTATTGGAAGTTTCATTTGGTGACAAGAGATATCTAGTTGGGGCTCTATCTCCTCCATTACTTTTTAAAATTTCAGTTAGATCACCTTCATATAAGTACATATTTTAGGAAGCTTCTGCTGTATTAGGTTTCCTTACTATCCCTCAAATGGCCCTTAAGAATAGCTTCTCTTTCCATATTTCCTCAGTTTCTACTCTGTTCCCTTACTATTTTATTCAATAGCACATACTATGTTAGGTTAAAGTGTTATTACAGTTTACTTTTTATCAAATTTAGATATATAGATTGTATTTGCTTCATTAGCATATAAAAATTTTTCTTGGCCTGAGGCAGCAACCTCCACAGTCGCAGGTACAGGGGAGCAACAGCCAAGGGAGCAGGCCTGAGTCAAAGACCTCTACAAGACTGGGCACGAGTCAGGGATCTTTGAAGGAACAAGCCTGAGCTAGAGATCTCTGTGAAACTGGGCCCAAAACAGGGACCTTCATGGGAGCAGACCCAATCCAGGGACATGTGTGGGATGTGAGTCAGCAACCTCAGCAGAAGCAGGCCCGAGGCAATGACCCCACAATAGAAGCAGGTACAAAGACATCACTACTCAGGGAGCAGGTCCGGAGCCAGAGACCTCTGCCGGACTGGGTGCTAATCAGTGACTTCCGAGGAAGCAGGCCCAAGCTATAGACCTTTGCTGGAGCAGGTCCGGAGCCAGAGAACTCTGCCGGACTGGGTGCTAATCAGTGACTTCCGAGGAAGCAGGCCCAAGCTATAGACCTTTGCTGGAGCAGGCCTGAGCCAGCGACCTCTGCTAGAGCAGGTCCAAGGCAGTGACCTTAGCAGGAGCAGCCCCAAGCAAGCAACCTCCTTGGGAGCAGGGTCCAAAGACTCCTAGGATTGCAGAGCGACCCCTGGAAGCACTGAGCAACCTCAGGGAACACTGAGTGACCTCCGGGGTAACTGAAACCATGGTCCTGACTAACATCTCAGAATATGTCTAAGCAAGGAAGTGAAAGACTTATACAACAGAAAATTTAGGAACCTGAAAAATTCCTCACATGGTCCTGGATTTTGGTAAAATTAAAAATGCGAATATAGACATCCTACCAAAAGTAATTCGCAGACTCTATACAGTTTTCATCAAAATACTACATAATTCTTCACAGAAATTGAAAAAAAAAAGTCTTAAATTTCATATGGAAATACAAAAGACCCAGGATGACCAAAACAATATTGAATAATAATAACAACAACAAAACTAGTAGAGGTCTCACCATCTATCAAGTTATACTACAGAGCTATAGTCACGAAAATATCATGAGACCAGCATAAAAAAGATTCATTGTTCAGTAGATTAGAACTTAGGATCAGTATATAACCCACACAACTCCTACAGTAATTTGACTTTTGACAAATAGGCTAAAAATGCACCCTGGGGGAAAATAGCATCTTCAACAAATGGTCCTACTCTGGCTGTGTAAGCTACGTGCAAAAGAATGAAACCCTTTTGCTATCTCTCACCCTGCACAAACACTCAGCTCCAACTGGATCAAAGACATCACCATAAGACCTGATACCCTAAACCTGATAGAGGAAAAACATAGGGACTATTCTTGATCTTATAGGAAGAAGGGATTCTCTGTAAAGGACCCTAAGAAGTACAGCCATTAATACCAACAACTGATAAATGGGACCTAATAAAAATAAAAATCTGTATTTCAAAGAACACCATTGACCCAATAGGGAGGCCATCTAGAGAATGGGAAAAAAAAAACCTTTACCAGGTAAGAGCTTGACAAAAGGTTATAATCTAGAATATATAAAGATGAGAGAGAGAGAGAGAGAGAGAGAGAGACAGAGAGAGAGAGAGACAGAGAGAGACAGAGAGAGACAGAGAGAGAGAGATAGAGAGAGACAGAGAGAGAGAGACAGAGAGAGAGAGACAGAGAGAGACAGAGAGAGAGAGACAGAGAGAGAGTGAGACAGGGAGAGACAGACAGAGAGAGACAGAGAGAGAGAGAGACAGAGAGAGAGAGACAGAGAGAGACAGAGAGAGACAGAGAGAGAGAGACAGAGAGAGACAGACAGACAGAGAGAGACAGAGAGAGACAGAGAGAGAGAGAGACAGAGACAGACAGAGAGAGAGAGACAGACAGAGAGAGAGAGAGAGACAGACAGAGAGACAGACAGAGAGAGAGAGACAGACAGAGAGAGAGAGAGACAGAGAGAGAGAGACAGAGAGAGAGACAGAGAGAGACAGACAGAGAGAGAGAGACAGAGAGAGACAGAGAGAGACAGACAGAGAGAGAGAGACAGAGAGAGACAGAGAGAGACAGACGGAGAGAGAGAGAGACAGACAGAGAGAGAGAGAGACAGAGAGAGACAGACAGAGAGAGAGAGACAGAGAGAGACAGACAGAGAGAGAGAGAGAGACAGAGAGAGAGAGAGAGAGAGAGAGACAGAGAGAGAATAAGCAACACAATTTTGAGGACAGTGACTCCTCAAAAGATGAAACATAAATAATTGAAAAACACTTTTAAAAGGTTCATCATCCTTAGCAACTAGGGAAATGCAAATTAAAATTACTTTGAGATTCTTTCTCATCCCAGTAATAAAGGCTAAGGTCAAAGCTACAAACAATAACAGATTTGGTGTGAATGCCAGGAAAGGGGACTATGTATTCACTGCTGGTGGGAAAGCAAACTGGTGCAACCATTATGAAAACCAATGTAGTGGTTTCTCAAAAAGAAACAATTAGGTCTATCACATTATGCAGCTATTCTTCTCTTGGGTATATACCCAAAGAGCTTCACATTCTACTACAAAAATACCTGTTCATCTATACTCATTGCTTCTCTACTCATGATAGCCAGTAAATGAAAAGAGTCTAACAGTCTAAATGTCCATTAACTTCTGAATGGACAATGAGAATGTGATGTTTTTACACAATGGCATATTATTCAACTATGAAAAATAAATCATGGAATTTATAGGTAAGTGGATGGGTTTGGAAGCAATCATTCTGAGTGAGGAAACTCAGACCCAAGAAGACAAACATTCCATGTTTTCTCTCATCTGATGATGCAATCTTTGAATCTTCATATATGTTTGTTTGATTTAGAATACCCATGGAATTCAGGGAATTACTAAGGGGTCATGGGAGAGACTTTCAAGATAGGGGAGTTAGAGGTCACTGTTATTAACGGTAAAAAATAAATAAATAAATAATGAAATAAGAATGATTAGGAATACCCAGAGCAGAGGGTGGGATAGAGGAGGGAGTGGGGTGAGAGATAAGTAGCACTAAAGTTCTTTCCAAAAGACATATGGAAACTTGCAACAACTGAGGCTAACATTTAAAAAGCCTAGTCCCTAGGCCCTCTGAATGTGGGTGATAGTTATATGGCTTGGTCTGTCTGTGGGGCCTTTGGTAGTGGTACCAAGACTTATGGCGGGTGCATGAACTGGCTTTTTGAAGCCCATTGCCTATGATTGGATACTTTGCCCAACCCGATTTGCAGGGCAGTGCTTGTTCCTGCCTCAACTTGGTATTCCAGATTTTGGTGACATCTCATGGGAGGCCTTATCCCCTCTGAGGAGTGGATGAGGGCAGAGACTAGGGGAGGTGGGGAGGCGAGAGAAGGGGAGGGAGGGGGAACTGGGGCTGAAAGGTAAAATGAAAAAAATTAATTAAATAAAAAAAGAGAGAAAGAGAAAAGAAAACCTTGTTCCAGGAATGGATTACTTGTTTTGGAGTTGCTGGAGTTGCTTGTTTTGGTCAATGAGGTCCTACAGACCACTTTCCAAAAAGACATTACACGCTATTTCAATTGCTCTTGGTTACCCTTCAGAACATGACAGTAAGAACTTATTGTTGAAGATAGCACCTATGAATCATGAGCTCATGGTAAAATAAATCTGGTACAGACCTGGAAGCTTCATATCCTGGAAGCTTTAGTAGTAGTGTTGTTAAGAGCTACATAACCTACCAGAGTAGAGAAGTAGTCATCACTCATGCCCTGCTTTAAGCCCTGTTGGGTACAACAATGAATAAGATTTGACAAGACATGACCTCTGGTGCAATAGTGGCAGGAGCATCATAGGAGTAACCAACCATTTTCTAATTGGGTTTAAGTCACACTCCACAAGATAAAACCCACATGTGGCACACATATGTGGACAAAAACCTAGGTCTAGACAGTTGCAGGCCTTATGAGAGAACCTGGTACTATGATACTGCCAAATGGACAAAGTATTAAACTTACTCCTAATGATACATTATAGCCATACTTCATTGGATCTCTTAACATTCATCTGAGAAACTTGTGTTTTCAGAAGATGGTATTAACACAGAGACCCAAAAGGTCAATGTAGAAAGAATAAAGAAGAGGCTTTAGAATTTTCAGCCCTGTAGAAAGAGGTGATGGATGATGAAAAGGAAACATGTTTTTGGACACCACAGGGCTGCTCACATATGAACTCACAGGAACTGTGAGAGCATGCATAATAACTGTGCAAGCCCACACCACACCAAATGCCAGCGTGGAGAGGGAGCTGGGCACACAATCCCACCCTTAGCCACAGAGCAAACGGGAATTGTTAACAGTTGGGAGAGGGAGAAATAGATTCTTTCCTAAGAGTGTAGGTAGTGCCTGGTAAATTAACCATGCTTCAGGGGAAGGCCACATATCCAGGAGTATTTGGATGGCAGAACTTTGTCCTGAAGGGTTAAAAACATAGACACAAAGCTGGATGGGAAAAAAAATGCGGTGGATTTAAGAAGAGTTAGTAAAAGGAAGGCAAATATGATCAAAACATATTGTATGACGTGTAATACTCACAAAGAACTTATAGAAAGATAGAAAGAGAGAGGGGGAGCAATGAAATAGCAGTTCCCCATGCTAAGCAGTATAAGGTGAGTGATGGAAATAGAAGGAAAAACTCATTGACCTGATTTCCAGAATTTGATGGGAAAGGAGTAGAGCTGTAGATCATGTGTCCTTGTGTTTGTTTATTCATTCAGGAATAAAAGGTGACATTTCTCCTCAGAACAGTGCATTTAGGGAGAAAAGAAAGAAAATGGAGTGTGTTAAGCAGCATAACAGCAATATCACATTAAATGAGAGGTTTCCTAGGGAATCTTTATCAAAGTGGGATTGTTGAGTTATAGTGTGTAGATTATTTTCTATCTAACACCACCAGGTCTGAAAGAAATCAGAGTTGAATTTACTCCAACTTAGAAGAAGGACAGAAGGAAACATAGCAAGATTTCAAAATATTGATGGACCCATCTAGGAACTATCTATGTAAGGGCCTGTTACTTCAATACATCCAAGATATAAAACAACAAAAAGTTCTAATGACACTAGAAAAGCTTAAAGTATATGGTGATTTTTATTTTCAGATAAAGGTCACTTTTCTGAATTGCATATCTTGAGGTATAGTCAGGAGCAACAGATGCAGAAATTGGGAGAGTAGCACCAGAAATAATACTGATTAGAAGACTCTTAGGGTTTCCTAGGTTAGCAGAAAAAGGGAAAAAAACAAAGCTTGAATATAAACAGGTAAGTCTTCTAAAAAGTAAAGACAGAGGAATGTGGGAAGGCTGAAAACAGGCTGTGGTTTGGCGAGAACATTTACCAAACAGCCTGGAATGCAACAGGTCGTTAATCTACTTTGCAAACATTAGATATTTAGGATGCTTTTATTTCCTGTGTTTCATAACTAAAACTCACTCAGCTCCTTCAGGCCTGGCCTTGCCTGCTGAAGCATGAAACATCCGAGGGGGTGGCATGAAAGAGGATCAAACGCAGAAAACAGCCAAGAGAATAAACTCATGCCAAGTTAGTGGTCACTCAACTGAGCAGGCGACCCACCTCTATGGCTTTGCAGGCCCCTAGTCAGTTCTTTTTAACGCTAGCTGTAACTTCAAGCTGACAACAGAAAGTTCATTCAGGTAACTTCTTTTTGTCTCCTCTCTCCTTAGTCAAAATTAGTGGTGATATTTCGTGTTTCCCCGTATCTCAGATTCCCTTTCCATTCTATGGTTGTCATGGCTTGGTTGGTTTATTTTGCTTTCATCTTCCTTTTATTTTCTTTGCATGTGAAAATAGAAAAGGTTCACTCATTGTGGGTCTCTCTCAGTTCAGTTCTTTATGTCCCATTGCCTACAATTTTGAGAAGAAATAGAACGAATATGGGCCTAAGTGGATGATATAGACTTGTAAAGTCTTGAGCCTAATCTCTATTTTAGACACACAGTAGGGTTGGTAGAGGGAATTGTTGGTATAGTTCTCCTGTCATTCTCTAAGCAAAGAGACTCTCTCATGTCTACATGCCTGGAGCCTGTGTGAGACTACCATGGCCAGCTTTGTCTTGACACAGCATCTCCAAGGGCACTGAGTTTTCTCACGTTAAAAAGTTATCTGTACCGTAGACTGGGAATAAACTAACGGGCATTTTCTTAGTCTTCACCGCAGAAGACATGAGAAGAAGCGTCTGCTTGTACCACGTGATCACACTCTCTCTGATGCTCTCTACTTTGATACCTGTTACTTTTTCAGGTGAGCAGTCTTGGAGATAAAATTTTGACTTTCTTAAAGTTGTAGAGAAAATAAGAGTAATTTTTTTTACTTTGGATTGGATTTTTTTCTGAAATATGAAATGTTGAGCTTGTAAGTTCAAACTACATACTTTTAAAATGTATTTCCTTCAGAAGAAAAAAAATCAGCTTTGTTTTCTATATTGTAGATTCTTCTCAGCTGTAAGTTTGGAACCAAACCAAGTCTTCTAGAGCAGAGAACATTCACTGTAATGTTCCCATTACAAGTAAAGCCAACCATCCCATTCCCCCAAGCTCTCCCCATCCTTCCCTTCTCACTTTTCTCTCCCCATCTCCCCTTACCCCCATCCTACACCCACCCCTAAGTTCCCAATTTTTGCCTGGCAATCTTGTCTACTCCCAATATCCAGGAGGATAACTATATGTTTTTCTTTGGGTTCACCTTCTTATTTAACTTCTCTAGGATCACAAATTAGAGGCTCAATGTCCTTTATTTATGGCTAGAAACCAATTATGAGTGAGTACATCTCATGTTCATCTTTTTGGGTCTGGGTTACCTCACTCAGGATAGTGTTTTCTATTTCCATCCATTTGCCTGCAAAATTCAAGATGTCGTTGTTTTTTACTGCTGAGTAGTACTCTAATGTGTATATATTCCACACTTTCTTTATCCATTCTTCCATTGAAGGGCATCTAGGTTGTTTCCAGGTTCTGGCTCTTACAAATAATGCTGCTATGAACATAGTTGAACAAATGCTTTTGTAGTATGATAGGGCATCTCTTGGGTATATTCCCAAGAGTGGTATTGCTGGATCCTGGGGTAGAATGCTCATTAGATCGGGACTTTGGATTCCATGGCTGATGACCTGAGTTCAAAGCCCATAACTCACGTGGTAGAAGAACTGATTCATGCAAGTTGTTTTCTGACTTTTACATGTGTGCACTTGCCAGTACTGAGTAATAAATAAGTAGAATCAGCATGGTGGATGTCCAGATGGCTTGCAGACTAAAGATGCTTATTACCAAGCCCGATGACCTATGTTTGATTCCCAGGACTCATGGTAAAAGGAGAAAATTAACTCCTGTAAGTTGTCCTCTGATTTCCACAGGCACACCGTGGCACATTTGTATGTGTGTATGCATATGCATGCATATACACAGATATATTTGTAATTTTTAAAAGAACACGTAAATAAACAGATGGACAAATTTTTCTTAAACATCTTAGGGAATCAAGAAAACACTACAAAAGTGAAAGCAAATAGAAACAGTGAGAAAAAACATATCTCAAGAGAAAGATTCTCCTCACTAAAATGGGCAGAATGAAATGAACCCAAGTCATCCTTAAATATAGAATTTCAGTGGTAAGAGCTTCATTCTAAAGAAAAAGTAAATATCGGTTTGTAATGGTCAGTTTTAAGTCTTAACACCTACAATCACCTGGGTAGGGAATCTTAATGAGGAACTATCTACATCAGGTTTGCCAGTGTGGGTCTTGATTGCAAACTAATGTAGGAAGACCAGGTCCCTGGTGGGTGGCACCATTCCCTAGGCAAGGCATCCTAGAAAACAGAAGAGAAAACCTACCGAGAGCAGGGCAGTCGAGCGAGGGTGCACTTATCCTTTCTCTGAGCTTGATTACTGATGTGATGGGACTTCCTGCCTTGATATCTCAGAAATGATCAACTAATTAGAATTGTGATCCAAATAAAGCACCTTTCGTCGGGATATTTGTTACAGCAACAAACAGGAAAGTAGGGCAGTACTGAATTCTAGTGTGTGGAGTTCTTTTCCACAGAAGATGCAATAGGAATTCTGTGAGCTATTTTCTGCAAATTTTAAGCTTAAGCAAATGAGTACATATATAATGAACAAACTTTTTTTTTACCAGCAAAGGAAATTACTCTAAAAGTCCTCTGATAGCTGAAAACTAAACAATATGCTGGCATATAATATATGGGTCAGAAAAAAAATAATAGAAACAATTTTAGAGTAGTTTAATTTGTTTTTAATTTTTCTTTATAACATTATTTTTGTTCTTAGATGGACATTCAATAAGGGAAGTTGAAAATAAAACAAAGAGATGCCAGGCATAATTCCACAGACCTTTAAACCTAGTACTCCAGAGGAAGAGGCAGGGAAATCTCTGTGATTTGAGGTCATCCTGGTCTACATAGTGAGTTTCAGGACAGCCAGAGACACATAAAGAGACCCTGTCTCAAAACACCAAAATTAATTGGGGGATTAATCTCTACAGAGGCAAATTGTCTTTTATTAGAGGAATGAAGAGCAGGCATTTTCTCCATGGGGAAAGAAACTGCACCGAGGTGAAGGAGGCTTGAGGGTCTTACAGGTCAGAGAAGGGAGCTTTTGAGTGGAAAATACCAGCTGCTAGTCTGTTTCCTGCATCCCCAAGCTATAAATTCTACCTTAACTTCTTACTTGTATGTTATGTTCCTTGTCAAAAGTTTCCCAGCTCCTAACTGTCTGCAGATATCAGGGTGTAAAGTTTTCTGTCAGAAGTTTCTCTGCTCACCTGGATGTTTCAGGTCATTAGCCTTTAGTCTTTTTTTTTTTTCCTTGTGTGAGTTTGCATAAGAGGTGTGTTTGTAAGGAGCTATTCATATATGTAGAGGCCAGAGAACTACATTCAGGTGTCTTCTTCAATTTCTTTCTTCAAAGACTTATAGTTCTTGTCAAGTAGATCTTTCACTTCCTTGGTCAGGGTTACCCCAAGATATTTTATGCTATTTGTGGCTATCTTGAAAGGTGATGCTTCTCTGATTTCCCTCTCTGCTTCCTTATCCTTAGTGTATAGGAAGGCAACTGATTTTTTGGAGTTGATCTTGTATCCTGCCACATTACTAAAGGTGTTTATCAGCTGTAGGAGTTCTTTGGTAGAATTTTTGGGGTCGCTTATGTACACTATCATATCATCTGCAAATAACGAAAGCTTAACTTCTTCCTTTCCAATACGAATCCCCTGAGAATTCAAGAACAATTGCAGTGGGTTTTTGATCCTACTGCACGTACTGGCTTTGTGGGAGCCTAGGCAGTTTGGATGCTCACCTTACGAGACCTGGATAGAGGTGGGCAGTCCTTGGGCTTCCCACAGGTCAGGGAACCCTGATTGCTCTTCGAGCAGATGAGGGAGGGGGACTTGATCGGGGGAGGGGGAGGGAAATGGGAAGCGGTTGTGGGGATGAGGCAGAAATCCTTAATAAATAAATAAATTTAAATAAAAAAAAAGAACTACATTCAGAAACCAGTGTCGCTTCACTGTGCGTGCACTCTGGGGGTCGAACTCAGATCTTCAGGCTTAGGCAGCAAGGGCTTGAACTTCCTAGGCCATTTTCCAAGCTCCAATTTGAAATCAATTTTAATGAAAGCAAAATTAAAAAAAAGAATTAACATTGCACAGTCCCATTATCCTTTCTGCTCTAATCACACACCGTCCTCTTCTCTGGGCTTCCTGTGTTTTCATCCAAACAATATTTACACATCATTATCCTCTTGCTGCCTACATGAAGATGGCATACTATAGATGTCTATTTACAACTTACTTTTTCCTACTTCTATTGAATCTTGGAAGGTCAAGAGATCATAGTTCACAGGGAACTTTCTTTCTATCATCCAATTATGTAGAACTTCACTGAGTAGACGCAGCAAACCATTTGACAACTGTTCTACTGGAGTAGATGAATCTTAGTGTGTAACAGCAAATGGTGCTTCAAGAAATAATATTATGCACATGAGGTTTTGTATTGTCAGAGATACATCTTTAAAAGAAATTCATTGAACTGGGAGTGACGAGTTAAATAAAAATTCAAATGTAATTTGGCCCAATATTGACAACTTCCCTCTTCATAAACGAATGCTTTTGAAGAAAGAAAAGCGCGAAAATACCTCTTTCTCAGCAGCAGACACAATAGGTCATAAGTGGCTTTTGAGTGTGATTTTAAACAACTCATCATGAATTAAGTGGAGTATCTTTTTAAGATTTTGCTTCTGTGTCTTCATTGGGTTTGTGTGTGCATAGTTATATATGTATTCATATTGTCTCTTCTGAAATTGACTTTTTCTTTTTTCTTTTCTATTTTTCTTTTATTTTTAAAAAGAAAACAAGTTATCTCTTTTTTCATTTTACATACCAATCCCAGTTTCACCCCTCCTCTCCTCCTCTTCCCTCCACCATCTTCCCAACCACACCCCACCCTCTCTCCATGCCTCAGGGAGTTACCCAAAGTGCTCCCCACCATATCTAGGCTGATCAAGGTATCCATCCAAAGAGAAACTGCCTTTATTTATTAGTGAGCTCAGGACATCTTACATGTTGTGCTAATACTCTATTATTGAGATATACTTCTAGTCCTAAATTCTGAGGCATAGTTTGTAATTTAGGAATATTGCTCCTTGTTAAGCTACCCTATGGTATTTTTAAACCACCTGAGTCAGCCCATCTTCGTTCTTTCTCTCACAGTTGTTCTCTATCTGTAGGCACCAAGATCATCTAACAAAAACCTGTTCTCAGAGCCAGTCTCCTGAAAGCTGGGTGCTTGTTCTACTTCCTTGTCATCAATCAGTGGACCCATATTAATTTAGCATCCAAGCAGGACCTGCAGTAATACACTACTTCTATATCACATGTAATTTAATAGAAGTCTGAAAATGCATATAATTATTCTAATTGTAGAACAGGAAACTTACTGTTACAAATAACATTATAAGTCATACAACTCCAAATTGTCTTTATTTAGCTGATTAATTTACTTATTGCAATGCTGGAGATGGAACCCAGCATTTCATACATGCCAGACCCGCTCTCTGTAGCTTCTCACTCAGCCCAGTACTTTTTCCTCAATGACGTAGCAATTTGCAAATGAAGTATGAGCTCTGAAAATTATATATAGGATAGATAGGCAGATAAATAAATAAAGCAGTCCACAAAGGAGTACCACCTATAAATTCTGTAAATTTTCTTCCATGGCTTTACGAGTAAGTGGCTAGTGGGTGAGGTTGCATCCCATCATACACTAGTTCTTCTAACTCAGTGTGTTCGTGCTTTATTTGCAGAACTTGTCAGTTCACGTAACCCTTCTAGATGGCCTAAGGTAAGCCTCAATTTTCAATTCTATATTCTTCTTCCGCCCGGATCACTCTCCTCAAAGGTGTCTAAGACTCCACAGAGGTGACGCGCATTGACAGATTTTCCCCTGTCCTTGCTTGGACACACATCTTAATCTCTCCAGGGTGGACTTCTTCCCAGGTAGCATAACTCTTGTAACATACACACTAACATGGTTTAGCAAGTGTTACAGTGCAACAACAAAACCCACACCAATTAGATATTGCTGAGCATTTAATGAAATTACAACCATTGCTTGCTCAGCCACAAACATCATGTATCTCTAGTCTCCATAGACAGCTCTCATTCTTACCAACTATGTGGTAATCCTGCCCTAAGTTCACAAACACATAATGACTAATAATTTACTCATTAATTTCTTATACAATAGCATACTGGAATGGAGGCAAGTTCAAAGGAAAACTGCATACTTGGGGTTTAGCAGGGATTCTTCGATAATTATCATTGAAGTAACTATGTTGTACATGGAGTTACTGCATAAGAAAAGTAGAAACAAAAAACTCACCTGATGGAAGTTTAGAAGACAGGAAATCCTTAAATGTTCACCTAGTAGGATTTAATATTATTGCTATGTGGGTTAGAAGTGAAAGGTAACTGATAAATGGGCAAAAATAAACTCTTATTCTTGTCATGTTTACGTTTCCAGCCCCCATGCAAAATGTATTACCCAATAGATCCTGATTATGAAGCAAGCTGTCCAGATGTGGTAGCATTTGTTTGTGCTACAAATGGTTTAACCTACAAGAATGAGTGCTTCTTTTGCATTGATCGGTGGTAAGTTCAAAGCAAAATATAATTCATGTATTTCTTTTACTCTATTATGCATCAAGATACAAAACACTATATTGAAAGTTTTCATGACACATTTTGAGTAATCAACACATAGATCAGGCATGTGTGAAATATGACATGGTAACAAGAATGGACAAGATGGGTACACATGGAATTGTAGAAGCTGTTGTAATTTTTAAAAAGCGCTGCAAGAGAGAAAGATGCCAGGCAACAGGATTCACATGGAGGGGTTTTTATTAGGGAAGGGAGAATGTAAAAAGAGGGAAGGGAGGGTGGGAGACAAGTCTTTAGGGACAGGGGTGGCAGAAGAAAAGAGAAGGGAGAGAGAAGACGAGAGAAAGACAGACAGACAGACAGACAGACAGAGGGGGGTTGGGAGAGCTCTTTTAAAAAGGGAACATAGTGAATGTGCACAGGAGGCGTTCTCAGTGGCTACAGCTGAGGACATATCCTGTCAGAACCCCAAGGGCAGGCCAGTACAGATGCCTGAATACTAACAGAATCATCCTCCACTTTAGGACTTCATTTAGAAGGTAGCAAAAGCACGTTTAAGAGCAATGTCCTCTTCCCTTAAGGAACGAACTTTCTCTCTCTCTCTCTCTTTTTTTTTTAGGGAATTCGGCCCTCATATTGCGTTTGTCAAATATGGAAAGTGTAACTAGCAGCAGATGGGACGCTTTCACTTGTTCATGCTTTCCATTACTTCGTTCTGGAAATTATTTCTTTGGGAATTTGAGGAGCTTAATTCACAAATTGTATGCACACCTGTGCCCTACCCAAATTTCAAACCAAACGGAAAGCAAAGGAATCCAAATAATGGAAGAAATGTCATTTTTGTTGCAAATAAACATATTAATGAATGAAATGATTGCTATTAATTTTTGTGAACTGGTAGTTTAATGTCAGTTTCCATGTGGAGAGATCTATAGCCTCTCAGCCCAGAGAGACTGCTACTTCTTTCTTTAATTAAACTCACCGGGTCTCTCTGTCAGGCATACTTGGCTCCACTAATTTCACTTAAAACCATAAAAAAAAGGAAACATCCTTCTGGTGAAAACTTAGACTCCAGAGCAGGAAGTCACGGAGTTACA